>NC_054471.1:197773354-198110786 GCF_017639515.1 Carcharodon carcharias
GGAGTCATACCTAGCACAAAGGAAGATGATTGTGGTTGTTGGAGGCCAATCATCTCAGCTCCAGGACATCACTGCAGGAGTTCCTCAGGGTAGTGTCCTAGGCTCAACCATCTTCAGCTGCTTTACCAATGACCTTCCTTCCATCATAAGGACAGAAGTGGGGATGTTTGCTGATGATTGCACAATGTTCAGCACCATTCATGACTCCTCAGAAACTGAAGCAGTCCATGTCCAAATGCAGCAAGACCTGGACAATATCCAACCTTGGGCTGACAAGTGGCAAGTAACATTTGTGCCACAGTGTCAGGCAGTGACCTTCTCCAACAAGAGAGAATCCAACCATTGCCCCTTGATGTTCAGTGGCATTACCATCGCTGAATCCCCCACCATTGACCATTGACCAGAAACTGAACTGGACCAGCCATATAAGTACTTTGGCTACAAGAGCAGGTCAGAGGCCAGGAATCCTGTGATGAGTAACTCACCTCCTGACTCCCCAAAAAGCCTGTCCACCATCTACAAAGCACAAGACAGAAGTGTGGTGGAACACTTCCTAATTGCCTGGATGAATGCAGCTCCCACAACACTCAAGAAGCTTGACACCATCCAGGACATAGCAGCCCGCTTAACTGGCACCATATCCACAAACATTCACTCCCTCCACCACCGATGCACATTAGCAGCAGTGTGTACCATCTACAAGATGCACTGCAGGAATTTACCAAGGCTCCTGAGACAGCACCTTCCAAACCCACGACCACTACCATCTAGAAAGACAAGAGCAGCAGATCGATGGGAACACCAGCACCTGGAAGTTTCCCTCCAAGTCACTCACCATCCTCTCTTGGAAATATATCACTGTTCCTTCACTGTCACTAGGTCAAAGTCCTGGAACTCTCTTCCTAACAGACTGTGGGTGTACCTACACCACATGGACTGCAGCGGTTCAAGAAGGCAGCTCACCACCACCTTCTCAAGGGCAACTAGGGATGGGCAATAAATGCTGGCCCAGCCAGCGAAGCCCACATCCCATGAATGAATATTTTTTTAAAAATTTATCAACCATGTTAACTGCAAAATGAACAGTATAGAACATTGGAAACTAAGCTAATAAATAAAAAAACTGTACAAGATAAAGTGTTAGAGCAGCTGACATTGCATCTGCTGCAGCTCAAACAGTCCCTGGTGGCCAACATGGCCAAATTATATTGGAGATTCTCCATCAGATGATTCTAAGCTACGCTAGTAACTGAGCCTATTGGAAAAGGAACTTTCCACTAAACTCACCATCTCCTTTAAACTCAAAGCACATAAAAAAACTGACTGATTCACTGATGACAGTTGTGCATTCAGGGTCTTGCCTCAAACATTGCCTAGGGTACAGAGCTGCTAGTTAGTCTCATGTGGTCTGACACACATTTAGAGATGTGGCCGTACTACTTGATGTATAACTCCACTGTAATGTAACTGAGGGTAACAGCCTTGGAAGTAGCACTAATCCAACAATGACATTTAGTCACAAGAAAGTTAATGGGGTCCCTTTGTGTCCCTGTGGCCACAAGATTGCAACAGCAAAAAGTATTAGCTATTGATGTCCTTACACTCTGTATAGAATATATTACCAATATCATTCTATTTGCAGTGATTTAGTAAGTTAGCAGCAATTGTGCCTAGTTTCCAGCAGCAACAGCAACGGAGACTTTGAAGACTCAATCATGGAATATGTTAGTCTCATTAAAGGTGAAACAAATCATGTCCACTCAGGAGGACACACTGTCCTCTTCAATTTCTGGTCTATTGCACTTGAAATGCAATGTCATTACTGCTCACCCGTTTAAAATGGGTACCCTTCTAATGGACTGGCTGTTCATTTAATGTTAACTACTGCTGAGATGTTCACCGCTTTTGAGGCTGTAGTGACACCACAACTCCCAGCAATCTCACTTTCGCTGAAACTCAGGTGTTGCTTACCCCTGAATGGTTTGGGGAGGAGTCCAAGCTGATGAACCCACTGATGCTAAAAGCAACAGGGACCAATAGTGGGAGAAATTTGCTTATCTCCACAAATTGCCTGGATTTTTACATGCAAGGAAGTAGGGGTGATAATTTCAGGTGCAAATCATCAAAGAAGGACTAACACACAGTTGTATGGTATATTAAAATGATGTAATTACATCAATGTTATTTATATTTCAAAGAAAAATGCCATTCTCGCCATAGGCTATAATGTGACTGTTAAACAGAAATGATTGTTTGGACCAGTTAACAATTGTTGCAAATGCTGCGATTTCTGGCCAATTATGTGCAGCTGTCACAGTGAGTGCTGACCAATTCGATTGGAGTTCACTTCACCACTCTCCATAAATATCAAACCTTTGGACACAATTTAAAACTCCTTATCATTTTAATCATTTTGTGCCTTCCAAGCCTAAGTAAAACAGTTCCCAGTTCTTATTACCCCACCCCCACCCCAGCTCCTCTTTGCCATCTCTCATCCTGGTTCCTCAGTCCCACCAATGCTTCAAACAGCACAGTCAAACCTCAGGCACTTTCACTGTGTTTCTCCCCTTCCATCAAGTACTGTTACCAACATAAGCGGCGACACGAAGGAGCCAGGGTGTTTTGGTGGGGGGGGGGGGGGGGGGGGGCAGTGGGGGAGAAGAGGAAGCAAGGGGAACCAGAAATGACGGGGAGGAACAGGTGGGGGAGAGGTAGCCAAGTGGCACTACAGACCCCAGCAGATGGGAAATTTCAGCAAAACCAGAGAATGATCGCAGAACTTTCCCATGCTTGTTTCTTTCTGTATCTGTCTCCTTCCCTCTCAATGTCTCTCCCCTTCTCCCTCTGTCTCAAGTGTTTAAAAGCTGATAAATTTTTAAAAACTATTATAAATATGTTAAAATTATTTTCAGAAGTTTATAGTAGTTTTTTTTTTAAATGTCATAACTGTCCTATAATATTAAAAATAATAAGAAAAAAACTCACTTGTTTGGTTGGCAAGCACCACACCGGAAAGCCTCACCACTCATCCCAAACCTAGACCCTGCTGCAGGGAGATGATGAGAAATCCATTGCAGCAAACACACCAGCTAAGTTTATTCGTCTCTTTGCAGTCCCTTCACCACTGACCGCAAAATCCAAGTTAATAAGATGGAATGCTTTAGCCTTTTATCCTTTCTGGATTTGATATTGCCATTTCTCGGTCAAAGTTTTGTACCTATTTTACATTTTACCACCATTTCTTTTTCCATTTAATTTCCCCACCATATATCTTTCGTGGGAGCTGCCCCTGATTGGAAACGATTTCCACCAGACAGTGTGGCCATTCCTTTGGGAATTTTTCCGACCCTCATGGAGTCAAGAGGATGAGCTGTACAAAGCCAGGAACACTTTTATCAGGGGTGCTGACACCCAAGGAGATGACCACACAGCTGCCATTAGTGTTACATGGGCATGTCCAAATATTCATTTCGCTAGGGAGTCAATCTAGGAACTTTCCCAAAGTCAGAAGTCAGACCTCCAAGCCTTATCCATAGCTGGGACAGCTCTGCCCATGATCTGCTGTCATTACTGCCCTGAATCTCTGTGACTGACTCCTTTCAATCTACCTCAGATGGTCTAGGTCAGATCAGCCAGTCTGCAGTGCACTAATCTGCACATCAGGTTGTTGATGGATTTGATAGGAAGAAGGTCTTCAGGAAAATAACTGGGAACAGGAGTGCGCCAGGCCTCCATAATAGAACTCATGAGACCGGTCAGCCTCCTTTTGCTAACATTCTGGTATTTACAAATAGGAAGAGGCTCTCGTTCATTAACATCCAGCTTGCATGAGGTAACTTGGATGGTCACATACAAGTCAAAGCTAAGTATCCTGGGGACCGCCATGATGCATTTATTCTATGCCAGTCAGTAGTTCCACTTTTATTAAATAGCCTTTCCCTCTATTAAAGATGAATCTTGGGTAGCCAGAGATATCCACTCAAGTTGTTGATGAGAGCTTCTCCTGCAGAATTCACAAAGTGCAGCAGAGGGAAAAATATAATGAGCACACACCTTCTACAAGGATGAAAAAGGAAAGCTGCAACAAAAGTCCAGATGTTAACTCAAGGGCATTTGGGAATCTCTGGTGGAGAGTTCAGCATGAAACCCAGGCCGTTTTAACTCGCTGGCCTCACTTAAACATATCCACATGCCTCCAGTCTGAAGCTAGCGGGAATGATGTGACAGCCAGTAGATTGGGGGGAGGGGGAGGGGTTGTGGGTGGGAGGACATCCTTCAAGGAACCAGAAGAAATGGATCCCAGCGTAAGGTTAGAATGGGGCAGGCTCTCCAAATGGCCATTTGGAGGGAGAGGGAAGGCCAGGGCTGAGAAGGACTACTCCCATTCCCTCAGGTCCAGAAAGAATCTTCATAAAAAAGGATTAAATATTTCAATTAAAAATTGTTATTTGTATGCAGATGATATTTGCTGTGACAGCAGCAAATTATAAGCCCCATCCCCAACCCCATGCCTGAAATGTTCCTGGTTAAAATTACACCGAGCAGGAGCATATCAATAATGTGGCACAAGGGGAACCCAAGTGATAATGCTGTGGCCAATCCACATCTCCGAGCCAGCACCCATTATTACTGTTTTTTTGTTGGCGAAGGATTTAACGCAGCCAATCTTCACACACTTTAATAAGCATTTATTTACAGAGCTGCGTTTTACAAGCATGCACCTCCTTACCCACAACCAGTTTCAGTGTGTCCTCTAAGGGCACCAGTGAATCTCCAGTTAATGCCCACAACCTACATACAATTAAACAATTCATATACGTTTAACAGTTTCCTTCTCTCCCTTTAAAAATTAGAGTTTATAGATACAATTAAAATTTCAAAACAAATCATTTGTAAAGCAAAAGTCTCCATATTTTGTACAAGGCATTACATTGCGGTGCCCCTCCTCTAGGACCCCTAATAATTATTTCATACATGCATTTATTTTTGTAAAGCAAGATGACAGTTGGTGATTTGCATCCACTCATTTAATTTTAGAGATTTCCTTTCTCTCCAGCATTTGTTTCAAGCAAGCTGAATCCAATATGCTTTTTCATTCCTGTTCTCACAGAGTGTACGTTATCCCCACAATGAACAATATCGCCAGAATATTCAATAGATATACTTTCCTCAGTTTGCCCATTGTGCAAAATCTCGCTTAAAATATTTTCCAACTAGAATCCCAGATCCACCTGCCTCCCCAAGAGCCAGTGTTTCAACAAGTAAAATACTTGTAACAACCTTTGTTCCTCAAGCTAAGAGCATTTCCCACTTTCACCCATAAGAAATATTATGAAACCAGCTACACTAGAACGTCCATCAGGAAATCTAGCACATGAAGCATCGCATTTTCATGTAAATTAGGTCAGCTAAGGATAGGAATTTAAGTATGTATTTCTTCAGAGTTTTTTAATGCTTCATTTGCCCTTAAAAATTCTCAACTTCAGAATGTTTCAATGCAGTCCTTAACTTCAACACAAAAACCAGCACCTGGTCTAGTCCGAGTGCCCAACCAGTTCAACTGACCAATCTAGTTTTGCAATTGATCTCTCTTCTTTACATATCAATAATCTTCTAGTATGATTAACCAGGATCGGAGCTACGCACACTAAATAGGATTGTTGAGTTAAAGTTATTCCAGTCCTACTCTGCTAAATATCTAAAATCATTTATATTAACACTACCTAGTCCTTGATCCATCATATTCTCCTCCTTAGGAATTTCATCACAAACATGTGAGCATTTGGGATACAGTGTGCCCCATTGGTCACCAATTCAAAGAGGCTTGGAGCATATTAAGCCAATGACGTCTACACTGGCACGGCCACATTCATCAGATGGATGACGGCCATATCATCAAAGACAGTCTATATAGTGAACTGCTTACTGGATTACAACCTCCTGGGTGTCCATACCTCCGCTACAAAGATACCTGAAGGTGAGTTATGAAGATGGCTGATACTAACACTGACAACTAGGAGACAGTCGTTAATGACTGTAACCTCTGTAGGCCGACTGACTGCAAGGGCATTGGAAGAGGCGAGCAGAAACAAAAAGGTCAGCTGGTTGAGAAGAGGGCCCAGAGAAAACAGAGGCCAGCCAATCCTGCACCTTCTCAGCCCACTGTCTTCCTCTGCAGCAAAGGCAGCAGAGACTGCCATGCTGGAGTGCAGCTCCTGAGTCACACCAGGCAATAATCAACACAGTTGGCCACCACGGCAAAAACCATTGTCTTACAAGATGGAAAGGTTGCCACAAGGCTGCCTCCTTTACCTCTATGGGCTGCTCAGAGCCTGAGATTAATTATTTTTTTTAATTCATTTACAGGATGTGGGCTTCGCTGGCTGGCCCATCATTTACTGCCCATCTCCAGTAGCCCTTGAGAAGGTGGTGGTGAGCTGCCTTCTTGAACCGCTGCAGTTCATGTGGTGTAGGTACACCCACAGTGCTGTTAGGGAGGGAGTTCCAGGATTTTGACCCAGCGACAGTGAAGGAATGGTGATATATTTCCAAGTCAGGATGATGAGTGACTTGGAGGGGAACTTCCAGGTGGTGGTGTTCCCATCTATCTGCTGCCTTTGTACTTTTAGATGGTAGTGGTTGTGGGTTTGGAAGGTGCTGTCTAAGGAGCCTTGGTGAATTCCTGCAGTGCTCCTTGTAGATGGTACACACACTGCTGTTACTGTGCACTGGTGGTGGAGGAAATGAATATTTGTGGATGTGGTGCCAATCAGGCAGGCTGCTTTGTCCTGGATGGTGTCCAGCTTCTTCAGTATTGTAGGAGCTGCACCCATCCAGGCAAGTGGGGAGTATTCCATCACACTCCTGACTTGTGCCTTGTAGATGGTAGACAGGCTTTGGGGAGTCAAAAGGCGAATTACTCGTCGCATGATTCCCAGCCTCTGACCTGCTCTTGTAGCCACAGTATTTATATGGCTAGTCCAGTTCAGTTTCTGGTTAATGGTAACCCCCGAGGATGTTGATGGTGGGGGATTCAGGGATGGTGATGTCACTGAACATCAAGAGGCGATGGCTGGATTCTCTCTTGTTGGAAATGGTCATTGCCTAGCACTTGTGTGGCATGAATGTTACTTACCACTTGTCAGCCCAAGCCTGGATATTGTCCTGAATGATAGAAGGAAGGTCATTGGTGAAGCAGCTGAAGATGGTTGGGCCAAGGACACTACCCTGAGGAACTCCTGCAGTGATGTCCTGGAGCTAAGATGACTCACCATCAACCCCACAACCATCTTTCTTTGTGCTAGGCATGACTCCAACCATCGGAGAGTTTTCCCCTAGATTCCAGTTTTGCTGGGGCTCCTTGATGCCACACTCGGTCAAATGCTGCCTTGATGTCAAGGGCAGTCACTCTCACCTCACTTCTGGAGTTCAGCTCTTTTGTCCATGTTTGAACCAAGGCTGCAATGAGGTCAGGAGCTGAGTGACCCTGGCGGAACGCAAACTTGGCATCAGTGAGCAGGTTATTGCTAAGCAAGTGCCGCTTGATAGCGCTGTTGATGACCCCTTCCATCATTTTACTGATGATCAAGGGTAGACTGATGTGGGTGGTAATTGACCGGGTTGGATTTGTCCTGCTTTGTGTGTACAGGGCATACCTGGGCAATTTTCCACATAGCCGGGCTGATGTCAGTGTTATAACAGTACTGGAACATCTTGGTTAAGGGCGCGGCAAGTTCTGGAGCACAAGTCTTCAGTACTATTGCCGGAATGTTGTCAGGGCCCACAGCCTTTGCAGTATCCAGTGCCCTCAGCTCTTTCTTGATAACACATTGAGTGATATCAGGACTAATCATGTGGAATAAACCTCAGCAGTTAGATTGTCATATTAGATAAGTACCATCTTACCATCACAACCTATTACCCTACCAGGGCCTTTGAATTCCCTATAATTCTCTCTTGTATAATACACCAAATCTGCTGAATTAAATTCTGCCTCAGATGATCTTACACAATGCCTCAGTGCTTTCCCAATTCTCTCCGAGACCTCAGCCTTAATGAAAGCCCGTCTCCCTCTGTGTAAAGCATCAAATATATAGGAGAAGAAATGGAATTGTAGTACCTTCTAGATCAGGAGGATTAATGCATAGCACAGATGGCAATTTGGGATTTCGCCCATAGAGTAATTGATGGGGACTACATCCTCCAACCATCTGGAGTGAATTTTTTGCATGAACCATCCATGCCAGGGTGGTTGTCAACTCAGTCTGGTTGATCAACTAAAATCTTATGCAGCATTTCATCAATCACCACATGATTCCTTTCTCAGAGTTTATTGCTGAAGGAACTTTCAGGTATGATATTTGTGACTATAATGTTCATGTTTTCAGACATATCTCTGAACTAGTCGTTGGCAAATTCATCTCAATTAACAGTCAGAAATTTTGCTAATGGCACAAGTCTAGACCCTATACATTTCTCCAAGTATTATTATAGAAAGACTAAATCTCGTTATCAGGTTTAAAAATGCAGAATGAAAATATTGCTGTCTTTGTCCCATATCTTTAGTTCTATGGCAACTACCTTGGTAAAGTCACCAGTGCCTATGGAAGGCTTAAAATAGGATGTGTCGGCGTCCTACAATACTTATTACAAATTTCACACTTCTTACTAATCACTTCTATTAGACTCAGACACTTCAACAACACCAGCATCTTTTAACCCTCGACAAATAGGATGAGCAAATTGCCTACGTAACTTCCTGACAATTTGTTTTTTTCTCTCCAATTCATGTCGCCAGATGTCATACAACTTGCCTAACACTGATGTGAATATCAGGTTTTGTTAAGGGAATAAATAATGTCATGATTAGGTAAACTGCAGATCCACCTACTTTCCAGAACTAAATACTTCATCATGCTCTATGTCAAGTTTCGAGGTGCATGCAACACTAGCACAGCACAGTTGAAGGACTCCACAACTTACATACACATCACAGGACAAAAACCATTTGTGACCTTTATCATTTGCTCAGATTCATCATTATCTTCATCCTCAGAATTCACTATGTGTTATTTTGAGGATCCCTCCCTCTCCACTTTGGGAAGTTCACCGCATAATGATGCTTTGCATCACATCTGAAGCACATAGTAACTGTTCCCTAGGAATTCTGAGGATTCATTCATCCTTTATTCCTGTTCCAATTCGGTCTTCTGCAGTAATAGCCAGATCTGCTAAAGGTGCCTCATCCTCATTCAGCCTGTCTTTAATCCTTCCATTGTACCACACCCAATTGCAATATCTGGACCATTTCAAAATCTGGCAAATCACACAGTCCTCTATCCTTTGTGCCACCATGGAATATCCCATTTGTTCCATGATGGCTGAAGGAAATTATCGTTTTCCCAGGAATATTTTTCAAGCCAGTAGACATCTATCCAACAAGCTTCCCTTTTCCAAGAAACAAACACCAATTAGAACCAATAGCCTACTCATACCTTAGCACAATCCAGCAATTTAACTGCTACTTCTGATCCAGGGATCCCCAGATTAAATATTGTCAATCTTTTATACCATCTGTTAAACTCATGAAGTCCATAGATTACAGTCAATGGGATGACCATCTATTTCCGAAAAACTCAGCAGGTCTGGCAGCATCTGTGGAAGGGAGCACAGTTAACATTTCGAGTCCGCATGTCATGCTCCCTTCCACAGATGCTGCCAGACCTGCTGAGTTTTTCCAGGTATTTTTGTTTTCGATTTCCAGCATCCGCAGTTTTTTGCTTTTATCTATTTCCGAAACCTATCGAAGACTGATTGTGCCTCATAGGTAATTCACATATAATCTTTCTTGTAAATTTCACCCACTGATAATAGGTCCAAACCTTCATCACTGTCCAACTGACTGACATCCAGCACACTAGAAGGAAAAATCAGAAGTAATGTAGGAAACAACAACACCAAGGCCATACCTTGTTTCATCTTTGATAGGCACGAAACTGATATCCACACATCCACTTCATTCTTGGATTAGTCATATGGTTCAGATTCCAGGAACATTGAAAGGTAATCATATCTCACCAATTTACACTTGCTTTCCACCATTTTCCACAATGGCAACTAGAGTTGTAGTTCTCTGTCTGAAAATCATTTTCATAACTTCCAACCTTATCCTGTTACAATGTTATATTCCAGAAAGCCAGTTGGTGAAGAGCAGAACTGGAGCTGATCTTCACACACTTTTAGAAGCAATTACTTACATAGACATTACAAACATATACCTTCTAACCCAACAGCCACAGTTTCAGTCTGCATCTATTTATAGGGGTATAAGTGAATCCCCAGTTAATGTCTACCACCTACATACAATTAAAACACAATTAACATACAATTAACATTTAACATGTATGAAACAATGTAACTTCATCTGAAACAGATGGAAACGGGTTTGTACTCGAAAGAGTTACATCTTGGCCGAAGCTTGGCCTAAGTAGCCAACTGGTTATGGTACTGGGCTTGTAACCCCAAGATCAAGAGTTCAAATCCTCCTTTCCAAGTGAGTGTTAAGGTCACAAGCACCTTTAACCTTTATCCTATGAGCTTATTTCAGATTTACCGTGGACATCATTAACATTTGTCAACCAGCTGTGTACCAATGTATTATGCAAATTACAGATGCATTATTTGCAAGAGCAACAATTATAACTTCTTTCACATAGATAATTGGTACCAGTGTGACAGGGCACTGTAATTTTGCAGAATAGAAGGATCCCAACAGATCCAAAGAGTCACTGATTACATTCATGTGCCCAGAAATACTTCCTTGCTCAATGTTACCAAATACTTCAACAGAAAAGGATTACATTCTATTAGCACACAACTTATTTTCTACCAGAAGTACAACAAAATTCAAGCAAATGATTGTTTGCCTTAAGTGTGGGCAGAAAACCTTAATTCTAAGGCAGTCGATCATATCAACATCCTTTGGCTTAGATGGGCAAGTCTCAACATGGTTCCTGGAAGTCAAGGTGCTCTTCTGCTACCATGGATCAAAACTGGTACAGTATCCCAGGACACAAACTGAGCACTGTCTTAGGAGGTCCACTCAAGCCCTAGCATACATGTTGAACACACCAACATATCAAAAGCATGGTTTTGGTGCCTTGTTTGATTAGTTGGTGGCCTGCAAAGTCTGACTAGAATTTTAAAGCCATTAAGGTACTATAATAGAGTGTGATGTAAAGTGAGCTGGGTACCATGCATGCTTGATGTTGGTGGCTTCTATTACCTTGACTGACCTGATGAAGTCATTGAACTATTTTCTGCAATGGTCATGAAGTTGTATGTGAAGTTGGTGCTGGCCAGCCTACCAAATCTGCTGGCATTACCCCTGGGCAGCACTTCTTGAAATACTGCAGCACTCCATATCAAACAATATTGCTTCTTTTTGACTGACTACACATTACAAGTAATTCCACGATTCCATCTGAAAACAAGGACATCTTCTACTCTCCTGCAGACCCAGCAACCACGCTGTAATCACAGAATCACAAAGTGCAGAAGAGGCCCTTCGGCCCATCGAGTCTGCACCAACACGTGAGAAAAACGTCATGTCTGACCTGTCCTTCAGCATGAAGTAATACTGATCCCATCTGTCCTGATACGCTGCTGAAGGACTTTAAATCTTCCAGGAACTCACTAATGGGGGTAACTCTTAACTGCCCTCAGAAATTGCCTAGCAAGCCACTCAGTTGACTCAAACTGCTCACCACCTTCTCAAGAGCTATTAGGGATGGATAATAAACCCTGGCCCAGCCAGCGACACCCACTGGATGAATAAAAAAAAAGCTATTGCCACCCCAAAGTTGACAAGCTCCTGATTTTTGGAACCCAACCAAAACTTTATTATGAGGTTGACTGTATAAATTACAGTGGGATCAGTGCTCACCAAATTCAGGTATGATATTTGTGACTATAATGTTCATATTTTCAGACATATCTCTGAACTAGCTGTTGGCAAATTCATCTCAATTAACAGTCAGAAACTTTGCTGATGGCACAAGTCTAGTCCCTACACATTTCTCCAAGTATTATTGCAGAAAGACTAAATCTCGTCACCACGTTTACAAAATGCAGAATGAAAATATTGCTGTCTTTGTCCCATATCTTTAGTTCTATGGCAACTACCTTGGTAAAGTCACCAGTGCCCATGGAAGGCTTACAATAGGATGTGTTGGCGTCCTACAATACTTATTACAAATTTCACACTTCTTACTAATCACTTCTATTAGACTCAGACACTTCATCAACAACACCAGCATCTTTTAACCCTCGACAAATAGGATGAGCAAATTGCCTATGTAACTTCCAGACAATTTGCATTTTTCTCTCCAATTCTTGTTGCCAGATATCATACAACTTGCCTAACACTGATGTGAAGTATCAGGTTTTGTTAAGGGGATACAATAATGTCATGACTAGGTAAGCTGCCAATCCACCTACTTTCCAACAACCACAACCATCTTCCTTTGTGCCATGTATGACTCCACCCAGTGGAGAGTTTTCCCCCATTTTCCCTTTTACTCCAGTTTTGCTAGGGCTCCTTGATTCCAAATTCAGTCAAATGCTGCCTTGATGTCAAGGGCAGTCACTCTCACCTGTAAGTATTGTGCTCCTTTTGTTAGGTTTAAAAAAAATGAAGGATAGTGTTTGTTAGCCATATCTAGCTTGCTAATAATCGGATTAAAAAAAGGTGCCATTTTCATGACTTTGCTATTATTTTCAAGACTTTGCTATTATTTTCAGGGAGTGCCTGTTGGGAATAGAATGGGGTTGGAGCAATTGGGGAAGCTGTATTAATGACTTAGATGAGGGAAGTGAATGTACTATCGCCAAGTTTGCGGATGACACAAAAATAGGTGGGAAGGCAAATGGTGAGGTCTACAGAGGGATATAGAGAGGTTAAGTGAATGAGCAAAAACTTGGCAGATGGAATATAACAGGGGGAAATGTGAGGTTATGCAGTTTGGCAGGAAGAATAAAGAAGCTGAATAGTATTTAAATGGAGAAAGACTGCAGAAGGCTGCAGCACAGAGGGATTTGGGAATCCTTGTTCATGAATCCCAAAAAACCAACACACAAGTTCAACAGGTAATAGGGAAGGCAAATGGAATGTTGGCCTTTATTTTAAAGGGAATGGAGTATAAAAATAGGGAAGTCTTGCTAAAACTATACAAGGCATTAGTTAGACCATACCTCGAATACTGTGAACAATTTTGATCCCTTTATCTAAGGAAAGATATCGTGGCTTTGAAGGCAGTCCAGAGAAGGTTTACTAGGTTGACCCTGGGTATGGAGGGATTTTTTTCATGAGTAGAGGTTGAGTAGGTTGGCCCTGTTCTCATTGGAGTTTAGAAGAATGAGAGGCGACCTTATTGAAACATATAAGATTCTCAGGGGGCTTGACAGGGTAGATGCTGAGAGGTTGTTTCCCCTTGTGGGAGAGTCTAAAACCAGAGGGCATAATCTCAGAGTAAGGGGTCACCCATTTAAAACAGAGATGAGGAGGAATTTCTTCTCTCAGAGGGTAATTAAGCTGTGGAATTCTTTACCACAGAGGGCTGTAGAGGCTGGGATGTTAAGAATATTCAAGGCTGAGGTAGACAGATTTTTAATCAGTAAGGGAAACAAGGGTTATGGGGAAAAGGCAGGAAAATGGAGTTGAAGATTATCAAATCAGCCACGATCTCATTGAATGGCAGAGCAGAGTCGATGGGCAGGATGGCCTTCTTCTGCTCCCATGTCTTAGGGTCTTAACTCACATTTCATCGGTTCACAACCAATTAGAGATTCCAGGGGCAGAATTTTATGTCCAGCGGGTGGGCGCGTGCCTGACCTGGTTGGGGGTAAAGTCGCGCGAGATAACGTCTGGCAAGGCCCCGACGTCATCGTGCACTTGCGCAATGTTTTGCTTCCAGCTTTTGCGCGTACCAACCGACAATTAAGCCCATTAACGGCACAACTGTCTCCGGTTTCTCGTGGTCCATCCAACCTCACGCTTGGCGGACGGGCGAGTCAGCTTGGCGGACTTTACATTTTTCATCAAACCTCATCCAAAAGGCAGGATGAAATTTCCATTCGGAAGTAAAATAAAAATAAATATCTGTGGACAGCACTTTTAAGAGGTATGCTTTCAGGTGCTTGATTGTGACGCACGGACGTTTTTATTCCAGCTTTATCCAGCTTAACTTGCTCATTTTCAGGTGTGCAGCTTCCTGAGGCAGCCTTCAGGGAGCTCTCTCGCAACGCTCACCCATTCCCATGGCAACACCGTTACCCACCCTCTTCCTGCCCCCAGCCTGGCAGCGCTGAGCTCCTCAGTGCGCGTTTCACGCTGGCTGGCCGTTAATTGGCCAACGAGCGTGAAATCGTGATCAAGGGCCAATTGCCATCAGAAACTCCATTTCCCGGCTGCTCCAAGGCCCACCAATCAACCGGAAAATTCATGCCCAGGTTGCTAACTCTTCTGACTGCAACTAGGAAACCACTTTTATTCTATTGTCAACACTTCTTTTTCCCCTCATAAAATAGTTAACATTCTAAAATGCCTGTGTAAGACACCAATGCTGATCTCCTGGATGGAAAACAAGGAAAGAGTAATCTCATGTGTTGCTTTACTCAAATTTAACTCCCAAACTTCTTTGGTCCACTGCAGTTTTCCTCTTCTCCATCTTAATACAATAAAGATCACAGCTCCTCTAGAAATGTTACCTCTTGTTCATCCTAAGCTCTAAACATACCATCTTGCACACACATTCCTAGCCACTTACTTAATATGATTCCTACTTGAATTCAATCGCTCTCAAGCCCTGAGAAACGATAGAACTACTTAGCTTCCTCATTAATCCCTTCTTCCAGCAATGTATAGGCTTTTAAACTCAAGCTTGGCATCACCTTCTAGATTTAGTGGTCCTTCTCCCACTTTTCCAAACTTTAGCAGTTGCCTGCACAATGGTCCTTGCTCCTACAACCAGGCTTCCCCTTAATTAAAATAAGTAGCTCAACATAGCCACATTGTTTATCTCTACTTCACTAGGTAGAATACTTTCTTCACCCAAGGTATTACAAAAAAATAGATCAAAAGCTATAAAAGCTTCCATCTTAACCAGCCAATCATTTTACTAATGTGCGGCTGAAATTTCCAGAAGGAATCTCCTGGTCACCTACTGTAATTTCAGCACAAGATTGTCAGAAACCCTGGAGAAACTGCATAAAGAGCCATTGGTGTCACTCCCTTAGGATTTCCACCAATTTTCTGCTAAAGTTACAGTTGGAGATCACACCACAGACATTCTAATCCATGATATTGTTAATCTCACATTGTGGAAGACAGTGCAATAACCTAAAGAAGACTCAAGAGGCTCCCTTGCTAGCCAATCAAAAAGACAGGACAATTAAAATTGTAATAGTCACATCAATGTAACCAGGTCAAACAAAAATACCTGTGGGCATTCCACAAAGAAAACATGTTTCCAGATGCCTGTTCACTACACACTAAGGGTTGCTTCACGAGCTTTTGCCACTACAGCTTCCCCAACTGCTCCAACCCCATTCTATTCCCAACATGCACTCCTTGAAAATAATAGCAAAGTCTTGAAAATGGCACTTTCTATTTTTAGTCCAATTAATACCAAGATAGATATGGCTAACAAACACAATTCTTCATTGTTTAAAATCTAACAGAAGGAGCACAATACTTACAGGTGAGAGTGACTGACATCAAGGCCACGAGTGTGGCATCAAGGAGCCCCAGCAAAACTGAGGTCAATGGGAATCAGGGGGAAAACTCTCCGCTGGTTGGAGTCATACCTAGCACAAAGGAAGATGGTTGTGGTTGTTGGAGGTCAGTCATCTCAGCTCCAGGACATCACTGCAGGAGTTCCTCAGGGTAGTGTCCTCGGCCCAACCATCTTCAGCTGCTTCATCAATGATCTTCCATCCATTATAAGGTCAGAAGTGGGGTTGTTCGCTGATGATTACAGTCTGGAATGCGCTGCCTGGGAGGGTGGTGGAGGCAGGTTGCCTCACATCCTTTAAAAAGTACTTGGATGAGCACTTGGCACCTCATAACATTCAAGGCTATGGGCCAGGTGCTGGTAAATGGGATTAGGTAGGTAGGTCAGGTGTTTCTCATGTGTCGGTGCAGACTCGATGGGCCGAAGGGCCTCTTCTGCACTGTGTGATTCTGTGATATGATTGCACAATGTTCAATACCGTTCGCAACTCCTCAGGTACTGAAGCAGTCAGTGTCCAAATGCAGCAAGACCTGGACAATATCCAGGCTTGGGCTGACAAATGGCAAGTAACATTCATGCCACACAAGTACCAGGCAATGACCCTCTCCAACAAGAGAGAATCTAACCATCTCCCCTTGTCATTCAATGGCATTACCAACACTGAATTCCCCCACTAACAACATCCTGGGGGTTACCATTGACCAGAAACTGAACTGGACTAGCCATATAAATACTGTGGCTACAAGAGCAGGTTAGAGGCTGGGAAATCTGCGACGAGTAACTCACCTCCTGACTCCCCAAAGCCTGTCCACCATCTACAAGGCACAAGTCAGAAGTGTGATGGAATACTCCCCACTTGCCTGGATGAGTGCAGCTCCCACAACACTCAAGAAGTTTGACACTGTCCAGGACAAAGCAGCCCGCTTAACTTCCACCACTTCCAGAAACATTCACTCCCTCCACCACCGACACAACGTAGCAGCATTGTGTACCATCTACAAGATGCACTGCAGGAATTCACAAAGGCTCCTTATACGGCACATTCCAAACCCATGACCACTACCATCTAGAAGGACAAGGGCAGCAGATAGATGGGAACATCACCACCTGGAAGTTCCCCTCCAATTCACTCACCATCCTGGCTTGGGAATATATCACCGTTCCTTCACGTCACTGGGTCAAAATCCTGGAACTCCCTCCCTAACAGCACATGAACTGTAGCGGTTCAAGAAGGCAGCTCACCACCACCTTCTCAAGGGCAACTAGGGATGATCAACAAATGCTGGCCCAGCCAGCGACCCCCACATCCCACGAATGAATGACAAAAAACACCAAGACCAGCTATGGGTAAAAATAGACCAGATTCTGCTTTAATAATACTACCAATAAAACTCTCTGGTCCTGAAATGTTTAATTCCTATATTCTACTGTGCCACTGGGCTGCTTGCATTCATACCTGTTCCTGCCAATTTTGAAAACTACAGCTTTATCAGCAGATTAAATTAGCATGCCAAAAAACATATCTTTTTTAAAAAATAACTAATTTCCATTAGCAATATCTGGCCTAGATTCACTGCTCCTGTGGAAGTTAATAATTAAATTCTGGTTGCATTCCATATCCCACTCCTGCTGAGAAACCAGGCACTAGTTTCAATTAAATTTTACTTTCATATACACAGTTAAATTCACATATGCAGCAAACAAGCAAGTTTGAGAAAAAGTTTTGTTAAAACTTTTTTGTTCATTTCTAGAATAATTATTGACATAGTTGTCCCTATTAAACTCATTCTGCTCTCTAAGCACTTTTCCCCTGCCTTTGTATTTCCATAAAATGAGATTCCACTCTCGTTATACACAAGTTCTCTGAAGTACATTCTAGAACACACAGTTTGGCCAATCCATAATGGAGATTCTGGATGTTTTAACGTCAATGTCTAAAGTTGGTGAACTTGAAGTTGTGTCTGGCCTTCGAGAAGACATATCCAGTTGTACTGTGTTCAGTTTTTGCCTACACGTTGCAAGGAAGCTGTAGAATTATTGAATGAGTCTAAAGGAGGTCCCTGGGGCAGACTCCTGAACTTAAAAGGATTGAGTTCTGGTCTGCCACTGCTCCTTAGAGATGAGGAATATAATTAGGGACTTGACAAAGGTCTTCATGGGCTGTACATGGATATGGAGAATTTGGAGACAAGGAGGTTTTCTGCCAGACACAGGATTTGAGAACAAGTCTATCCAAACAGCAAATTTGGGATATTTCTTTCCCCAAGTGAGGGGGGTGATAGGATTGATTACATGGGAGTAGTGAAACAGAGAACAAGATTTTTTAAAAACAGCTCTTAAATAGTTAAAAGGAAATAGTTAAAATTGGATAAGACTGCTCAAGGGCAATGGTATGACAGAGATAATAAATAAATATTCTGCAGTCATTTTTATGACTGAATGTAAGTGCACCAGAAAACAATGTGGGACAATTGTTAGAGATAACTAAAGGCAAGGAATTGGTTCTAGAGGAAGTAGCAGAACTCAAGCTGGACTTCCCTTCTCAAAACAATCTTTGCATCTCCACCTCTTTGACCAAGCTTTTGGTCACTCTCCCTAATATTTCCTGGTTTGGCCTGTTTTTCTTCACACATATTGGTGCTACATAATTAAAGGTTGATGCAATTGTACCATTCTCAAGTCACCACCTCGTTCAGCTCAACTGGGTAGACATGGAGATGTTGTTCCCCTGGAAGGGGAATCTAGAATATGGAAACGCAGATACGAGGTCAATCATTTAAGAGATTAGGAAAAATTTCTTCACTCAAGGGGTTGGGAATCTCTGAAATTGTCCAGCCCAGAGGGATGCTCCATTACTGAATATATTCATGACTGAGATTGATAGATCTTTGATCTCTCGGTGGGGGGAGGGGTGGAAGAGGCAGGAAGGTGGAGTTGAGTTAGAAGATCAGCCATGATTGTATTGAATGCCAGAGTGGGCTCGAGAGGCTAAATGGTTTACTCCTGCTCCTATTTCTTATGCTATTATTATAGCACTATCTTTGAAAGTAGCTCTGCAAAATAAATGCAGTATTTGAAGGAATACCTATCTTTTCACAGTCATGTGCCAAGTGATGGGGAAGCGGCATTTGCGTGAGCATAAAACCACTTGACTGATTCACTGATATTCCCCTCTAATGACCATGTTTTACTTCCAGTTTCTGTGAAGTCATCTCAGGATAAAGTTTTTTATTCATTCATGGGACTTGACTGAATAAAAGGCTTTGCAACTCTCTGCCACAGAAGGGGGTGGAGGCGGGGTCATTGAATATTTTTAAGTCAGAGGTAAATAGATTCTTGTTAGCAAGAGAACCGAAAGTTATCGGAGGTAAATGGGAATGTGGAAATCGAAACACAAGAAGATAAGCCATAATCTTACTGAATGGCAAAGCAGGCTCAAGGGGCTGAATGGTCTACTCCTGTTCCTATTTCTTATGTTCTCTGTTCTTATGTATGCTGAGATGGGCATCGCTGTCAAGGGCAGGATCTTTCACCCACCCCAATTGTCTTCAAAAAGGTCATGGGGAACGTCCTTCTCCAGTACAACTGGGTGTCACGCTTGGACATCTTAGAGGGCTGTTAAGAGTCTAGCACACTGCTGTGGGTCTGGAGTCACATTTAGGCCAAAATGGGTAAGGACGCCAATTTTACTTTTCTAATGAACATCAGTGAACTAGATGGGTTTTTAACAACAGTACAGTAATTGAACAGTCACTATTAATGATACTAGCTTCATATTCCATATTTTGTTTAACTAACTGAAGTTAAATTCCCACCTGCCATGCTGATATTTGAACTCATGTTTGAATCATTTGTCCATGTCTCTGGATTACTAATCCTGTAATATAACGCTGCTAGCATACCAGTTGCTCTACAATTGGTCAAAAAGCCAATAATATTTAGGAAGAAATCCTCCAGCTATTAATTTCTGCTAATTAATATGCAGTGACCTTGTGTTTAGACATCAGGTGGGAGCTGGATCATGATGAACTGTGATGCACATCACAGTTGGAAGTTTTTGGTACACATTTTTGGTGAGGAGCTGCAGAGCGCCTTGTGGCCAGGGAGTCCTGACCTCTGCTTTTAGCAAATACGCCTGCATTGCCATTGGGGCAGCTATGACTGAAGCATCTGCAGAAGCCATTGCTTGTGGTGGATCTTGGACACCTTGGAGATAATAGTGCCATCTTGTTTATTTTATAGTGTCAGCAGCCACCGCTTGGCAAAGTAAAGGAGCTACAAGTAGTGAGGAAAACCTCAAACAAAAACCCAAACAGTATTTGTCCTGCACTGAACATTTATATGCTGAATATATTCAATAGTGCCTAATGCACTATTCAAACATACAGCACAAAAAGGATGCCTTTCATAAAGCTAATATCCATAATAGCACATAAAACAGGAGCCACTCATTATCTGTAAGTAGCAGGTGCATCAAATGAGAAGTTCCCAATTCTACATACGCTGGTGTATTTAATGGAAGGGAAATTTGGACCATTGTAACACAACTATTTCTCATTTCTTTTCCAAAGAGCATTTGATTAATGAAGAAATTTCACATTAGTAAGAATACCTATAGACATGCCTGAATGTTCTTCTACAATATAATAGACCATTCATTATACCACCTCTACTACATGGCACTTTTGCAACTCAAATCCCATAATACATTACCCCAGTCACCACAAATAGTGTTTAAATTGTCACGGTGCTAAATCAAAGTAAATCATCAGATTTAAAAGCTGTGCATGCACTTTGCCACCAAAACCGCATCAAACTGATGGAAAGAATTAGTATTCAAGGACCAGCCACTCAATGATCTGTTAAATTAGACATGGCAATGGAACTATGAACTTTACACTGCAAGGCCCCAGGATCTTGTTAAATTATTTTCACTTAGATTAATAAAGTATTATAATCCCAAATTCATTTCAGCTTCAAAACAGACTATGCATTAAAAAGAAGTTTTACAAAAGGATCAAGAAGTGGAGGCTAAGTCCCACCTGACCCCTTTTATCAAGCTACGAGTATTTGCTCCTGTTTCTCTTACTCTCCAAAGCAGAAACTGATGCTCAGTGATCGCATCAATACATCTATGACATCACCTTGTTGACTTAAGTTTACAAAAATGGGTATTTGACACATGGAACAAACGGGAGAAGCTGAAAATACTTTCAAAAATTAACCACTTAAATCACTGCGTAAATGGTCATTCTGAAATACTTCCAAAGCTATTGGCTTCTGAAGCCAGTTAAACATCCAGCTACACCAATCAACAGTGCTCTGAGAAGCCACCAACCTGCATAAATGAAGGACTAATTTCAAAAAATTTTCAAATTTAAAAAGGATTGGCTCTCGATAAAGTCTTACTTTTCCAGGTTTCACCTCACTTGCTATAAAGATCCAGATTTTTGATCTGTACAAAGCCTTTTCAAACAGTCAAGAATCATCTTTAAGTTTCAAAAGGTTTTGTAAAAATGTATTATAAAACTTTCAATATAAAGATGCTGAACCCTTTTTTCAAACATCTACTTAATTAAATTCAAGGTCAAAAAGTGATTTTTGGCCAGTTCCAAAAATAAAGATCGCCCGGAGCAAAGGACAAATAATGACTGAAAATGGTGAGGTTATAAGAACAATAAAAACTGAAGGAAAGCACCTTTATTATCATTTATAAATTTGAGTACAGGCCTATAAGATTTTTTAAAACTCCGGTGAAAAGGGAAGCCACATCTCCAACCTAGCATCACAGCCCCAGTGCGATAAAAACATGTTTTTAAAAGCACTCTGTCACAAGCTTTTCTTAAGCAAATGAAGTCAAATTCCGATGGAGAAAATACTGAGCACATTGTCGATTTCACAACTATCCGCATTCCTTGACAAAGGAAAAACAAAACGCAAGGTAGAATTTTGAATGTGGATAAACGTTCACGAGGACTGTTGGGCATCCCCTGTTTCAATTGTTACTCGTACATATTTCAGCTCAGATGCCATTCCAAACAGAAGAAATTCCTTCTTTACCCTGACTGTAATAATCCATCGCCATCTTTCCATGCAGCCGCTCTGAAATCCATCCAAGCTGTCTGACCTGCCTCCATGAATGCAATGCAGCCAATAGTAAAAAACAAACTAATCAATCAGTGTACCTAAAGATCGCACATTCTCCTACATTAACTGCTAAAAACTGACGGTAATGTCACAATTAAATGGTTAGAGGCTAACCATTCATTTCCCGAGCCTGTGAAAACAAAAAGTTCAAAATTTAAGTCCTGTAGCTGTAATTTTGCCCCATGGCATTTCACTCCTTCACGAGGGGTTGTGGTGGGTGGGGGCGGCGGGGTGGTGGTGGTGGGGGGGGGGGGTGGGGGGGGGGTGGGGGGGGGGGTGGGGGGAGGTGGTGAGGGGATACAAAACAGCAAGCAAACAAAGGAGGCCGTTTCAATTCAGCTGTGCCAAGTATTGCCTGCTTTTCTTTGCACTCTCTCAGCATGGTACCCTTCCCAAGCATCTCTGGCATCGCTCCAGCCAGTGCCAGGCTGTCTAATCCAGCTCCCAAAAGGTACCTTCCTGGATCGTTTCGGAAATAAACAAGATCAACCGAGCTGCCACCGGATTCTGGCAGGATTCAACTCTGCAGCTGCCAACTTCCTCACACGCTTCAATTTTTTTTTTTCATACCGATCTGCTGTGCAAGAACATGCCACTAAAAGTTTATTAAAGAAAGAAAGAGTTTAGAAGCACTAGAGATCACTCAGTGCAAAGAACTCACTCCTCTCTCTCTTTCTCTCCCCCCCCCACCATCTCACTGGATCTGTCCACACGTGACATAAGCACCACCTGCAGCTTGGAGGACTTTCATGGCCAACCAGTGGGCAGACTCCTTAATACCCGCTCCTGTCTCTATCCTCAAAGAATCCTGGGTAATTTCAGAGTGGCAAACCTCTCATGTTTATTTCATAAAGGAGCCCATGCGTCTTACTGAACTCCTTGCACACTGAATTGTAATTATCAGCAAATCAGGACCTACCTACAATGTAATTATAGCTGGTTTCAACGTCGGCTTGCTTCATTATGCATCTCCCAACAAGCCATAAAAGGTCATCAATATTCTGGTGAATGAATTATTTAGCGACCCTGTTACTCTTACTTTAGAATAAAGATATATACTTATCACCTGTAAAAAGCTAAGCAACTTAATTTAAAATAAAATATATGCATGCCTATCAAATCAAACTCAAGTACAATTAAGCAGGAAATTTGGTCATAAATTAGTGTTTTTTTTGCTTTTTATGATTTACAAAACACCTTTTTTTTTGCTGCTGGCATTTATCGGAGATAGTTGGCACCAGTTTACAAACTGCTCAACACAGCAGCCTGTAAACTATAGGGGATAGCCACTGTACCAACAAATACAGAGATCCTGCAGTCAGAATACAAGTGCACACAAGGATGTCAGTTCAAATTACTTGAAGATACAAATGAAGTTACCCCACCCGGTTTGGGTTAAATGTTGTGTCATTTACGAACAACAAATCAAAGGTTTGCAGCAGTTTCCAAAATTATGTTCTTTCGAAAGCAAATAAAAGCAAATCAAACCAAAAGCAGAAAAAATTATTTTGCATCAATTCCATTTCTACAAAAGTATTAATGCTGGTTTTTACATTTGGTGTATTTGTTTTTTTTTTAAAATAGCATTTATAATCCAGGAATTGAAGTAATTCTGAATTAAACCATATTTTGTCTTTCAAAAAAATTCAGCTCACTTTCCAGAACTTTTCACTTAATACAATTTTATCTTCCAAAAAGAAATTGTGAAAGCAGGAAACTTAATTCAAGCCATCAACCCCATTCCTTCCACAGGTTAGTCCCATTGGCGATTCTACTTCCACATTCATTCCACAGGTTAGTCCTATCGGTGATTCTACTCACCTATTTAGTTTCACAGAAACACAGCGCAGAAGAGGCCCTTCGGCCCATCGAGTCTGCACCGACACGTGAGGAACACCTGACCTACCTACCTACCTAATCCCATTTACCAGCACTTGGCCCATAGCCTTGAATGTTATGATGTGCCAAGTGCTCATCCAGGTACTTTTTAAAGGATGTGAGGCAACCCGCCTCCACCACCCTCCCAGGCAGCGCATTCTAGACCGTCACCACCCTCTGGGTAAAAAAAGTTTTTTCAACAGATATTTCTCTCTGGCCCCCAAGACAGTTAGGCAAAACTTCAATGACCTGCCTATTCTTACAAGCTCCAGTATTTATCCCTGGTCTGTCGTTTTCCCCAGATACCATTTCTAAGGTCCCTGCATTACAAACTTTCTTAAAGTAATGAGGATAAAATTCAACTTCACCAGGGTGCAAGACATACAGTAGCAGATTGATCACCCATTGTCCATCCCACCCAATTTGAATAGGCAAACTCAATAGTAACATTCAAAAGGGAATTGGATAAATACTTGATGGCCAATTTGCTACAGACTTTATCATGCCAAGTCAAAAGCTAAATTTAAATTCTCAATGGATCATCCATTCTATACTTCCCTTTACAATCTTCAAATCACATTCTCAACCATAGAATATACAGTGTAGAAAGAGGCTTTCACATCCCTGCTGTCTGCTTGTAGGAGCGATCCAAAATTAATTCCACTGCTCCATTTTCAGTCCATAGCCCTATACCATCATTTGCTTCAAAGGTTTATCAACCCTTCCCTTACCAGATGCATCAGGCCCTGTCTTACTAGCCCTTGTGGGAAAGTATTGCATGTTATTACAGGTCTCTGCATAAAAAATATTCTCCTAACCTCTCTCCTCTTTCTCATCATGAAAAATTTAAATTAATGAGCTCCTCTTCATTCCCAACCAGAGGAAGTCATCTTTCTCCACTCACAAGCAAAACTCCTTCAAATCATAGAAACATCTTTTACAATGCCAGCAGATGACAGTTATACAGTGGGATTAGAGCCAACACAAACACAAATTGCTGAATGGCCTTCCTCTTTGGTATAAATTCCATGGTTCTAAATTATTTTCAGTTTTCTTGGCTGTGGAAGCAGCACCGGTCAGTACCTCCAGTCTCTCCTTAATTATCCTTTCTTATCCGGATAACCGTTCTGATGAAACTATGCTGTACCCTCTCAATGGTTTTGATGTTCTCTCTCAAGGAATGCCCAAAACAGCACAACGTACTCAAATCTAGAAGTACATAATAATTCATCGCAGAAGGAGGCCATTCGGCCCATCATCCCGTGCCAACTCTTTGAAAGAATTATCCAATTAGTATAATTCCCCGTCTCTGTCCCTGGAGCTCTGCAAGGCTATGGGGAAAAGGCAGGGAAGTAGCACTAGGTAAAATGCTTCTGCAGATAGCCAACACAGACACGACAAGTCAAAGGGTTCCTTCTGCGCAGTAATCGGTTACTGATTCTATATTGCTTCCAGTTCTTTTGCCAATCACGTTAAATCTGTGCTCTCTGGTTACCTATTGGTGATGGCACAGCCCAGAGACTCCTGCAAGGCGGCAATGGGACCAGCCCAAGTAACTCCCCCTGGCTCCTCCAAACACAGGTTCCCTCCCTCCTACCCTTGCTGCTCCTCCAGTCATAGATTTTGTCTCTTGAGGAGCAGCAAGAGTGGGAGGGAGGGAACATGTGATTGGGGGAGCTGGAGCAGCCAGCATGAGAGAGACAGAGCTTTTGATCGGAGGAGCAGCTCCTCAAAGATCCTTCAGCCACTCAGAGTTTCTCCTTAGTCAAAATCCTTGATGGTGTAACTACCTCTATTGAATCTCCTCTTAACTTTCTCTGCTCTAAGAACAAGCCAATTTTCTCCTCATAACTGAAGTCCCTCAACCCTGGTACTGAATCTCTCTGACACTCACTCCAAAGTCTTGACATCCTTCCTAAAGTGTAGTGCCCAGAATTTAACACAATACCCCACCTATGGCCAACATTTGGTACAACGCTCTTAACTTTTTAAAAAAAGCAGGAAATACTCAGCAAGTCTGGCAGCATTTGTGCAGAAAGAAACAGAGTTAATCTTTCAAATTGAGATGAACTTTTATATAAATGTATAAGTATACGAGAGAAAAAACAAAAAAAAGTGGATCCAATTCTAACCTCTACTTCCAACTATTGTTCAATCTGAGCAACATCTATGATCACTGGTTCCTGCCAGTCAACCAACTTTCTATTCACACTACATCATTTTCCATTATAACATATCTCTTGAATTTTATAATATAATTTTTCACTTTATACATTAATGTTCTAGATGAAGGAACTGAGGGCATCCTGGCTAAGTTTGCAGATGATACAAAGATAGGTGGAGGGTCAGGTAGTATTGAGGAGGCGGGGAGGCTGCAGAAGGATTTGAACAGGTTAGGAGAATGGGCAAAGAAGTGGCAGATGGAATACAACGTGGGGAAGTGTGAGGTCATGCACTTTGGTAGGAAGAATAGAGGCATAGACTATTTTCTAAATGGGGAGAGAATTCAGAAATCTGGAGTGCAAAGGGACTTGGGAGTCCTAGTCCAGGATTCGCTTAAGGTTAACTTGCAGGTTGAGTCGGTAGTTAGGAAGGCAAATGCAATGTTGGCATTTATTTTGAGAGGACTAGAATATAAAAGCAGGGATGTGCTGCTGAGGCTTTATAAGGATATGGTCAGACCACATTTAGAATATTGAGAGTAATTTTGGACCCCGTATCTCAGGAAGGATGTTCTGGCCCTGGAGAGAGTCCAGAGGAGGTTCACGAGAACGATCCCAGGAATGAAAGACTTAACATATGAAGAACGTTTGAGGACTCTGGGTCTATACTTGATGGAGTTTAGAAGGATGAGGGGGAATTTGATTGAAACTTACAGAATACTGAAAGGCCTGGATAGAGTGGACATGGGGAAGATGTTTCCATTAGTAGGAGAGACCAAGACCCGAGGGCACAGCCTCAGAGTAAAGGGAAGACCTTTTAGAACAGAGATGAGGAGAAACTTCTATAGCCAGAGAGTGGTAAATCTATGGAATTCATTGCCACAGAAGGCTGTGGAGGCCAGGTCATTGAGTGTATTTAAGACTGAGATAGATAGGTTCTTGATTGGTAAGGGGATCAAAGGTTACGGGGAAAAGGCGGGAGAATGGGGTTGAGAAACTTATCAGCCATGATTGAATGGCGGAGCAGACTATTGTCCAAATGGCCTAATTTCTGCTCCTATGTCTTACGGTTTTATAAATGTCCTGTACAATAACTTTTTGAATGCCTTTTGAAAATCTATGTACACTCTGTCGACTTCATGTCCTTCATCTATACAGTCACTTATACAAAATATGCACATTTGATAAGCATGTCTTTGAACAGACTGTCCTTGATTATCTCATTCATCTCAATAGGATCGATAGTTGGATCTCAAGTTATACAAGACTAAGCACCTAAACTAAAATGCTTGAACTGACTGGTCTAGAGTTACCTGCATACCAAGGTTTAAAATACCTGGGGTCAGCGGGCAAATTCACCCTCAAAAGTCACAAGAGGCTGCAAAAGTTCAATAATGGGGTGACCAGTGAGAGAAAAGTTGCTCCCATATGTGGGAGAGACAGAATCAGTGAGGAGCTGCTCCTCCAATCACTAGTTTTATTTCTCCCATTTGTGTGTATTCCCCTGGTTGCACAGTTGGACCTTTGGAAGTCAGTATCCTGACATGTTTGTCGGCATTCACTTTAAACAGAAGCACTGATGGAGAAGAAACTGGAAATTAGCAGAACGAAACCAAAGAATGTTGAAGTGCGCTCATTGCTTGCAATTAATTTTTTAAAAGGAGCTGTAGCGGTGAGTCTCATTCCCAATAAGTTACCTTGTGCCAAGTAGTTAGAATTTTCATTTTGGAACTGGAGTGTAGGAGATTTATTTGCAATAAATTAACAGGAGCATCTTATTTATAGATTTCAAGTTAAGAGCTATATAAATGTGAATTTAATCACTGGTATTTGTGCTATCTATCTAAAAACAAAATCAGCACAAATACAGATGGTAAAGCTAGTACATGACTGTATCACCTAATAAAGGAGCTAGTAAGGATGAAAAGGGGGCCTCTGAAAATCAAAAAAACAACGCCCAACATCAAAAGGTAGCCCTCAAGAAAATCTCACAAAGAGTGCTCAAAAAATATATACCTAGATCCCTGCTGCACAGTGTTAAACTCATTATCCTCTTATACCCCAGAATAATTTGTGTATCTAAAGAGGAATGAAAAATTCTCCACAGCCTGACATAGGTACGATCTTTTGAGTATGATCATCGGCCAATGCCCAGACTCCTCCATCACGATCCTTGTCCTAAAAGGACAGACCCACCAGAGGTGGTACACTGATATACAGTTGGGAAGCAGTAGCCCTGGAAGTACTCAACATCGACTCTGGACCCCATGAAGTCTCATGGCATCAGGTCAAACATGGGCAAAGAAACCTCCTGCTGATGACCACCTCGCCCTCCCTCAGCTGATGACTCAGTACTCCTCCATCATGAACACCACTTGGAAGAAGCATGAAGATAGCAAGGAGGACAGAAGATACATTGGGTGGGGAAATTTAATGCTCATCTCCAAAATGGCTCAGTAGCACCACTGGCTGGTCAAGTTCTGATGGGCATGTCTGCCAAATTGGGCTTACGACAAGTGGTGAGACCACCAACACAAGGGAAAAGCAGCTTGGGCTTGTCCTCACCAGCCTGTCATGGTAGGAGTGACTACCACACAATCCTTCTGGAAACTTAAGTCCTGTCTTCACACTGAGGATACTCTCCTTCGTCCTATGTGGCATTACTACTGAGCTAAATGGAATTGATTCAGAGTAGATCCAACAGCTCAAAACTTGGCATTGTGGGCCACTGGCTTTAGCAGAGTTGCATTCTATCAATCTGTGACCTCATGGCTGGGCACATCCCTCACTTTAACATAACCCTCAAGCCAGATATCCAATATGACTATGCCATTGCCTCTGAGGACTGCAGGAGAGCATACCAGCAGCAGGAGCATACCAGGAGCAGCTCCCGGCATTCCTGCAAATGAGGTTCCAATCTGGTGAAGCCACATCACAATGCTACATTAATGTTAAACAGCAGAAGCAGCATTCTTAGACAAAGCTAAATGATCCTACAGCCAACAGATCAGATCGAACTCTGGAGTTCTGCCACATTGAACTGTGAACAATTAAGGAAGCTCCATGAACATTCTTATACTCAATGATGGCAGAAACCAGCATGTGAGTGCAAACAACAATGCTGAGGCATTCACAACCATTTTCAGTCAGAAGTGCTGTGCACTAGATGATCCATCTTGACCTTCTCCTAAGGTCTCAAGAGTCTCAGATGCTGGTCTTCAGCTAATTTGATTTACTTGACGTGATAGCAAAAAAATGACTGAGCACACTGGGTTTAGCAAAGGCTATGGGACCTGACAAAATGCCAACAGCAGAGCTGAAGATCTATTCTCCAGAACTCGCTGCATCCCCACCCAAGCTTTTCCAGTACAGCTACAACACCAGCTCAAAAATGTGGAAAACTGCCCAGGTATATATGTCCAGTCCACAAAAAGCAGTACAGATCCAATCCAGCTAATTACCACCCCATCCATCTATTCTCAATAATGGAAGGTGTCATTGACAATGCTATCCTGACACTTACACAGCATTAACCTTCTCACTGATGCTCAGTATTGATTCCACCAGGGCCACTCAGCTCCAAACCTCATTACGTCCTTGGTCCAAACATCAACATAAGATCTAAATTCGAGAAATGAGGTGACAGTGACTGTCCTTGACAACAAGGCAGCATTTGACCGAGTGTGGCATCAAGGAGCCCTAGCAAAATTGAAGTCAATGGGAATCAGGGGGGAGACTCTCCACTGGTTGGAGTCATAGCTAGAACAAAGGAAGATGGTGGTGGAAAACCAATGATCTCAGCCCCAAGACATTGCTATAGGCGTTCCTCAGGTAGTATCCGAGGCCCAATCATCTTCAGCTGCTTCATCAATGACCTTCCTTCCATCATAAGGTCAGAGGCAATGAGGTAGTGATATTGTCACTGGGCGAATAATCCAGAGACCCAGGGTAATGCTCTGGGGACCCAGGTTCAAATCCCGCCATGGCAGATGGTGGAATTTGAATGCAATAAAAATCTGGAATTAAAAGTCTAATGATGACCATGAAACCATTGTTGATTGTTGTAAAAACCCATCTGGGTCACTAATGTCCTTTAGGGAAGAAAATCTGCTGTCCTTATCTGGTCTGGCCTACATGTGACTCCAGACCCACAGCAATGTGGTTGACTCTTAAATGCCCTCTGAACAAGGGAAATTAGGGTCGGGCAATAAATTCTGGTCTAGCCAGCGATGCCCACATCCCATGAATGAATATATAGAATAAATCTTTTAAAAGTGGGGAAGTTCCCTGATGGTTACACAGTGTTTATTTCCATTTACTGTGCCTTAGATAATGAAGCACTCCATGCCCACATTCAGCAAAACCTGGACAATATGCAGGCTTGGGCTGATAAATTACTTACATTCACGCCATACAGGTGCCAGCCAATGAGAGAGAATCTAACCGTCTCCCCTTGACATACAATGGCATTAAAGGATCCCTGACCCTCAACATCCTGGGGGTTATCATTGAACAGAAACTGAACTGGACGAGCCATATAAATACTGTGGCTACAAGAGCAGGTCAGAGGCTGGGAATTCTGTGGAGAGTAACCCAACACCTGACTCCCCAAAGCCTGCCCACCATCTGCATGGCACAGGTCAGGAGTGTGATGGAATACCTTCCACTTGCCTGAATAAGTGCACCTCCAACAACACTCAAAAATCTCGATCCCATCTTTGATAAAGCAGCCCGCTTGGTTGGTATTCCACCCACCCCTGATACACTTACTTGCTCCAACACCAGCGTGCTGTGGCTGCAGCATCTATAACAAGCAGTGCGGCAATTTACCAAAGCTTCTTCGGCAGCACCTCCCAAACCCGTGACCTCTGCAGAAGAATAAGGGCAACAGAGGCACAGGACTTGAGAGCTCTCACCCAAAATCACACCCCATCCTTTCTTGGAACGATATTGCTGTTGGGCCAAAACATTACCTAACAGCACTGTGGGTGCACTTTCACCACATGGACTACAGCGGTTCAAGTAGGCCACTTACTACCACCTTCTCAACGGCAATTAGGAATGGGTAATAAATACCCGGCTCCGCCAGTGTGATACCCATCCCGTAAATGAATAAATAACAAAAATAAACAGAAGATTTGAGAAGAAAACAGGATTTGACATATTACTACAAATTTCGTACCTTTCCTACAACTGGAAAATGGGACAAAATATTCTAATTAACCATATTTACATAATCAAAACTCAAATGATATTTTGGGGTATGTGAAAATCATGATTTAAATTTGTTATATATTTTTCATTAGGGAAGAAGTATCTGGAGTAAAGTAGGCTCCCAAATTGAAAATGTAACTATAAATCCACCTACTATTAATTTTGTTTTGACTCAAGGGAGACAGTGCATAACCAAGAGAAAATTATACAAAAAGATCTGTAATTAAAACATTTCTACATGACTTGTCTTGACATTTTTGCTTTATTTAGATTCATCATTCATACACAATCCTCAAGTTAAAGAATCTGCCCTTTGGACCCAGACAAACACCTAATCATTTCAAAGATGTCAAATCTCTTTCATATACACACTTAATTTCTTTTTCAAGGCACAGACTGTTATGGAGGTAAACGCACAAGCTGTTCGGTACTAGCAATGAGATGAATGACTGGTCAATCTGATTTTGGTGATATTGATTAAGGGAGGAATGCTGGTGAGAGCACGGGGAGAAATCCTTGCTCCTGTTAAAAGAGCATGCTTGGACAATGAACATTGCCTAACAACGTAGCCTGGGCGTTGGGAGAATTTCCACCCACAAGAATGCCAGCAATTCCAGACTTTGATCAACAGGTTAGGCAAGAGCATACTTGAATGAAGCTAACCTAAATTTCTTTCCATGCTTCCTTGTAACTTTACAAGTGCAAGTGTAACAGAGTGGAACTCATATCTTCCTTTGCCCAAATACAGGGACAAGATTATTTGAATGGTCTGGGCTTCAGTGCTGCTCACTGATCAAAACATTGGAGATGCATCAAGCCCCTCCAGTGGTGTAGAAGAGGAAGCTCTACTCGAGAAGGCCTGATGAAAATCATGAACTCTCTCCTCTATCCCCACCCCCTTTCTGATTTTTCCCCCTCCTTTTTGTTTTTTCCAATAATTTATATAGATTTTTCTTTTCCCACCTATTTCCGTTATTTTTAAATGTATTTCCATCCATTGTTTTATCTCTACCTTTTAGCCTTTTTCTATTCCTTCACCCCACCCCACCCCCACTAGGGCTATCTGTACCTTGCTTGTCCTGCTTTCTACCCTTAATTAGCACATTCCTTTAGATAATATCACCACCTTCAACACCTCTTTGTCCTTTTGGCTGTGACATCTTTTGGTTATCTCCACCTATCACTGACCCTCTACCTAGCTCTTCTTGTCCCAACTACCTGCCCCCGCCCCCCAATTTAAACCAGCTTATATTTCACCCCTTTTCTATTTTCCCTTAATTCTGTTGAAGAGTCATACGGACTCGAAACGTTAACTGTGTTCCTCTCCGCAGATGCTGCCAGACCTGCTGAGTTTTTCCAGGTATTTTTAGTCTTCTACTTTACACCTGCTGCTGCTGCTAATGGAGCAAGCAGGTCTCCTGTGGAAGATAATTGTTCCCAAATGGGATCAATTACCTTATCCTAATACAGTTTATGATTCTTTCCGAGCCGCCAGGGAAACTCAAGGCTGGCATCAGTTCAGGAGAACGACAGGCCTTCTAAAAGACAGAATGGGTGGAATTTTTCAATAGTCCCCATTGAGAGGGGGATGTGTGAATCTAGCCACATACCTCACTGCCCCCACCCCACCAGTAGCATTTAAAGGAGGAGTTTCATGAGAAGACATCCAGGCAGACCTCGGATCTGCCTCAACTCCCCATTCCCGTTTTCTCCAAACCCAAATATTGCGACACCGCAACATTTCTCAAATTGTATTTTAAGATTAAGGTTAGGGATTTAATGATTGATTGATGAGAAAAAGACCAAGTTCCATTTAATTCCCTTTCTACCATTAGCTGTTAACTAATTATAGCAATTTCTATCAACTAGTTCACACAAACTAAACCCCAATGGTCACAACCGTAGATCCAACATTACCTATTCCCTCCCAATCATGCTACATTAATCACACGTCTTATCTCAAATTACTCATAATGCACAATTTAATTTAACGCCACAACCTTTTGGTTATCAACTTGATAATCAGGCATAACAAAAACTTAGAACCTTTATTTCATGCACGTAAACTAAATAATGAATTTGATCACCGCTCAACGCATGTTCCAAACATGTGATTACATAGGCCAATCTGCTTCTCCTCACCAGAGTTGTATCCAGGGAGTTGCTTTGCATCACCTCTTATGTAGGATATTTTTTTTAATGGGTAACTTTACTTATCCTTGCTGGACTATTGCCCAAAACAGTGAAGCCAAGACAACTCAGCATTGGGTTCATATACATGGCATTTGTACAAATCATATGAACAGCCTGAGCGCATCCACCTTCTCTCTTGGTCAAGGGATATTCACTTAAAGGGCGGAATCGTCCCAGATTTGCACTAAGTGCGGTAGCAGGCGGGTAAACCTGTCAGCTGCAATGGCAGCTTTTCACGCTGTGTGGTCCCAAAACCACCGCATTAATTCTGCATTCCCAGGAAGCATGCCAATTCCTCGGTGGGCAGGCTATCATTCGCCTGCCATGCCAACACCTCACTGCCTCATCAAGGCAGGCGCCATATTTAAATGCAGCCTTACGCACACTTCTCAGTCCATGACTGCTGCACAGAAGACATAGCCCCAAATGGTAAAAAGACTTCAGCCCCCAAGTTCAATGAAGCGTCCCTTGAGCACCTTTTGGACACAGTGGAGGCTCACCGTGATGTCCTCTACCCACCGCTCTGGCTGCAGGATGGGCAATGTCACCAATCCAGCTTGGGAGGTGGTGCCAATGCCCTACAAAAAAAAAAGAGGACAGCCACCCAGTGCCGCAAGAGGATGAATGATCTCTTCCGTTCCGCCAGGGTAAGTCACTCTCCTCATCACTCTCAACTCACACACCCACAAACCCATCACACACTCACAGGGATCTCACTCACTGTCAGTGTGAGGGACATCACCATTCACTCTCTCACACTCACTGTCATTGTCCTCATCCTGTCCATGGGACCACTCACCACCCACACAGGCCAGACATACTTATCATCTGGCCTGGCAGGCATCCTATTAACACTCTCTCTATCTCTATCCATGCAGGACAAGCTGGCACACAACAAGAGGGAGAGGTCACAGACTGGTGGAGGAATGCCTGAGATCAAGGTCCTCACAGACTTTGAAACCAGAGCCATCCAGCTGGCCGGCGATGACCGGGACCGGTCCTGTGCTGACAGTGAGGTCAGTGCTGCTCCACCAAGTGAGGGTCCAGCGGTGCAACGTCCATCAGACAACCATGCTGTGAGTGATGTGTCCTGTTTCACAGGCCCCTGCCATGTACTAATTATCTCCCCTTGCTTTCACAGACACATCTGGGAAATAGCCGATAGACTCCATGACCCAGGGCCTCCAATCAAGCCCCAAAGAAACCTCTGAAGAGGAATCTGGAGGCACCCTCCTTAAAGACCCATAATAGCGCCAACTCACACCCTCCACCAGCGCAGATACACACCTCAGTGGGACCTAGCTTTAGAATAACCTCAGTATCACAACCTGATGAGCACATCACACTTTCTGATCCACAGCAGGTGGCAGTAGGGACTTCCCTGGTGTCCAGCACTCGGAGGAGCTGCTGGGGGGTCAGACATTTGCTGAGTCCGAATCAGATGTTGAGCCTCTGGACTCGGTCATGTCACAGTTGCTGGAGCTGCAAAGGCAAATTCAGGAACATCAGGAAGGGATGTCCGCTGCACTCCTCAGATTGCAAGGCACGATGGAGGAATCTATCTGCTTTCAGGCTGAGGTTGTAGCGCCGGTGTTGCCAACGCACCGAGGTCAACACTGGCATGATGGTGGCTGCCATGGAGATGTTGGTCCAGGACATCGCTCCTGTGCTTCTGCATGGGCTGAACTCCATCTCTGCTGCCATAGTTGGCCTCCAACAGTGTCAATACGAGAGGGGTGTGGGGGAGCTCGATCTCACTCCAGCTTCCCCTTCTCCTCAGGGAGGCGCCCTCGGGCACCCATAGGGCAGAGGATCAGCAGGTGCACACCCCGGGGCCATCCACACAGGTGACTCCGGGGTGTCCAGCCCATCCGCATCTCCTCTTCCTGGGACCCCAGCAGCTCCAGCTCCAAAGGTCGAGGAGGGTGCCACTCCCACCTAGCAGGACCCCGAAAGCAGGCCAGGGCCCTCCAGAGGACGCCTGTCAAGGTCATCACAGACAGGGCACCGCAGTCAGCAGGCTGCCTCCAGCTCTGCTGTGGATGTCTGTGGAGCACCAAGGCAGAGTTAGGAAGGTTAAGAAGAGGTAGTGCACAGGCTGGGCATGGGTGTTAATCACTTGTACATAATGTTCATTATTGTAAATAAACTCCCAAGAATGTCTCCCTGCCTATGGCTCCTTGTTATGATGAGCAGTGTTTGTGTCCCTCAGATGTGAAACCTTTCTGCACAAGATAAAGGCAGGTGCCTCGTCCAGGGCCTCTTCCCTGTTTTGTGCAGCCTCAAGAACAGAGTAATGGTCTGGCCTCCCTGGACATGTTACTGATGCCTGCACCTCAATGGTGCTGGTCATTGCTGCCAGAATGTAGTGGGTAGGTGTCACAGAGTTCCCTCATTCTCTCTGTGTGCTCTCAGCACTTTTAAGGTGGGGCTGGCCCCATCTCTTCAGCATCTGTGACCAGTGATGCTGGGCTCCTGGAGGGGTCGGGTGCTGGAGGTGCACAAAAGATCAGGTGCTTTTAAAGTTTCATGGCTGCGTCTCCTTGTTATGACCCTGATCACAGAGGGCAAGCGAGCTGCCCTCAGCCAAACAGGAGCCAGACATTCTGAGAGGCTATATTAAGATGTACAGAGTGTCCTCACTGCATGACAGCATCATCCTCCACAAATCTAGCAGTTGTGAGGGTCTCCCAAGCACACCTGCTTTATCTGGCCACTGCGAGGGCCTCACCACCGTCATCGTCACCGTCGAGGTCCTCCTCATCAGGGGAAACCTCCAGCTCCTCCATCTCCTCCTCAGCCAGCTCCTCTCCCCGTTACAACCTGACCTGTAAAGGATGCAGCAGGCAATGACGATGTGTGACACTCTCTGTGGACTGTATTGCAGGGCTCCAACAGACCAGTCCAGGCAACAGAACCTCATTTTCAGATCCCAATGGTTTGCTCCATCAAGTTGCAGCACGAACCTTTGCTCTTCTGCAGCCTGAGGTCACCGCACAGGTGTCATCAGCCAGGTCCTGACTCTCCTGGTCCCGGGCAAAAGGCGCAGAGTTGTGTGCCTTCACGAAGATGGCATCCGTGACCTCATGGATGTATTTGTGGGTGGAGGCTTGTGATATCCCACAGAGGTCACCTGTGGAGCCCTGAAAGGAGCCACTGGCTTAAAAATTGAGTGTCTGTGGTCTCTTCCATTGCCATTGGCAATGGATGCCATCCATGTCCCCCTGGCACCAAATCTTGCAGTAGCTGGCAGATGTGACCAACCAGTTCCCTAGGCATGTGCAGTCTTTGACCACACCGGTTCTCGGTCATCTGCAAGAATGAAAGGCGGCATCTATAGAGCCAGAGTCTGGCTGGGCGCTAACCAGTGACGGTTAACTGTGGATCTTGGGCAGAGTGTGCGGGAGCCACAATTGCCCCTTCCTCCTGAGGGTGCTGCTTCTCCCTCTGTGTAGCCAGGAGTCGCAGTCGCTCTCTTCTCCGTTGTCTTCGTTCTCTGTAAGCCACGAGGCAAACAGCTAGTTCACCAGTCTCCACGATCCTGATGTACTCCTCCTGCAGGATGAAAGAGAGATGCCAGGGTTAGCTTTGGTGTTCTAAGAACCTCTCTTGGTTAAGTCTGAAGACCCCTTAACATATCCCGGAGAGTGCTGGACACCAATTGGGTGGTCAGAGTTTAGTGCGCTGCATGGCTGCCTGAAACCCCACCCACCTCCACCCCCAGTCCACCTGACCGATTGGCAGCAGCTTTGCCCATTGGACTGCAGGCTGTGCTCTCAGCTCAGGCACAGGCATTCTCCTAACCCACACTGCAAGGCTGCACTGTTAGCTTGAACCATGGGGAAGACTGGTCCAAACCAGGATGATGATATTGCAAAGAGCTGCGAATGCCTCCACCTCCATGGCTTTAGCTAGAAACAATGTGCCCAGATTGTACAACTGTTCTGCGGTCCACTAAAATGCTCATTAGTCTGCAGACTAAGCCAAGGGGGTGAAAAGCTCTGGAGCATTTGGTGGCACTTTGATACCTCTACGTTGCGTGTGCGGGCAGATAAGCTAGAGACCTGGCTCCATACATGTCAACGTAGCTGCGGCTGAACTGTCTCAGCTGCAGAGGAATGGTCACTCCAAACAAGGTTTCCCTAATCCGTGCCCGCTTCCCTCCCCTCCCACACCCTGCATGTATTTATGCACTACCTTCAACCACAGGGCAGCCCTTGCCCACCATCCCCCCCAAACACGCCTCTACCTTGAAGACCAACATGCGACCTTTGCAAGTAATGTGCAACGTTACTATGCACTCACCTCCGAGTTCCCCTCAAAGTGTAGCCTGCCAAGTGTACACCTTATATATGCTGTTGTGAAACATGGGTAGATGATCCCGGCGGGCTGGCCTTATGACATGCAGACGTATTACAATGAGGTTCCCGAAGGCCGATGGCTGGAAAAGCAGTTCACCATCGACGGGCAGGGTGGACGATGGCAAACTGATTTCACAACCACTTTTAGCCTTCTCGCCATATTGTCCGCTCACACCACCGAACACCCCCAACACCAGCGGGCAGGGAAAATTCCCCCCAAAGTTTTTAATGTTTGATATTGACACAGGACAGTGTCAAACTTATTTTTGCACTTGCACCATATAAAGTGCCTGAAACTGAACATATTTCTCTTTGTTAGTTATCTAAATCTTCATCCACAACAGTAACTGTGGGTGAAATTTTACATTTCACGAGTGAAGTTAGGAAACACTTCTTCCTGTAAAGGGTGGCAGAAGTTTAGGATGCTCTTTGCAAATAGCAATTGATGCTAAGTCAATTATTATTGTTAAAATTGAGATTGATAGATTTTTTTTGTTCGCCAAAGGTATTAAGGAAAATAGGCCAAAGGCGGGTATAGAGAATCAAGATAAAAGCAAAATACTGCGGATGTTGGAAATTTGAAGCAAAAACAGAAAATGCTGGAAAAACTCAGCAGGTCTGACAGCATCTGTGGAGAGAGAAACAGAGTTAACATTGCGAGTCCGTATGACTTGGAATGTTTTACTTCTTGTTAACTCTGAAGAGTCACATGGACTCAAAACATTAACTCTCTTTCCCTCTCCACAGATGCTGCCAGACCTGCTGAGATTTTCCAGCATTTTCTGTTTTTGTATAGAGAATTGAATCTTGACCAGCTATGATCGCACTGATTATGGGAAGAGGCTCGAGATACTAAGTGACCTACTTCCATTCTTATATTTATTTTCTATTTTTACCTAATAGTAGGTCGATGTGCAGTGTGCTGTAGTAGGCAAGAAACCACTGAAAAATAAATATATATTTTAACCATATTTCCTGTGACATACATTATCATCTGAAGTAATCATTTATAATAATAAAAAATGATCAGGCTTTTAAAATCCTACTTATAGCTAGAAAACAATGAAATTAAAGATCAAGATAATTGGATAAACTGGTCAAAATGCATTTCCTATTTTTTTCAAAATTATAGAAGGAAAACAAATAGCTACTTTTTGTCAAAAATGTATTTGAAAATGCAGTATGGTGGCTTTGCATTCTGGTTTAATTAGATGCCTTACCAATTGTAGAATGAGCTAATGATTCACCACAAGATAAGTTACTTGTGTTGGACACCAAACAAAAGCAAGTGGCCTCGGTGTGGACAAGGCAAGGAAAACAAAAATATCACAGGTTGAGTCACAGTGGTCCACTGATCTGCATCTATCATAAACCAGATCAAGAGAAACACTGGAAAAGGCCCTGACCCAGATCACCTACCCTATGCTCCCTTTTAATCAAGTGTAAGTGTGTGGTATGGATGGCTTAGACAGAGGCAAAAAGAATTTAAAAAACTAAAATACAAATCATATAAATGTGAACACATATACAAAGGGCAATATTCCTAATTTTATCATTTGCATCCTGCTCAAAATGAAGATCCTATTTTGAAAGATTGCAATGCATGTAGAAATATACATTTTCTGGATTTTACACTAAGTGATTGGAACTTCAACATTTGCCCACAACTCCTGAATTTTGTTTATCATATGTACTTATAGGGAAATAGGCACATTGATTAGCTCATTCTGTTTCAACCTAATTTAACAGTCTTTATATGATTAATAACTACACAAATATTCAAGTTTACATTTCTCAACCTGTGAATGAAATCAGATTCTGAGATTATACACTACACTAATGTTGTAATAAATGAACATTTACAGTATTCAAATCACTATAATTCTCAAGTGTCAATATTCTTTGTTAATCTGTGTTCCAAATAAAAAAGCAGTTCCACAGGAATCAGTGTTTCCGTGCAACCAGCACTTGGAGAGTCATTGTAATAAACCAGGCGCACTGCGGCAAAAAGACATGCTCATAACAGGTCGCATCCCTCCAACGAAGATAATTACTTGACTGATACTCTCTGCCTGAGATAAAAGAAAGCTGCTCGTACTCCTGTTTGATCCTGGAAGCAATATGATTAAAAATTCCCAGAAAACCCAAGCCTTTTGAATGTTTAACGCCACATGAAAGTGAAGTTATCTGTAATCTAGACCTAAAGCATTCCCACTGACAAGAGTGATCCTGCTGGGTATCTATCCTACTCCTCAAATAGCGCTGTATCCCAGCAACCTTTCTGTTGCCAAGGCAAACCCTGGAGAACAGTTGCTTGTAATCAGCCTACCGCAATCCTGTGGGTATATCTTTGTTCTGTTGTGTTTCATGCCACTGCACAAAGCACAATGTGAGCTGAATGCTAAGCAGCATTGAAGGGCTCTAGGGACTGATTCAAGCCTTTGGTACAGTTCTCTGTGCGATGACGTAGACAGTCAGTCCTTCATGTAGGTTTTACTACACATAACAGCTGACGTGTATCAAGTTTCCTGAACAAAGAATATTTAATGAGGAGCACAACATACCCCCTTTTCTATCATCATGTCACTCGTTTTCTTGTTGCTACGTGATTAAGTACAAGTCACAGAAGGTGCAAACCAGGAAACTGCCATTTTCCTTAGAACTTACGGCTTTAAAATAACGGGAAGGCAACTCCTAAATTCTTTTCTGACGTTTTCTTTTTTTAAACAAACACACAGCCACGATTACTGATAATCCGTGTTAAAAGGGGCAAAAGTCACTAAATCCAGACGGTGATTATAATGCTGTGGCTGAAAAAACAAAATATTGCTGAAGCAGGAAACAGCTACTTCGAAGACCACTGTGCTTTGAAGATCTGACTTACCCCCTCCATTCATCACCTTGGGGCCTACTCTCTTAAAATTTGTACATTTCAGAAAAAAACAATATACTGCCTTGCAAAGCAAAGTAAAAAAAGAAATCATACCCAGCAATAGGCATGAAGAGGTTAACAGTTACAGTATCCTGTGCTTCCCCTTCACGTATTTAAGTGAATTTAGATGAACAATGTTCAATGCTGTAGCTCACCCCTCCCCCAACCAATGGTGCAGCCAGCAGTACTGCAAAGCCCTTTACAGCATGCTGATTACTGATTAGTCAGACACTTGCTTTGCCAAAAGGAGATACTTCAAACTTGAGCATGGTTATCAATCCAATGACTCAGTTATACAGAAAGTTTTTTTTTGCTGGCTGTGTGTGTGTGTGTGTGTGTGTGTGTGTGTGTGTGTGTGTATATAGAGATGCTGAGGGTAGATTTCTGGAGCTGCCTAGTTGGTACTGGGTAGAGTCAGACGACCAGATCCACATGGAACGGTGTTCCCTGATACTTGCTCACATTCCACTTATTTCTACACAAAATTATTTCATTTTAAAACTGCAAGAATAACACAGCACATATCCGATGAAACCCAGTGGGTGCCATAAGCTCCAGGTATCATACAAAGGTAATGGGGATAGGAAGGCAGGATTTGGCACAACTACTTAACAATGGCCTATCCGCGGAGTGCAACATCTACATTGCTGCACATGGCATAACCCATACAAAATAAACTTACTTCCACAATCAGTTAATACTGTGATTGCAATCAGTGATTATCAATGCTAAAGTTGCTCATTTTAATTACTTGCAAAACATCAAAGAAAATACATAGTGTGATTTGGGGGGTGGAGGGGGCGGGGAAGGGAAGGTTTATGGAGCCTGCAAGAGTGGCAAACATGGCATGTGTGTGGGGGGGGCGGTGACTGAATGAGGCGGATGCAAAATTTTGGATTTCCTGACAGCTTGAGATGCAGAGATTAAGTCAGCGCCATGTCAGGCCTCATGCTGCCCTGTGGTGGGTTCGCATTCGTAATACGTGCGCACTCCATGAATATTCATTAGCAAAAAAAAAACCTTTTATCCTTGCATCCTACCTTCAAGATAAAGTCAGCAGCACATGAGAATGTGGTGGCAACCAATTACTGTTCAGTTAGAGGTGGCTTGCACCAGTCAGCTTTGTGGGGTTGTGCCTGAGGTCAGCGGTACAAGGGAGGGGAGTAGGAGAATGGCAGCTTGCATGGGGGTTTGGAACTGGAATAAGAGAGTCAGGGTTGGCGGGAGCTGGGGGGGTGGGGGGGCGGGTGGTGAGGGTTGAAAGATTGGGGTTCAGGTGCATGGAGGGGTGGAAGGGGGATCCAAGGGAGCACAGAGATTGGGGTTCAGGTGCATGGAGGGGTGGAAGGGAGATCCAAGGGAGCACAGAGATTGGGGTGAGGGACATGGAGGAGGGAAGTGGGAAGAGCCTGGCCTCCTGTGTGTGGTGGGGGTGGGGGTGGGGGTGGGGGTGGGAGGGCTGGGGGCACACAGGTCAGCCAAAAGTAAGAAAATGTGGGGCCTGAAGGGTGGTGTCAGTACTGCACAAATGTGGGTCCACCTTGGTCTTGGCTGGCAGAGTCCTTAAAGGCCTTTGAGTTCACCAACAACATTTCTATTTAACCCCATTGAGAGTGATCTTGCACAATGTCCTTTACAACACATGGAAGATGGGCCAGGTGAGTCTGCATGCTCAGAGCGGTGAGTGCAACACTGGACACTAACATGAACATTCAATAAAGAGTGAACAAAAAAAAATTGTTTCTTCCACAATAAAGGAAATGTCCCTAACTCCCTTGTAACCATCAATGTGTGCCAACCGTGAGGCGTGCCTGTACTTTTAGTCTCTGACTAAGCTAGTCTCAACAAATAATGACGATGCAAACACGAATAAAGTGAAATCAGTGTATTGTGAAATATTTACAAATGAAATTTCAATTTGAAAAAACACCCGTACCATCTTTGTGCTCTCGATAAATATAATGTTACTGGCAATGGGGCTGGGTGGGGAAGGTGTGGCCGTGACAAAGAACCTCCTTTTGTCCAGGAGGCTCTCGTATAGCCAGCCCATCGCTGCTGCACTGTCACTGACTGCAGGTTTCACCCTGAAACATGATCTCACCTATCTCCCATGCACACCGCCAGAGATTTACATGTTTATTGTAATCGTCTGGGAAACAGAAAAAAGCAAGAGAGGGGAAGTGGTGTGCACTTCCGGTTCCGGTGTCAGGAATGGCACATCACTGATAAGATTCCCCCCGCTGAGTTTTTTTAGCCTCTTACCATGTCTCGCATAAGAATCCCAAAGTGTTTCATATACAGTCAGGATTAAAGTGCAGAATACATTATTCAGGATGTTTTATATAAATGCAAGTTGTTGTCGTAGGTGTTAATGGCAATCGTTTTGGCATACTTGCAAGATCTCATAAACAGCATTAAGATGAATGAAAAAGCTATACATGTTTTTGTCAGCGTTAGAGAGGATTGTTGGCCAACCCTGCTCTGACATTACTATTTTGCTTTCTGAATAAACACAGCTAATTTTCCACCCCTGCTCCACCTGGACACAGACATGAAAGAATGAAGCCCGACATGTCATGATGTCCCTCACCCCTATTACCGTACAATTATAATCCCAAAAAGGGCACAGGCAGAGAGCCCCAATATTACAAGGTTCCATCCTTTTTCCTCTGCTTTGCATTTTAAGTATTGCCAGGAACAGAGCAGAGAAAATGAACCACTTGTCCTTTCTTTGTCCTGTACTTGTGAATTCTCTAATTCCTGCACAGAAGCGTTAAGTATAAGACTCGTTGCCAAATCTCCCAATACAATATCAGATTCTCCAATCCCTCACACATTATGCCACACAGGCTTGAATTGTGCGGTCCTAGGGGAGAAATTAGCAGAGAAAAAATTACCCCCTCTGATGCATCTCGTAGTACTGACTGCAGGGAACATTAACACTGCAGGGATCAACAGACAGCAGCTTGGAACATCTTCGAATAAAAACATTAAACAGGGCCAGGAGTGGGGAAGGAGAAAGGTGATTGGAGAGCAGTCATGAGGACAACTGTATAAATTATTCAGGTATTTTGATTGAGGGACTATGCTCTAAGAGGCAAGCAGCAATAAAATTAGTGTGCACTTAGGTTTTGTTTTAAATGCTGTGCTTTTGCAATTTGTTCCACTTCTCCTGTAGTGTCTATAACTGAACTGTTAACTCTTCTGTTTTTCCCACAGATAGTGATGACCTGCTGAATGTTTACATTAGTTTGTGGATTTTGTTTTCCAATATCTAACATCCGCTCCAGGGCTTCAGCATCTAATCTAGGTGGAACTTGCATTCAAATACTGAAGAGATGCCTCATTGCAGGTACCATCTTTCCAATGAAGCCAATGGCCCTGTGATGGGGCCTGTTTCTGTGGCAGTATCACCTCTTTAGCTCAGCGGTGATTATCATTCACAGAATCACACAGTGCAGAAGAGGCCCTTCGGCCCATTGAGTCTGCACTGACATGTGAGAAACATCTGACCTACCTACCTAATCCCATTTACCAGCACTTGGCCCATAGCCTTGAATGTTATGACGTGCCAAGTGCTCACCCAGGTACTTTTTAAAGGATGTGAGGCAACCCGCTTCCACCACCCTCCCAGGCAGCGCATTCCAGACCGTCACCACCCTCTGGGTAAAAGAGTTTTTCCTCACATCCCCCCTAAACCTCCTGCCCCTCACCTTGAACTTATGTCCCCTTGTGACTGACCTTTCAACGAAGGGAAAACAGCTGTTCCCTATCCAACCTGTCCATGCCCCTCAATCTTGTACACCTCAATCAGGTCTCCCCTCAGTCTTTTCTGCTCCAATGAAAATAACCCAAGTCTACCCAACCTCTCCTCATAACTTAAATGTTTCATCCCAGGCAACATCCTGGTGAATCTCCTCTGCACCCCCTCCAGTGCAATCACATCCTTCCTATAATGTGGCGACCAGAACTGCACACAGTACTCCAGCTGTGGCCTCACCAAGGTTCTATACAATTCCAACATGACCTCCCTACTTTTGTAACCTATACCTCAATTGATAGAGGCAAGTGTCCCAAAAGCCTTTTTCACCACTCCACTAACATGCCCCTCCGTCTTCAGAGATCTATGGACACACACACCAAGATCTCTTTGTTCCTCAGAACTTCCTAGTGTCATGCCGTTCATTGCATACTTCCTTGTCAAATTACTCCTTCCAAAGTGTATCACCTCACACTTTTCAGGGTTAAGTTCCATCTACCACTTATCTGCCCATTTGACCAGCCCGTCTATATCTTCCTGTAGCCCAAGACACTCAACCTCACTGTTAACCACCCGGCCAATCTTTATGTCATCTGCAAACTTATTAATCCTACCGTCCCAATGTCGTTTATATAAATGACAAATAATAGGGGACCAGCACAGATCCCTGTGGTACGCCACTGGCTTCCAGTCACTAAAGCATCCTTCTGTCATCACCCTCTGCCTCCTAAAACTAAGCCAATTTTGAATCCACCTTATCAAATTAACCCATATCCCATGTGCATTTGCCTTCTTTGTAAGTCTCCCATGTGGGGCCTTGTCAAAGGCTTTGCTGAAATCCACATAAACTACATCAACTGCACTACCCTCATCTACACACCTGGTCACCCCCTCAGAACATTCAGTCAAATTTGTTAGGCATGACCTCCCTCTGACAAAGCCATGCTGACTAACCCTGATCAAACCTTGCCTCTCCAAGTGGAGATAGATTCTGTCTTTTAGAATTTTCTCCAATAGTTTCCCTACCACTGACGTGAGACTCACTGGCCTGTAGTTCCCTGGCTTATCTCTACAACCCTTCTTAAATGGCAGAATCACATTAGCTGTTCTCCAGTCTTCTGGCACCTCCCCTGTGACTAGAGAAGAATTAAAAATTTGGGTCAGAGTCCCTGTGATCTCCTCCCTTGCCTCCTTCAGCAGTCTGGGACACAAATCAACTGGACCTGGAGATTTGTCCACTTTTAAGCCTGCCTACACCTCCAATACCTTGTCATTCCCTATATCAATTTGCTCAAGAACCTCGCAATCTCTCTCTCCCCGAGTTCCGTACCTTCATCCTCATTCTCTTGGGTGAAGACGGACGTGAAGTATTCGTTCAACACTCTACCAATCTCCTCTGGCTCCACCCATAGATTGCCCCCTTGGTCCCTAATGGGCCCTACTCTTTCCCTGGTTATCCTCTTCCCATTGATATACTTATAGAATATCTTGGGATTTTCCCTACTTTTACCAGCCAGAGCTTTCTCACATCCCCTCTTTGCTCTCCTAACTGCTTTCTTAAGCTCCACCCTGCACTTTCTGTACTCCACTAATGCCTCCGCTGATTTGCTTCCCTTGTACCTGCTAAAAGCCTCTCTTTTCCTTCTCATCGTATCCTGAATATCTCTGGTCATCCATGGTTCTCTGGGCTTGTTACTCCTTCCTATCACTCTAGAGGGAACATGTTATGCCTGTACCCTCAACATTTCCTTTTTGAACGCCCCCCCCACTGCTCTTCTGCAGATTTCCCCACAAGTAGCTGTTCCCTGTCTGCCCAGATGCTGCCTTATTTTACTAAAATCCACTCTCTCCCAATCCAAAACATTTTTTTGGAACTTGTCTATTTCTTTATTCATAGCAAACTTAAATTATACCGTGTTGTGATCGCTAAAACTAAAATGCTCCCCCACCACCACCTCAGCCACCTGTCTGGCTTCACTCCCCAGAATTAGGTCCAGCAATGCACCGTCCTTTGTTGGACCCTCTGCATATTGACCTAAAAAGTTCTTCTGTTCACATTTCAAGAAATCCACTCCATCCAAGGCCTTAACACTTTGTCTATCCCAATTAATGTTGGGAAAGTTGAAATCACTTAATATAATTACCCTATTGTTATTGTTTTTACACACCTCCACAAATGGTACACATATTTGCTCCTCAATTTCCCACTGACTATCTGGGGGTCTATAACGTGGCTGCCCCTTTTTTATTCCTAAGCTCTACCCACAAAGCTTCATTTGATGCCCCCTCCAAGATATCATCTCTCCTTACTGCAGTAACTGACTCCTTAACTAATAATGCAATGCCTGCTCCTCTTTTACCCCCTCCTGTCTCGCCTGAAGATCCTATATCCCAGAATATTGAGCTGCCAATCCTGCCCCTCCCTCAACCATGTCTCAGTGATGGCTACTATATCACAATTCCACATGTCAATCCTCACCCTTAACTCATCCGTTTTACCTGTAATACTCCTGGCATTAGAGTAGAGGCCATCCAGCCTTGCCTTACTCCCTTGAAACCTAATGTAGCTGTACTCCCTCTGACTTGATTGTTTTACTGTATTATGATGTGTCCCTATTCTGCTAACATTCTACGTCCCGTCCCCATGCCAAATTAGTTTAAACTCCTCCCAACAGCACTAGCAAACTCACCCGCAAGGATGTTAGTCCCGCTCTGGTTCACATGTAGACCGTCCCGTTTGTACAGGTCCCACCTTCCCCAGAAACAGTCCCAGTGATCCAGGAATCTAAAACCCTCCCTCCTGCACCAACTCTTAAGTCACATATTCATTCACTTATACAGGTTTCTCGGGTCCATTGTGTTGTCTGCTTTCCTCCTCCTTCATCCAGGGAATCCAGGAACTCCTGAGATTTAACTCGTTTGCAGTTGGGGAATACTGCTCCAACACCAAGGATCACTCCAGGGGCTTCTTAAACCCCTCTTGCAAGAGATTGCTCATCAAATGGGTTTTTTCTTGTACAGGTTTCGGTACAAATACAGAGGGATTGTCTTCTGGTTGGACCGCCAATCTGTACAGCAATGGATGTTACAAACGTCCATCATTCTTCCACAGTTCATGCATGGTCTCAGTGCCCGACTATACTGTTTAGGTAGTTCAGCTCCTTCGCCAAGCTCACAAGCTCTTGGTCCATGTCTTTGTTTTTGTTCTCTTCTTGTTGAAATTTTTTCTAGAGAACCGAATAATTGGTCTGCAGCTGGCAAAGCGGGTCTTCCTCGTTCATCAGTTCATGAACTTGCTCTTTTATTGCCTGGATCTCTGCCATCAACTCTGGAATTCTGGCCTTTTCAACTGGGAACCGATTCCAAGCCTCAGCCTTGCTCAGGGTTTCACTTTTCTCCATTGCCTTGCCTTTGCTCATCTACTTGTTGTTTTCTTCCAGCCGACGGCTCAGGAGGTTTGCTTTGGCTTGTTCGCTTTTAAACTTTCACGCAAGCTGGTTATACTCATCCTCAGTCTTCATCAGGTCACTTTCAACCACCTCCAACTGCTTCAATCAAAACTTCAAATCGCTCCATTTCCAGCGTGAGCTCTTTAATTTTGATATTGTCCAGCTGAGCTTCTCCTGAAGGTTTCTCGAGTTCTCTTGGCTTGATTTTGGAGTTCCTCTTCTACACGGTGAAACCTCTTCTTCAACAAGCCAACTCAAAGTCCAGATCATTTGACTTTAGCTCTTCTCCTTTGAGTTTCACCTTCAATTCATTCTTTTCATCGAGGAGGGTGGATACTTTGTCCTCCATCACCTATTTCAATTTCAAAAGCTTCTTGTTTTGTCCTATCAGTTTCTCTGTTACCTGTTTTTTTTTAATTTGTTCCTGCTTCAGATTGTTATTAAGGTCATTAACTTGTTGCTCTTCTTCTCTTGTCCACCAACATCACGATGAAAGATTTCGACTTGGTCAAGTCATTTTTCAAGATGAATTCACTTTTCCCCACTCTAGCTTCTGACAATTTGAGTTATTTCACTCGGTCTTTCACTAATTCCAACTCACGGATCAAGTCTTTGGTCAGATTCTGCTCTTTATGCAGCTAACATGGGGCTGGGAACATTCCAAATTGCTTTTGTTACAAGCACCTTCCAGTTTTTCTAGATTGACCATTTTTCTCTGCAGTTTTTCCACATCCAGTTTCAAGTTCCTTCTCTGGAGCTCTGCGTCTCTCAATCTTTTCTTCAGTTCGGTGCCCTGATCTTCCTCCTTGGTTATTTCCTCACCCTTACCCTCCATCTCCAATACCCGCTTCCGCAGGTTTTCCACCTCAGGTTGGAGTTGCCACACTCCTTGTGGCTAATTTTAACCCGCAATTCCTGAAGCTCCTCCTCGCTTTTCTGTGAACTGTTGTTGGCTTCCTCCAGCTCTTCAAGTCAGTGGTTCAGACCGGACGGCTTTTGCCATAACTGGAGGTTCTGAGACTCTTGGGTGGCAAGTTTGGCCATCATCTCGTCATGCTCTTGCAAAGACTTGGCAGACGAGTGCCCGAGTTCTGCCTCGACCCCAGAATGGTTTGTTTTAGTGTCTTGAGGAGAGGGGGGCACTGCTTGGCCATTTTTTTTATATATACAGCTGAGCAGACAGTTTAATGTCTCAGCTGAAAGAAGGCACTTTCAACAGTTCAGCAATCACTCATCATTTTGAGGCCCCCCCTCTCCTTCGGGGGTCCCGTGCCACACACTGTTTCATTGTAAATCCGCCTTTGAATGAAGCACTTAAAAATAATATAATGGCACAATTTAAAGAGTGGAGAACTCTTCCAGTGTCCTAGTCAACAAGCAATTCCATCAAAAATAGATCAGTCTTTGGTGTGTGAGACCTTGTTGTGTACAAGCAGGCCAGAGTGTTAGCCCACGTAACAGCAGAAACCATACTCTGTGATTATAGCATCGGCTGTGAAGCACTTTGGGATGCCCTGAGGAGGTGAGAGGCAATATATAAATACAATAGTGGTGGCAGCCTTCCATCTCCTGAGACATGGTTTGCACTGCGGTGGTCAACTCTGTGGTTAAGAATTTCCTGGTGCAACTCAGGATCCTCACTCCAGTGTGGCAGTCTCTGCTGCATTCACCACAGAGGAAGGCAGTGGGCTGAGGAGATGCAGGATTTACTGGCCTCTGTTTTCTCTGGGCCCTCCTTCTCAACCAGCTGAGTTTCACGTATCTGCTCGCTTCTCCCAATGCCCCTCCAGTCAGTTTCCAGAGGTCACAGCCGTCAGTGACTGTCTCCCAGTTATCACTGGGAATGACCACCATCTTCATATCTGACTTGCAGGTGTCTTTAGCGGAGGAATGGGCACCCAGGAGGTCATAATTCAGTAGCCAGTTCATTGTACAGAAGGCCTTTGGGTATATGGCCATCACCCATGTGATGAACACGGCTGAGCCAGCACAGACGTCATTGGCTTTTTGTGGTGTATGAATGTCAGTGCTAGTGTAATCTTAGATATGTAGGCCGTACATCCCCAAGACTGGCGGGCTCTATCAAACAGCATTCCCCTTCCACTGTTCACAACAGGCAGGGTACAGACCGTACCCAACCAGCCCGTGCTTGCAAAACTCAAAAAACAGTGTCCAACGTTAGATGTGATTCCGCGATTGGACAACATTTGCTAAATAATCCTCAATGTGCTAAGAATTACGTTGACAAACAATTGAAGATTGTCAGTGGGGCTTGCAGTGTGGCACATTTGTGTATTCTGGAAGCTACATATATTAATACACAGGACCCTGTTCTTTGCAGACAGAAAGAACATGTGCACATTGTATCTGTTTCAGCTAAACAAAATAAGTGACAGCCATTCGCTGACTCATTCCTTAGGGCAATGCCTTGGCCAATCAGGGTGGAGCTGTATGGTTTAAATTTTAAACAATTCTTGGCAGTTAAACTGTCACCATCAGTTCTCCATTCTCCATGGCAATGCCACTTACCAACCAATCAGCACTCTTTTCACATACAGTATAAATGATCGTCTTCCCCTTACATTTGTATTCTCGCGAGCGTCCTGATGAGTGCAAGACGAAAAGCTTAGACATGTCTCTTTTTTCAGCAACTATATTGCCAATTCCTTCACCATTGCTGGGTCAGAAACCTGGAACTCCCGACCTAACAGCACTATGGATGTACCGACACTAGATGAACTGTAGTGGTACAAGAAGGCAGCTCACCACCACCTTTCCAAGGGCAATTCGGGATGGGCAATAAATGCTGGCCCCGCCAGTGATGCCCCCACATTCCATGAAACAATAAAAATACAGATCACATGACCCCTTTCATTTACCCTGAGTTTAGAGCTATAATCTCAAAATATAAATATCTTATCAACCTCATAACTGTAATAATGCTTTCAAACTATTGACCTGAATATTTGTTGCTGGTACTCTAATTGATCTGCTCATTCACCCCCACTGTGTAATTATGTTTTTATTCTGATTGAATCTGTTGCGATCGCTGTGAATGCCTTTGTTCTTGTACAGGGTCACAATCTTTGCGTCATGCATATCCTGGGGCACTGCCCAATCCCTCCAGCAGAGACAGAGAAGTTTGTGCAGACACTGCAGGAGTGCAGTTTTCATATGCTTGATGAGCTCAGGTGGTATAAGATCAATACCTGGAGCTTAGCACATAGCAAGTAAGTCAATAGCTTTGCTAAGCTCCTCCATGTGATTGCAACTATTGTTAGGGCATCTTCCTGCTGAGCATCATGGGAAAAGTATTTGCCAGTGTTGTCCTCATCAGACTGCAGATCCTGGCTGAATGTATCTCCCTCAAATCCCAGCGTGGCTTCAGAACTGGAAGCTCTGCCACTGGCATGATCTTGTCAGTCCAGCAGCTGCAAGAGAAGTGTCAGGAACAAAGGGGACAACTATATTTTGCCTTCATCAGTCTCACCAAGGCATTCGACCATGTGAGCAGAGGTGGTCTATTTAAGCTGCTGGAGAAAATTCGATGCCTGTTGAAGCTGCTGAATGTGATCTCCTCTTGCCATGACAACATGATGGGTAAGGTCAGCTATGATGGACCATCTCAGAATCCATTTTGATCTGCGGTGGGGTCAGACAGGGTTGTATTCTGGCACAGATACTCTGACATATTCTTCTATTTGCTGTTGACATATACCTCCACAGGGGCTGTCTACTGACATACCATAACTGACAAAGCTGTACAGCCTTGCTCACCTGAGATCCAAGATAAAGGTTTGCCAAGTTCTCAGAGAGATGCTCTATTCTGATGATGCACTACTATCATTCCATACCGAGGAACACCTTCCACAGCAAATGGACACTCTGTCACACCTGTAAAGAGTTTGGTTTGACCATCAGCAACAAATGTCATGGTCCAGAATGTTGCCAAACCACCATCTATCAGCATTGACAATGTGATACTGGAGGTTAGAACATAAGAACATAAGAACTAGGAGCAGGATTAGCCCTCGAGCTGAATACGATCATTTTGGCCTCAACTCCAATTTCCTGCCCCCTCCCCTTAACCTTTCAACCCGTTACTAATTAAAAATCTGTCTATCTCCTCCTTAAATTTATTCAGCGTCCCTGCATCCACTGCACTCTGAGGTAGTGAATTTGAGAAAAATAATTCCACCTCATCTCTGATTTAAATCTACCTCCCCTTAGCCTAAAATCATGGCCTCTTGTTCTAGAATGCCCCACTAGGAGAAACACCCACTCCACATCTACTTTTGTCTATCCCCTTTAGCATCTTATATACCTCAATTAGATCCCCTCTCATCCTTCTAAACTCTAGTGAGTACAGGCCTGAACTGCTCAATCTCTCCTCATAAAACAAGCCCCGCATCTCTGGAATCAATCTAGTGACCCTCCTCTGAACCACCTCCAATGTAACTACATCCCTCCTCAAGTAAGGGGACCAAAACTGTGCACAGTGCTCCAGGTGCGGTCTCACCAATGTCTTGTACAGTTGCAACAACACTTCCCTATTTTTATACTCTATTCCTTTTGCAATAAATGCCAAAATTCCATTTGCCTTCCTTATTACCTGCTGTACCTGCATGCTAGCTTTCAGCGATTCATGCACGAGGACACCCAGATCCCTCTGCACTGAAGCATTCTGAAGTTTCTCTCCATTTAAATAATAAGTCGCTTTTTTATTCTTCCATCCAAAATGGATAACCTCACACTTATCCACGTTAAACTCCATCTGCCAAATTTTGGCCCATTCATCTAACCTAGCCATATCCATTTGTAAATTTCTTATTTCTTCATTGCAACTTACTTTCCCAGCTATTTTGGTGTCATCTGCAAATTTAGCTATAGTACCTTCTATCCCTGAATCCAAGTCATTAATATAGATTGTAAATAGTTGGGGTTCAAGGACCAAGCACTGTGGCACCCCACTAGTTACAGCTTGCTGTCCAGAAAAAGACCCATTTATCCCAACTCTCTGCTTTCTGTTGGTTAGCCAATCCTCTATCCAAGCTAATATATTACCCCAACTCCGTGTGATCTTATCTTGTGTATTAATCTTTTGTGCAGCACCTTATCAAAGGCCTTCTGGAAGTCCAGATATTCTACATCTACAGGAACCCCATTATCCACTTTGCTTGTCACATCTTCAAAGAACTCCAGCGAATTAGTCAAATACAATTTACTCTTCATAAAACCATGCTGACTCTGATGGATTGCATTTTGACTTTCCAACTGCCCCATTACCAATTCCTTAATGATGGATTCCAACAATTTCCCAACGGCAGACGTCAAACTAACTGGTCTATAGTTTCCTACTTTCTGCCTCCCCCTTTTTGAATAAGGGCGTTATATTAGCATTTTTCCAATCCACTGGAACCTTTCCAGAATCCAGGGAATTTTGGAATATTAAAGCCAATGCAACCACTATCTCCTCTGCCACTTCCTTTAAGACCCTGGGATGTAGGCCATCAGGTCCTGGGGACTTGTCACCCTTTAATCCCAATAATTTGCTCAGTACTTTTTCTCTAGTGATGGTGATTGTTCTAAGTTTCTCCTTCTCTATACCCTCTGCGCTACCTAATACTATTGGGGTGGTACTAATGTCCTCCACCATGAAAACTGAGGCAAAATATTGATTAAGCGTCCCTGCCATTTCTGCATTCCCCACTATTAACTCCCTGGTCTTGTCCTCCAAGGGACCAACATTCACTTTAGCTACTCTCTTTCCTTTTATATACTTGTAGAAGCTTTTGCTATCGGTTTTTACATTTTGCGCTAGTTTTCTTTCATAGCTTAAGAGTTGGTGCAGGAGGGAGGGGTTTAGATTCCTGGATCACTGGGACCACTTCTGAGGAAGGTGGGACCTGTACAAGCGGGATGGTCTACATCTGAACCAGAGTGGAACTAACATCCTTGTGGCTGGGTTTGCTAGTGCTGTTGGGAGGAGTTTAAAATAATTCAGCACGGGGAGGGGCCAAAGAATGTTAGCAGAATAGGGACAATCATAATACAGTAAAACAATCAAGTCAGAGGGAGTACAGCTACATTAAGTTTCAAGGGAGCAAGGCAATGCTAGGTGGCCTCTACTTTAATGCCAGGAGTATTACAGGTAAAACGGATGAGTTAAGGGTGAGGGTTGACATGTGGAATTGTGATATAGTAGCCATCACAGAGACATAGTTAAGGGAGGGGTAGGATTGGCAGCTCAACATTCCGGGATATAGAATTTTCAGGCGAGACAGGGGAGGGGGTAAAAGAGGAGGAGGCGTTGCATTATTAGTTAAGAAGTCAGTTACTGCAGTAAAGAGAGATGATAATTTGGAGGGGGCATCGAATGAAGCTTTGTGGGTAGAGCTTAGGAATAAAAAAGGGGCAGCCATGTAGTTAGGTGTTTATTATAGACCCCCAGATAGTCAGCAGGAAATTGAGGAGCAAATATGTGTACAATTTGCGGAGGTGTGTAAAAACAATAACAATAGGGTAATTATAATAGGTGATTTCAACTTTCCCAACATTAATTGGGATAGACATAGTGTTAAGGCCTTGGATGGAGTGGATTTCTTGAAATGTGTACAGGAGGACTTTTTAGCTCAATATGTAGAGGGTCCAACAAGGGACGGTGCAGTGCTGGACCTAATTCTGGGGAATGAAGCCAGACAGGTGGCTGAGGTGGTGGTGGGGGAGCATTTTAGCAATAGCAACCACAACATGGTATAATTTAAGCTTGTTCTGGACAAAGAAATAGACAAGTTGCAAAAAAATGTTTTAGGTTGGGGGAGAGCAGATTTTAATAAAATAAGGCAGGATCTGGCCAAGGTAGACTAGGAACAGCTACTTGTGGGCAAATCTACAGAGGACCAGTGAGGGTGCATTGAAAAATGAAATGGGGAGGGCACAGGCTCAACATGATCCCTCTAGGGTGATAAGAAGGAGTAACAAGCCCAGAGAACCATGGATGACCAGAGATATTCAGGATACGATGAGAAGGAAAAGAGAGGCTTTTAGCAGGTACAAGGGAAGCAAATCAGCAGAGGCATTAGTGGAGTACAGAAAGTGCATGTGGAGCTGAAGAAAGCAATTAGGAGAGCAAAGAGGGGATGTGAGAAAGCTCTGGCTGGTAAAAGTAGGCAAATCCCAAGATATTCTGTAAGTATATCAATGGGAAGAGGATAAGTAGGGAAAGAGTAGGGCCCATTAAGGACCAAGGGGGCAATCTATGGGTGGAGCCAGAGGACATCGATAGAGCATTGAACGAATATTTCACATCCGTCTTCATCCAAGAGAATGAGGATGAAGGTATTGAACTCAGGGAGAGAGACTGTGAGGTTCTTGAGCAAATTGATATAGGGAGTGACAAGGTATTGGAGGTGTTGGCAGGCTTAAAAGTGGAAAGATCTCCAGGCCTGGATGATTTGTGTCCCAGACTGCTGAGGGAGGCAAGGGAGGAGGTCGCAGGGGCTCTGACCCAAACTTTTAATTACTCTCTGGCCACGGGGGAGGTGCCAGAGGACTGGAGAACAGCTGATGTGGTTCCGCTATTTAAGAAGGGTTGTAGAGATAAGCCAGGGAACTACAGGCCAGTGAGTCTCACGTCAGTGGTAGGGAAACTATTGGAGAAAATTCTGAAGGAGAGAATCTATCTCCACTTGGAGAGGCAAGGTTTGATCAGGGATAGTCAGCATGGCTTTGTCAGAGAGAGGTCATGCCTAACAAATGTGATTGAATGTTTTGAGGAGGTGACCAGGTGTGTAGATGAGGGGAGTGCAGCTGATGTAGTTTATATGGATTTCAGCAAAGCCTTTGACAAGGTCCCACATGGGAGACTTATAAAGATGGAAAATGCACATGGGATACAGGGTAATTTGATAAGGTGGATTCAAAATTGGCTTAGTTGTAGGAGACAGAGGGTGATGACAGAAGAAAAACAGAATTACCTGGAAAAACTCAGCAGGTCTGGCAGCATCTGGAGAAGAAAAGAGTTGACGTTTCAAATCCTCATGACCCTGATGACAGAAGGATGCTTTAGTGGAAGCCAGTCCAGTGGTGTACCACAGGGATCTGTGCTCGGTCCCCTATTATTTGTCATTTATATAAACGACATAGATGAATATGTGGGGGGTAGGATTAGTAAATTTGCAGATGATACAAAGATTGGCCATTTAACAGTGAGGTTAAGTGTCTTGGGCTACAGAAAGATATAGACGGGATGGTCAAATGGGCAGATAAGTGGCAGATGGAATTTAACCCTGAAAAGTATGAGGTGATACACTTTGGAAGGAGTAATTTGCCAAGGAAGTATTCAATGAATGGCATGGCACTAGGAAGTTCTGAGGAACAAACGGACCTTGGCGTGTGTGTCCATAGATCTCTGAAGGCAGAGGGGCATTTTAGTGGGGTGGTGAAAAAGGCATATGGGACACTTGCCTTTATCAATCGAGACATAGATTATAAAAGTAGGGAGGTCATGTTGGAGTTGTATAGAACCTTGGTGAGGCCACAGCTGGAGTACTGTGTGCAGTTCTAGTCGCCACATTAGAGGAAGGATGTGATTGCACTGGAGGGGGTGCAGAGGAGATTCACCAGGATGTTGCCTGGGATGAAACATTTAAGTTATGAAGAGAGGTTGGACAGACTTGGGTTGTTTTCGTTGGAGCAGAGAAGACTGAGGGGCGACCTGATCGAGGTGTACAAGATTATGAGGGGCATGGACAGGGTGGATAGGGAGCAGCTGTTCCCCTTAGTTGAAGGGTCAGTCACAAGGGGACATAAGTTCAAGGTGAGGGACAGGAGGTTTAGGGGGAGATGTGAGGAAAAACTTTTTTACCCAGAGGGTGGTGATGGTCTGGAATGTGCTGCCTGGGAGTGTGGTGGAGGCGGGTTGCCTCACATCCTTTAAAATGTACCTGGATGAGCACTTGGCACGTCATAACATTCAAGGCTATGGGCCAAGTGCTGGTAAATGGGATTAGGTAGGTAGGTCAGGTGTTTCCCATGTGTTGGTGCAGACTCGATGGGCCGAAGGGCCTCTTCTGCACTGTGTGATTCTGTGAAGAAGGACTCTTCAAGGTCATGAGGGCTGGGTATTCCATTGTTGTTTCCAGTGCCTAGGTCGATGCCAGGTGGTCCATCCAGTTTCATTCTTTTCTGACTTTTCTGCAGCACTTTAATACAACTGAGAGGCTTGCTAGGCTATTTCAAAGGGCATTTAAGAGTCAACCACATTGCTATGGGTCTGAAGTCATATGTCGGCCAAACCAGGTCAGATGGCAGATTTCCTTCCCTAAAGGACATTAGTGACCCAGATGGGTTTTTACAACAATCTGTCATGGCTTCATGGTCACCATTACTGAGACCATCTTTTAATTCCAGAGTTATTAATTGAATTTAAGAGAGACAGTAATTTAAGAGAGACAGTAGTCAGCAGAGTGAGAAGAGGGTGCTTTGCTTTGCAAGTTACCACAGCTGAAATGGGAGGGAGACGGTCGCTAGTTGAAGAGACACATTTGAGGAATTTGAACTCGTGCTCCGGAAGCGTTAGCCTGGTCTTCTGGATGATTAGTCCAGTGACATTACCAATGCGCCACCACCTCCCTCTTCCACACTTCTGCAGTCTGCCTGACATTAAGTCCGCGTGGTTTGATTGCTAGAGATCAAAGGAGAGTTAGATTGTTTCATTGAGAAGGAGATGCAAGGTATTTACACTTGAAGAAAAGGATAGCAGCCTCTGAGTTTACGAGTAGTCTCGGAGTCTCCCAAAGTCCCAGAAAAGTGTTGAGGGTACTGGCTTTTAAATAGTTGAGCTGTAAACAGTCCATTTACTTGTGAGATGAAAAATAATTGGGGTCAAGGATAATTAATTATCATTTCTGTCTAGATACAAGGTTAATGTGTTTCACATCGACACCAGGAGGAGGGCAGAGGAAGGTATTTTTGAGGTTACAGGTTTTCCTACAAATCAATGAATATCACAGGGCGAGACTGTTCTGTGTAGTTGGCAGAGAGAGAAGAGGCTGCTTGGCTTTGCAAGTTACCATAGCCAGAAGTGGGAGGGAGGCGGTCGCTAACTGAAGAAACGCATCCAGGAGCCATCTAAAGATTTCAGGAGATTCATCCTAACATGGCTAGGGAATAGAAGAATCATCAGAATAGGAGTTACTGCTGGTGCTGGATTTAACAAACTCTCCAAAAACTGGGGAAAGCGCCTGGGGACAGTCGCTTACTTACTACTTGGCGAAATGGCGATACCAATGAGAACCTGTTGGAAGCTGCTGGCAGCCGTGGACTTATTGCTAAAAGGATTGTAAATTCCAGGCAATGGTTAAGAAGTATACAAGGGGAATATCACTTTCTGATGTTTAAAGTATAAGTTGCCTGCAAAAAGAACATGGTGTTCAGCCATAGTGTTTTTAGTAATTTGTTACAGTAAAAGTTTCAAAACATGAAATCTTGTCATGTCATACTTTCAGCTAATAATGTTTAAAGCGATTTGAACTTCCAGATCTCTACAAAGATCATAAAATCATTAAAGCTATAATTGCGCAAATAGATAGTGAAAGTTTCTAGAATATGTGTTAGTAATAGTGGTTAAACTTCTTGAGATATTTTACAGTGTTAAAGGTATTATTTAAATGCAAGTTGTTGGTGTTGTTCAAGTAATATGGCAACTCCTTGGCAAAACCTGGCCTTACTTAGCAACATCATACCTACCCTACTTTGCATGCACCAATGAAAACCCATCTTTTGCTTCTAGCATCAGTACAACACATGTGATGTAAACTATCTGTAAATGCTCTGAAGAAGGGTTATACAGATTCAAAACATTAATTCTGTTTTTCTCTCCACAGATGCTGTCAGACCTGCTGAGATTTTCCAGCATTTTCTGTTTTTATTTCAGATTTCCAGCATTCACAGTGTTTCGCTTTTATATTATGATATAAACTATCATTGGGGTGACTAGTTTTTTGTATGTCTAACAAACCCATTGCATTCTGCATGAAATTAAAATGAAGATTCAAAATGTCTTCTGGATTCCAGAAATTGGGCTTTTATCTTCAACTTACATATAGAAAAGTGTTAACAAATCAGGAAAACATCGATTGGGTCTTGTGAACATCATGTGGTACTGCAGATATGGGGTTGTCAGAAATAAAAGCATTGAGCTACATTCCAAAAAAATTAAAGATTAATTAGATAAATAAACCTATTGCCAAACAAACATGAAAAGCTGGGTGTCAGGGCATTGGTAAGTAAAATTGAACTAAGCACAAATGCTGGAGGTGGATTTACAGGCTGTCGGTAAGGAGACACGCTCACTATTTGATGCTGTCAAGAGCAGAGAGTAGACACTTCCACCACTGGAAAAAACCAAAGTGGCCCAAAAATGGCTGTTTACAATATTTCCCTGGAGGTCTCATCAATTGCTCGCCTGAGTTATAGCAGGGTAAGCAGGAGAGTCCCATGGGGAATTTCAGGCCTTTTACCATTTTATGTTTTATTTAAACACAGAGATAAAAGCAAAGAACTGCAGATGCTGGAAATCCAAAACAAAAAACAAAAATACCTGGAAAAACTCAGCAGGTCTGGCAGCATCTGTGGAGAAGAGTACAGTTGACATTTCGAGTCCTCATGACCCTTCAACAGAACTAAGTAAAAATAGAAAAGGGGTGAAATATAAGCTGCTTTAAGGAGGGGTGGGGGGTTGGGACAAGAAGAGCTAGGTCTCCACCTATCACTGGCCCTCTACCCAGCTCTTCTTGTCCCAAACCTCCGCCCCCACCTTAAACCAGCTTATATTTCACCCCTTTTCTATTTTTACTTAGTTCAGTTGAAGGGTCATGAGGACTCGAAACGTTAACTGTGCTCCTCTCCGCAGATGCTGCCAGAGCTGCTGAGTTTTTCCAGGTATTTTTGTTTTTGTTTTGTGTTTTATTTCAGCCTGTGAATTCAGGAAGCTGTTTTCCATACAAAGGATTGTAAAGATCTGGAATTCTAGGCTGTGGATGCTAGATCAACTGATTGTTTCCAGGCTAAGATCAATCAATAATTGTTCAGCCAGGGCATCGAGGAATAGGAAACAAAGGTGGGCAAATGGAGCATTGTTACAGATCAGCCATGATTTAAATGAATGGTGGAACCAGCTCAAGTGGCTGAATGGATTACTTATGTTCCAATCTATGTGCCATACTTACTCAATTTTGTTTAAATTTCTACAAATTAATCTAGCTACTCGATTTGAACTGAGTTCAGCTTGAGTGCAGTATGGTAATAATATCCTTTTCCAGAGTGGCTGGGAGGGATAAAATTGCAGTGGGTACTAGCGATCTAGGACCTCTGTTCAGGGGACAGAAAACCAGAAGGCTACAGGTTTTGGTTCATAGGGAATGCAATCTTCACCCACTGGAAGTATTACAAGAGCACTAGAAAAGGCAACTGATCACTCAAATGACCCTAAATAAAATATCCACATTATACTGGAGTTGTGGCAACTTGTGAGAGATGCTTGTCCTGTCATAATGACAGAGTTTCTCTATAATAGGGTCTGCCTCCAATAATATTAAGAGGAAATTGGATAAGTTGTCAATAGTTAGAAGATGATTATGACCAGGAGTTTCCTTGGAGCCTGTCCTGCTCCACCACCATAACTTTGCTGGATGGGTAGTAGAAACTCTGGTTATACACACAACTTCCACTGTACCTCCGGTGAAGTTATGACATCCAACTGGAAGCAATTCCCATGAAATTCCTGGCTTATAATTAGTATCATGTAAACGGCATTTGAGCCAGACATCCATGCCTATGTCAGAAATACAAGAACTGCTACAACTGCAGCACAATATTCCTTTCTTTGTTAACTCATTGCTGAGACTTGGGCATCGCTGGCAAGGTTGGCATTTTTTGTCCATCTCTAAATCATTGAATGCTTGGCAATGTTAGGGGGCAGTCAAAAGTCAAACTTGATGTGGGACTACAGACCCATATAGGCAAGACTGCTAAGGATGGCAGGTTTCCTTCCCTAAAAGGACATTAGAGAGCCATTTGGTTTTTTAATGACAATCCAACAGCTTCATGGTCACTTTTACTGATATTAGCTTTAAAAAAAAAACACAGGTAATTCATGAAAGAAAGAAGGATCTGCATTTACATAATACTTTTCATGACCACTGGATAGCTCAAAGCACTTTACAGCCAATGAAGTAGTTTTTGAAAGTGTAGCCACTGTTGTAATGCAGCAGTCAGCTTGCCCACAGTAAACTCCCACAAACAGCAATGTGATAATGACCCCAAAATCTGCTTTTGTGATGGTGATTAAGAGACAAATGTCTGCCAGGGCACTGGGGATAATTCCTCTGTTCTTCGAAAAATTTAGTGTCTGATGCGAAAGTCAGTACCCCCAGCAGCGCAGCTAGTCCATGCTAGGACTTTAACTCCCGTTCTTTATAATATTATTCCAGCAGCACAGTTAATACACTGCCATGCCCAATTCTGTATTAAATCAAAAAAAGCTATGTGGATGAATCACCAAAGATTCGCACGTTGCTTATCCTGCATTTTGAACTCTATCTCAGATCATTACTTGGAACTCACTGATATACAAAAATTTACACTATTAGCCATCATCTCCTTCTGGTGATGATAATCGCCTGACACTTGTGTGGCACGAATGTTACTTGCCACTTGTCAGCCCAAGCCTGGATATTGTCCAGGTCTCGCTGCATTTGGACATGAACTGCTTCAGTGTCTGAGGAGTAGCAAATGGTTCTGAACATTGTGCAATCATCAGCAAACATCCCCACTTCTGATCTTCTGATGGAAGGAAGGTCATTGATGAAGCAGCTGAAGATGGTTGGGCTGAGGACACTACCCTGAGGGACTCCTGCAGTGATGTCCTGGAGCTGAGATATTGACCTTCAACAACCACAACCATCTTCCTTCGTGCTCGGTATGACCCCAACCAGTGGAGAGTTTTCCCCGATTCCCATTGACTCCAGTTTTGCTAGGGCTCCTTGATGCTACACTCGGTCAAATGCTGCCTTGATGTCAAGAGCAGTCACTCACACCTCTGCATAATTGTGGCTCTATATCTGTGTTAAAATATAATTTCTGAGCATATTAGAGCAACCTTTTGTTAGTCCAATGAGTTTTCCCAAAAAATCAAAATAAGAAATCAGATTACTTCACTTTGAATAGATACAGTACTGCATCCTTTCACCACATTAGCCCAGAATTCAGAAAGTGGAAGGATACTTCTGAAAGTTGCAGAAATGTCAGCTATTGATATTGTTTCTGCCACTGCAGAAATACAAGCACAGAATTTGAGCAGTGCATGATGCAAAATACAGGAGGAAATTAAAAATGGGAAGAACATCGCCAATAAGAAAAGTGCTAACATATGAACATTTCTATTTTAAAAGCTTATTAATCTATCAGAGCGCTCTCTACCTGTGACACTAAAAAAAACGTATTCATCCAGAAAGCCATCTGTGTATCCAATAGCATACAAACCACTCACATTTCTAGTTTCAGTGTTAAATGCAAGTAACTAAATGATAAATCTCCAACGCTGCAGACACCTTCCCCCTACCCACCCCACCCCAGAGACTTGTCAACCTGTTAACATTCTATTCAGCAATCCTTCTAGTGAGTGGATAAAGGTTTTGATAATCTAATAGCAATACAGAGAAAAAAAATACTTGAAGAAATTTAAGTTATTTTCCTTCAAAGTAGGACAACTAACTTTGAAATACTTGTCATTCCATACTTCCTATACCCTACACCTTCTTTTCACTTTAATATATTTTGAATTAAATTAATTGAAATGTAAATTTAGTTCAAGGGAAAATTGCAGCAAATTTATCACTGATAATTCAGTTTGCACTCATTATACTTGCCAGGTTTTGCATGAAACATCATCTCCACATTCAAAAGTTGATATATAAACTTGTAATAATTGGCTGCAATTTCCATGAGTTAATTGGGGTCATATAGGGACAAAAATTATTTCAAAACATTCAAAATTGAAGTGAATAAAGTACATTAAAGCTGATAACATTACAATTTTCAAAAAATATTTAAAAAATTAAATATCACACGACCCCTTCCAAAGAACTGACATCCCTTTGCATATTCATTGTTGTAGAGCAAAATAAGTTGAACTAAATACTGCCACAAATAATGCATTATACATTCATTATGCCTGTCGCAGAGGATCACTAAAACTTTAACATAAAGTTATTTTGGTAAATGCACTGTTGACGTACTTTCAACACAGAAATATTTCAAATAATATTGACAAAGCAAAACTACCCAAGAAAATATGAAGACAACTGTAAATTCTAAAGCAAGCTATCTCTTGCTATCCTTGTGGGTAACAATTACCATGGAAATGGAAACAGCAAGTTTAGGGGTTAGGTGAAAGACTTTGAGGGCCACATCTCCCCAGTGACCCCCCATCCCAAATTTAAACCAGGCAACTTGATTCTGATTGGTCAAGGAATTGCCCTGATGAATGAGTCAGCAAACTGTCACTTAGTTTGTTTAGCTGAAACAGGAGCAATGTGTGTATATGTTCTTTCTGTCTGCAAAGAACAGGGCCATGTGGAAGCTACCTACATTAATAATTAGGGCCCTGTTCTTTGCAGACAGAAAGAACTCGTATGCACATTCGCCGACTTATTCCTCAGGGCAAAGCCTTGACCAATCAGGATCAAGCTGCCTGGTTTAAATTTCAAACAATGTTTGGCAATTAACTGCCAGTCACCATAAATTGGTGCATTCTCCATGACAACGCCTCTACCAATCAGAGTACAGTCAGCACTCTCCTCTCATACAGGTGTTTTCCCCTTGTATTGATATTCTTTTGAAAGACCCTGATGACTGCAAGACAAAAAGCCTGACATGTCTCTTTTCTCAGCAATACACAAAATCTAAGTCTTAAACTCAGTTAACAATTTGACACTGAACCTAGGTACAGTAAAAAAAAATGTATTAAAAATTAAATTGACTAATTTTTCCACAATATTGACATGTTGAGTGTAATACTGGTGGCTTGACAACAGTGATAGAGGAAAGCCATTAACAGCAAAGGACCTGAAGATCCCATAATAGTTACCACAGCTACTATTTATTAAATGGCTTTTTCCCTCCAGCAGTGAATTACCAATGAACAACAAGCCCTCACTGAATGGAAACATGACAATATTGCCAATGGGAGAAGTATGTGCATCCACTACTATTATAGAAATTACAGCATAGAAGGCAGCCATTTAGTCCAGGGTACCCATGCTAGCCCCAGCTCTTCAACCATACACTTTCCCCATACACTTAAATAATCAAGTAGGCAAAATAGAAGAGATTTTCCTTGTCTTATTGCAAAAAAATATTCTGGGTCCATGTCTGTACACTCCCACGTCAGTTTCCAGATCTCTGCTGGCAGGAGGCACCACAACATTATAAAATACCTCATTGAGAAGTAAAATGTATGTCACACTTCTTGTGCTTTTTAGTTTGAAATTCTCCATCTCTCATTTTTAGTTTAAAATTTTCTATGTCTTGGTTATCTCTCTGGCTGTAGTGCTGACAATCATTTAGGTATTTTGAAATATAAGGTTAATTACATATGTTGTAAATGCAACCGGAAGTGAAGAAACATTATTTATTTTCTGGGAATCCATTAAGAGACACCTATTTCACTACTTCTGGGAAAACCTCTCACAAACTTTTCTAAGTTTTTTCATTGGAGATGTGCACCACTCTCCCACTTCCACACACCAAAATGTCTCCCCACAACACACTAGCTTAGTTGCTCTTAATGAATAACACCATTTTGATCTAGTGATGTTGGTAGAAAAGTATTTATACCCAAAACACCCAGTAACTATTTTTTTGTAGGGTTAAGTTAGTTTGTCTGTTTGAGGAGCCAGGTTGGTAAGACAGAGGCACAATCCCCAAAAACCAAACTCAACACCATCCATTCCTGTCACCTTGCTGCAATGTGCAGAGTTAGAAGTATCAAGCCAACACTACTTCTGATAACTGCAACTTTTTTTAGCACCATCATGGCAAGTTATCAGTAAATCTTGGGCGAGCCTAATGTCGATATACTGGTTCTGCATCCCTCTAACAAAGAGTAGATAACTCTAGTCTCCATTGAAATGCTGCATTCGGAGGATGCATAACATTATCTAAAGGGCAGGGAGGCAGCTCCGAGACCACTCAAAAGTCTAAAGAAAGCATTTAGGGGAAAAAAAATTCAAGTGGAAATTACAAGCTACAGGAAAAAAAAGGGGAAGAAAAGATCAAACACTTAGTCCTTGAATTGGTCAATTTTATGTGTACCTTTAAAAATTGATTTTTTTTCTATTCCTCTTACATTTTAATTGTATTCTCCCTAAAAGCTGTGCAGTCTCCTACCCAAGGAGACAAAAATGGTTGGAGCAATTGGATACTTCTTTCAGTTATGGTAGTTTTGAAACAAATTGATTGGTTTTATTTGGATTGACAGTTCCTGACTGTTAGCATTGTACTTGTTTCAGCATGTTCATCATTGATGATTAACCAATCAGATGCAAATGTGACAGCGACTTGGCACCTACAACACTGAATTATGATGGATGCATCAGGTGCCCAGGAAATCGGCTAATATTGTTAATTTGGACACTTGTTTTGATTCAATAATTCATGATTTTTAACCAATAGGAAACCCAAATTTGTCTGCCCTATGCCTCTGGCTATTAGTGGCCTACTTTAGTAGAATACATATAGGAAATAAATATTTAAAAGTAGAAAGAAATGCTGGCACTGTTAATGAAAGAAAGGCTTGCGTTTATATAGCAGCTTTCACAACCTTAGAATATCCCATAGTGCTATACATCTGATGAATATTTTTGAAATGTAGTTCCTGTTGTAATACAGGATGACAACCAATTTTCACACAGCCAGCTCCTTTCAACAGATAATCTGTTTTTGTGACTTTTATTGAGGGATAAATATTGGCCAGGACACAGAGTAACTGCCCTGACCTTCTTCAAAATAGCACCTTGGGATCTTTTATGTCCATCTGAAAGAGCCAATTGGACTTGGGTTTAATGTCTCATCTGTAAGGTGGTGCCTCTGAGAGTGCGGCATAACCTCAGTACTGCACCAAAGTTTTTTTGTGATTTTTGTGCTAAAGATTCTGGAGTGCCAACATGAAAAATTTGAAATGGAGAAGTGGATTGCAGTATTGCTTCAGTTTTTGACACTGAATGAGATGCAAGAATGAGGAACTAATTGCAGATTGTAGGGCAGGACGGAGTAAGATACAGAATGCAGATGGGGTAGGCTCTAAATGTAGTTATCCTGTTCAAGATATAAAAAGCATATCACCCCCAAAAACTGCTTTGATAGTATTTCCACATTATTGTATAGATCACAAATTTGAAACTGGAAGCAGTTAATAGATACTATCTAACTAGTTTAAGGGTAAAGATAGTGAATAATACTGATTAGCAACAAGCTGGGTACAATTTAACTCCCAGGAATGCTGATTTCAAGTCCACTGAGCCTTTCAGTGTGATATGCAACCAACATGAGAAAACATGTTTAAAATAGAGCGAAAAACTTTATTTAAAGCACAATGTGTTTGCAGATGACTTGAATGGATCTCCAGAAGAGCTGTTGTGTTAACCAAGTTCCTGTAGAAAACTGTTATATATGAATCTATTGTAACGCAACAAGGGCCTCATGAATGGACATACATCAATGTTCAGGTATGAGTCATGCTCACTTGGCAAGGTACCACAGCATCAGGAGAGAAGTCTTTCAAAAAAAAACCATGATATTGCTACCCTTTTAAATCCTACTGGCGATATCATTCTAAAGTTCAAATATAAATACACATGTCAAAAAAGTTAGCACTTTTTCCCAACCCAAAAACAAAAGTATTTTTTTTTTTTAAATGGCTTGGGATTTGGCAATCAGACAAAATAAAATCCAAGCATGTTTTTCCATCTCACATCGCACTGGATGACATAACACATCATGGTGCTCGTCAATGCCTCAGTGAAACGGATGTGAAACTGATGATGAATGGGGGGAATGAGTGATGGTGGGGGGGGGAGAGAGAGAGCGTGAGTGATGGTAGGGGGGGAGAGCGTGAGTGATGGTAGGGGGGGAGAGCGTGAGTGATGGTAGGGGGGGAGAGCGTGAGTGATGGTAGGGGGGGAGAGCGTGAGTGATGGTAGGGGGGGAGAGCGTGAGTGATGGTAGGGGGGGAGAGCGTGAGTGATGGTAGGGGGGGAGAGCGTGAGTGATGGTAGGGGGGGAGAGCGTGAGTGATGGTAGGGGGGGAGAGCGTGAGTGATGGTAGGGGGGGAGAGCGTGAGTGATGGTAGGGGGGGAGAGCGTGAGTGATGGTAGGGGGGGAGAGCGTGAGTGATGGTAGGGGGGGAGAGCGTGAGTGATGGTAGGGGGGGAGAGCGTGAGTGATGGTAGGGGGGGAGAGCGTGAGTGATGGTAGGGGGGGAGAGCGTGAGTGATGGTAGGGGGGGAGAGCGTGAGTGATGGTAGGGGGGAGAGCGTGAGTGATGGTAGGGGGGGAGAGCGTGAGTGATGGTAGGGGGGGAGAGCGTGAGTGATGGTAGGGGGGGAGAGCGTGAGTGATGGTAGGGGGGGGAGAGCGTGAGTGATGGTAGGGGGGGAGAGCGTGAGTGATGGTAGGGGGGGAGAGCGTGAGTGATGGTAGGGGGGGAGAGCGTGAGTGATGGTAGGGGGGGAGAGCGTGAGTGATGGTAGGGGGGGAGAGCGTGAGTGATGGTAGGGGGGGAGAGCGTGAGTGATGGTAGGGGGGGAGAGCGTGAGTGATGGTAGGGGGGGAGAGCGTGAGTGATGGTAGGGGGGGAGAGCGTGAGTGATGGTAGGGGGGGAGAGCGTGAGTGATGGTAGGGGGGAGGGAGAGCGTGAGTGATGGTAGGGGGGGAGAGCGTGAGTGATGGTAGGGGGGGGAGAGCGTGAGTGATGGTAGGGGGGGAGAGCGTGAGTGATGGTAGGGGGGGAGAGCGTGAGTGATGGTAGGGGGGGGAGAGCGTGAGTGATGGTAGGGGGGGGAGAGCGTGAGTGATGGTAGGGGGGGAGAGCGTGAGTGATGGTAGGGGGGGGAGAGCGTGAGTGATGGTAGGGGGGGAGAGCGTGAGTGATGGTAGGGGGGGAGAGCGTGAGTGATGGTAGGGGGGGAGAGCGTGAGTGATGGTAGGGGGGGAGAGCGTGAGTGATGGTAGGGGGGGAGAGCGTGAGTGATGGTAGGGGGGGAGAGCGTGAGTGATGGTAGGGGGGGGAGAGCGTGAGTGATGGTAGGGGGGGAGAGCGTGAGTGATGGTAGGGGGGGAGAGCGTGAGTGATGGTAGGGGGGGAGAGCGTGAGTGATGGTAGGGGGGGAGAGCGTGAGTGATGGTAGGGGGGAGAGCGTGAGTGATGGTAGGGGGGGGAGAGCGTGAGTGATGGTAGGGGGGGAGAGCGTGAGTGATGGTAGGGGGGGAGAGCGTGAGTGATGGTAGGGGGGGAGAGCGTGAGTGATGGTAGGGGGGAGAGCGTGAGTGATGGTAGGGGGGGAGAGCGTGAGTGATGGTAGGGGGGGAGAGCGTGAGTGATGGTAGGGGGGGAGAGCGTGAGTGATGGTAGGGGGGAGAGCGTGAGTGATGGTAGGGGGGGAGAGCGTGAGTGATGGTAGGGGGGGAGAGCGTGAGTGATGGTAGGGGGGGAGAGCGTGAGTGATGGTAGGGGGGGAGAGCGTGAGTGATGGTAGGGGGGGAGAGCGTGAGTGATGGTAGGGGGGGAGAGCGTGAGTGATGGTAGGGGGGGGGAGAGCGTGAGTGGATGGTAGGGGGGGAGAGCGTGAGTGATGGTAGGGGGGGAGAGCGTGAGTGATGGTAGGGGGGGAGAGCGTGAGTGATGGTAGGGGGGGAGAGCGTGAGTGATGGTAGGGGGGGAGAGCGTGAGTGATGGTAGGGGGGGGAGAGCGTGAGTGATGGTAGGGGGGGAGAGCGTGAGTGATGGTAGGGGGGGAGAGCGTGAGTGATGGTAGGGGGGGGGAGAGCGTGAGTGATGGTAGGGGGGGAGAGCGTGAGTGATGGTAGGGGGGGAGAGCGTGAGTGATGGTAGGGGGGAGAGCGTGAGTGATGGTAGGGGGGGAGAGCGTGAGTGATGGTAGGGGGGGAGAGCGTGAGTGATGGTAGGGGGGGAGAGCGTGAGTGATGGTAGGGGGGGAGAGCGTGAGTGATGGTAGGGGGGGAGAGCGTGAGTGATGGTAGGGGGGGAGAGCGTGAGTGATGGTAGGGGGGGAGAGCGTGAGTGATGGTAGGGGGGGAGAGCGTGAGTGATGGTAGGGGGGAGAGCGTGAGTGATGGTAGGGGGGGAGAGCGTGAGTGATGGTAGGGGGGGAGAGCGTGAGTGATGGTAGGGGGGGAGAGCGTGAGTGATGGTAGGGGGGGAGAGCGTGAGTGATGGTAGGGGGGGAGAGCGTGAGTGATGGTAGGGGGGGAGAGCGTGAGTGATGGTAGGGGGGGAGAGCGTGAGTGATGGTAGGGGGGAGAGCGTGAGTGATGGTAGGGGGGGAGAGCGTGAGTGATGGTAGGGGGGGAGAGCGTGAGTGATGGTAGGGGGGGAGAGCGTGAGTGATGGTAGGGGGGGGAGAGCGTGAGTGATGGTAGGGGGGGAGAGCGTGAGTGATGGTAGGGGGGGAGAGCGTGAGTGATGGTAGGGGGGGAGAGCGTGAGTGATGGTAGGGGGGGAGAGCGTGAGTGATGGTAGGGGGGAGAGCGTGAGTGATGGTAGGGGGGGAGAGCGTGAGTGATGGTAGGGGGGGAGAGCGTGAGTGATGGTAGGGGGGAGAGCGTGAGTGATGGTAGGGGGGAGAGCGTGAGTGATGGTAGGGGGGGAGAGCGTGAGTGATGGTAGGGGGGGAGAGCGTGAGTGATGGTAGGGGGGGAGAGCGTGAGTGATGGTAGGGGGGGAGAGCGTGAGTGATGGTAGGGGGGAGAGCGTGAGTGATGGTAGGGGGGGAGAGCGTGAGTGATGGTAGGGGGGGAGAGCGTGAGTGATGGTAGGGGGGGAGAGCGTGAGTGATGGTAGGGGGGAGAGCGTGAGTGATGGTAGGGGGGGAGAGCGTGAGTGATGGTAGGGGGGAGAGCGTGAGTGATGGTAGGGGGGGGAGAGCGTGAGTGATGGTAGGGGGGGAGAGCGTGAGTGATGGTAGGGGGGGAGAGCGTGAGTGATGGTAGGGGGGAGAGCGTGAGTGATGGTAGGGGGGAGAGCGTGAGTGATGGTAGGGGGGGGGAGAGCGTGAGTGATGGTAGGGGGGGAGGAGCGTGAGTGATGGTAGGGGGGGAGAGCGTGAGTGATGGTAGGGGGGGGAGAGCGTGAGTGATGGTAGGGGGGGAGAGCGTGAGTGATGGTAGGGGGGGGAGAGCGTGAGTGATGGTAGGGGGGGGAGAGCGTGAGTGATGGTAGGGGGGAGAGCGTGAGTGATGGTAGGGGGGGAGAGCGTGAGTGATGGTAGGGGGGGAGAGAGTGAGTGATGGTAGGGGGGGAGAGCGTGAGTGATGGTAGGGGGGGAGAGCGTGAGTGATGGTAGGGGGGGGGGGAGAGCGAGCGTGAGTGATGGTAGGGGGGGAGAGCGTGAGTGATGGTAGGGGGGGAGAGCGTGAGTGATGGTAGGGGGGGAGAGCGTGAGTGATGGTAGGGGGGGGGAGCGTGAGTGATGGTAGGGGGGGAGAGCGTGAGTGATGGTAGGGGGGGGAGAGCGTGAGTGATGGTAGGGGGGGGAGAGCGTGAGTGGGGTTGGGTAGGGGGGGAGAGCGTGAGTGATGGTAGGGGGGGAGAGCGTGAGTGATGGTAGGGGGGGAGAGAGTGAGTGATGGTAGGGGGGGAGAGAGCGTGAGTGATGGTAGGGGGGGAGAGCGTGAGTGATGGTAGGGGGGGAGAGCGTGAGTGATGGTAGGGGGGGAGAGCGTGAGTGATGGTAGGGGGGGAGAGCGTGAGTGATGGTAGGGGGGGAGAGCGTGAGTGATGGTAGGGGGGGAGAGAGCGTGAGTGATGGTAGGGGGGGAGAGCGTGAGTGATGGTAGGGGGGGAGAGCGTGAGTGATGGTAGGGGGGGAGAGCGTGAGTGATGGTAGGGGGGGAGAGCGTGAGTGATGGTAGGGGGGGAGAGCGTGAGTGATGGTAGGGGGGAGAGCGTGAGTGATGGTAGGGGGGGAGAGCGTGAGTGATGGTAGGGGGGGAGAGCGTGAGTGATGGTAGGGGGGGAGAGGTGAGTGATGGTAGGGGGGGAGAGCGTGAGTGATGGTAGGGGGGGAGAGCGTGAGTGATGGTAGGGGGGGGAGAGCGTGAGTGATGGTAGGGGGGGAGAGCGTGAGTGATGGTAGGGGGGGGGAGAGCGTGAGTGATGGTAGGGGGGGAGAGCGTGAGTGATGGTAGGGGGGGAGAGCGTGAGTGATGGTAGGGGGGGAGAGAGCGTGAGTGATGGTAGGGGGGGAGAGCGTGAGTGATGGTAGGGGGGGAGAGCGTGAGTGATGGTAGGGGGGGGGAGGAGCGCGTGAGTGATGGTAGGGGGGGAGAGCGTGAGTGATGGTAGGGGGGGAGAGCGTGAGTGATGGTAGGGGGGGAGAGCGTGAGTGATGGTAGGGGGGGAGAGCGTGAGTGATGGTAGGGGGGGAGAGCGTGAGTGATGGTAGGGGGGGAGAGCGTGAGTGATGGTAGGGGGGGAGAGCGTGAGTGATGGTAGGGGGGGAGAGCGTGAGTGATGGTAGGGGGGGAGAGCGTGAGTGATGGTAGGGGGGGAGAGCGTGAGTGATGGTAGGGGGGGAGAGCGTGAGTGATGGTAGGGGGGGGAGAGCGTGAGTGATGGTAGGGGGGGAGAGCGTGAGTGATGGTAGGGGGGGGAGAGCGTGAGTGATGGTAGGGGGGGAGAGCGTGAGTGATGGTAGGGGGGGAGAGCGTGAGTGATGGTAGGGGGGGGAGAGCGTGAGTGATGGTAGGGGGGGAGAGCGTGAGTGATGGTAGGGGGGGAGAGCGTGAGTGATGGTAGGGGGGGAGAGCGTGAGTGATGGTAGGGGGGGGAGAGCGTGAGTGATGGTAGGGGGGGAGAGCGTGAGTGATGGTAGGGGGGGAGAGCGTGAGTGATGGTAGGGGGGGAGAGCGTGAGTGATGGTAGGGGGGGAGAGAGCGTGAGTGATGGTAGGGGGGGAGAGCGTGAGTGATGGTAGGGGGGGAGAGCGTGAGTGATGGTAGGGGGGGAGAGCGTGAGTGATGGTAGGGGGGGAGAGCGTGAGTGATGGTAGGGGGGGGGAGCGTGAGTGATGGTAGGGGGGGGAGAGCGTGAGTGATGGTAGGGGGGGAGAGCGTGAGTGATGGTAGGGGGGGGAGAGCGTGAGTGATGGTAGGGGGGGAGAGCGTGAGTGATGGTAGGGGGGGAGAGCGTGAGTGATGGTAGGGGGGGAGAGCGTGAGTGATGGTAGGGGGGGAGAGCGTGAGTGATGGTAGGGGGGGAGAGCGTGAGTGATGGTAGGGGGGAGAGCGTGAGTGATGGTAGGGGGGGAGAGCGTGAGTGATGGTAGGGGGGGAGAGCGTGAGTGATGGTAGGGGGGGAGAGAGCGTGAGTGATGGTAGGGGGGGAGAGCGTGAGTGATGGTAGGGGGGAGAGCGTGAGTGATGGTAGGGGGGAGAGCGTGAGTGATGGTAGGGGGGGAGAGCGTGAGTGATGGTAGGGGGGGGAGAGCGTGAGTGATGGTAGGGGGGAGAGCGTGAGTGATGGTAGGGGGGAGAGCGTGAGTGATGGTAGGGGGGAGAGCGTGAGTGATGGTAGGGGGGGAGAGCGTGAGTGATGGTAGGGGGGGGAGAGCGTGAGTGATGGTAGGGGGGAGAGCGTGAGTGATGGTAGGGGGGAGAGCGTGAGTGATGGTAGGGGGGGAGAGCGTGAGTGATGGTAGGGGGGGAGAGCGTGAGTGATGGTAGGGGGGAGAGCGTGAGTGATGGTAGGGGGGGAGAGCGTGAGTGATGGTAGGGGGGGGAGAGAGCGTGAGTGATGGTAGGGGGGAGAGCGTGAGTGTGAGTGATGGTAGGGGGGAGAGCGTGAGTGATGGTAGGGGGGAGAGCGTGAGTGATGGTAGGGGGGGAGAGCGTGAGTGATGGTAGGGGGGAGAGCGTGAGTGATGGTAGGGGGGGAGAGCGTGAGTGATGGTAGGGGGGGAGAGCGTGAGTGATGGTAGGGGAGAGCGTGAGTGATGGTAGGGGGGGGGGGAGAGCGTGAGTGATGGTAGGGGGGAGAGCGTGAGTGATGGTAGGGGGGGAGAGCGTGAGTGATGGTAGGGGGGAGAGCGTGAGTGATGGTAGGGGGGGAGAGCGTGAGTGATGGTAGGGGGGGAGAGCGTGAGTGATGGTAGGGGGGAGAGCGTGAGTGATGGTAGGGGGGGAGAGCGTGAGTGATGGTAGGGGGGAGAGCGTGAGTGATGGTAGGGGGGAGAGCGTGAGTGATGGTAGGGGGGGAGAGCGTGAGTGATGGTAGGGGGGGAGAGCGTGAGTGATGGTAGGGGGGGAGAGCGTGAGTGATGGTAGGGGGGAGAGAGCGTGAGTGATGGTAGGGGGGAGAGAGCGTGAGTGATGGTAGGGGGGGAGAGCGTGAGTGATGGTAGGGGGGGAGAGCGTGTGAGTGATGGTAGGGGGGGAGAGCGTGAGTGATGGTAGGGGGGGAGAGCGTGAGTGATGGTAGGGGGGGAGAGCGTGAGTGATGGTAGGGGGGGAGAGCGTGAGTGATGGTAGGGGGGGAGAGCGTGGGGAGAGCGTGAGTGATGGTAGGGGGGGAGAGCGTGAGTGATGGTAGGGGGGGAGAGCGTGAGTGATGGTAGGGGGGGGAGAGCGTGAGTGATGGTAGGGGGGGAGAGCGTGAGTGAGTGATGGTAGGGGGGGAGAGCGTGAGTGATGGTAGGGGGGAGAGCGTGAGTGATGGTAGGGGGGGAGAGCGTGAGTGATGGTAGGGGGGGAGAGCGTGAGTGATGGTAGGGGGGGAGAGCGTGAGTGATGGTAGGGGGGGAGAGCGTGAGTGATGGTAGGGGGGGAGAGCGTGAGTGATGGTAGGGGGGGGGAGAGCGTGAGTGATGGTAGGGGGGGAGAGCGTGAGTGATGGTAGGGGGGGAGAGCGTGAGTGATGGTAGGGGGGGAGAGCGTGAGTGATGGTAGGGGGGGGGAGAGCGTGAGTGATGGTAGGGGGGGAGAGCGTGAGTGATGGTAGGGGGGGAGAGCGTGAGTGATGGTAGGGGGGGAGAGCGTGAGTGATGGTAGGGGGGGAGAGCGTGAGTGATGGTAGGGGGGGGAGAGCGTGAGTGATGGTAGGGGGGGAGAGCGTGAGTGATGGTAGGGGGGGAGAGCGTGAGTGATGGTAGGGGGGGGGAGAGCGTGAGTGATGGTAGGGGGGGAGAGCGTGAGTGATGGTAGGGGGGGAGAGCGTGAGTGATGGTAGGGGGGGAGAGCGTGAGTGATGGTAGGGGGGGAGAGCGTGAGTGATGGTAGGGGGGGAGAGCGTGAGTGATGGTAGGGGGGGAGAGCGTGAGTGATGGTAGGGGGGGAGAGCGTGAGTGATGGTAGGGGGGGAGAGCGTGAGTGATGGTAGGGGGGGAGAGAGCGTGAGTGATGGTAGGGGGGGAGAGCGTGAGTGATGGTAGGGGGGGAGAGCGTGAGTGATGGTAGGGGGGGAGAGCGTGAGTGATGGTAGGGGGGGAGAGCGTGAGTGATGGTAGGGGGGGAGAGCGTGAGTGATGGTAGGGGGGGAGAGCGTGAGTGATGGTAGGGGGGGAGAGCGTGAGTGATGGTAGGGGGGGAGAGCGTGAGTGATGGTAGGGGGGGAGAGCGTGAGTGATGGTAGGGGGGGAGAGCGTGAGTGATGGTAGGGGGGGAGAGCGTGAGTGATGGTAGGGGGGGAGAGCGTGAGTGATGGTAGGGGGGGAGAGCGTGAGTGATGGTAGGGGGGGAGAGCGTGAGTGATGGTAGGGGGGGAGAGCGTGAGTGATGGTAGGGGGGGAGAGCGTGAGTGATGGTAGGGGGGGAGAGCGTGAGTGATGGTAGGGGGGGAGAGCGTGAGTGATGGTAGGGGGGGAGAGCGTGAGTGATGGTAGGGGGGGAGAGCGTGAGTGATGGTAGGGGGGGAGAGCGTGAGTGATGGTAGGGGGGGAGAGCGTGAGTGATGGTAGGGGGGGGGAGAGTGAGTGATGGTAGGGGGGGAGAGCGTGAGTGATGGTAGGGGGGGAGAGCGTGAGTGATGGTAGGGGGGGGAGAGCGTGAGTGATGGTAGGGGGGGAGAGCGTGAGTGATGGTAGGGGGGGAGAGCGTGAGTGATGGTAGGGGGGGAGAGCGTGAGTGATGGTAGGGGGGGAGAGCGTGAGTGATGGTAGGGGGGGAGAGCGTGAGTGATGGTAGGGGGGGGAGAGCGTGAGTGATGGTAGGGGGGGAGGGAGAGCGTGAGTGATGGTAGGGGGGGAGAGCGTGAGTGATGGTAGGGGGGGGAGAGCGTGAGTGATGGTAGGGGGGGAGAGCGTGAGTGATGGTAGGGGGGGAGAGCGTGAGTGATGGTAGGGGGGGAGAGCGTGAGTGATGGTAGGGGGGGAGAGCGTGAGTGATGGTAGGGGGGGGAGAGCGTGAGTGATGGTAGGGGGGGAGAGCGTGAGTGATGGTAGGGGGGGAGAGCGTGAGTGATGGTAGGGGGGGGAGAGAGCGTGAGTGATGGTAGGGGGGGAGAGCGTGAGTGATGGTAGGGGGGGAGAGCGTGAGTGATGGTAGGGGGGGAGAGCGTGAGTGATGGTAGGGGGGGAGAGCGTGAGTGATGGTAGGGGGGGAGAGCGTGAGTGATGGTAGGGGGGGAGAGCGTGAGTGATGGTAGGGGGGGAGAGCGTGAGTGATGGTAGGGGGGGAGAGCGTGAGTGATGGTAGGGGGGGGGAGAGCGTGAGTGATGGTAGGGGGGGAGAGCGTGAGTGATGGTAGGGGGGGAGAGCGTGAGTGATGGTAGGGGGGGGAGAGCGTGAGTGATGGTAGGGGGGGAGAGCGTGAGTGATGGTAGGGGGGGAGAGCGTGAGTGATGGTAGGGGGGGAGAGCGTGAGTGATGGTAGGGGGGGAGAGCGTGAGTGATGGTAGGGGGGGAGAGCGTGAGTGATGGTAGGGGGGGAGAGCGTGAGTGATGGTAGGGGGGGAGAGCGTGAGTGATGGTAGGGGGGGAGAGCGTGAGTGATGGTAGGGGGGGAGAGCGTGAGTGATGGTAGGGGGGGAGAGCGTGAGTGATGGTAGGGGGGGAGAGCGTGAGTGATGGTAGGGGGGGAGAGCGTGAGTGATGGTAGGGGGGGAGAGCGTGAGTGATGGTAGGGGGGGAGAGAGCGTGAGTGATGGTAGGGGGGGAGAGCGTGAGTGATGGTAGGGGGGGAGAGCGTGAGTGATGGTAGGGGGGGAGAGCGTGAGTGATGGTAGGGGGGGAGAGCGTGAGTGATGGTAGGGGGGGAGAGCGTGAGTGATGGTAGGGGGGGAGAGCGTGAGTGATGGTAGGGGGGGGAGAGCGTGAGTGATGGTAGGGGGGGAGAGCGTGAGTGATGGTAGGGGGGGAGAGCGTGAGTGATGGTAGGGGGGGAGAGCGTGAGTGATGGTAGGGGGGGAGAGAGCGTGAGTGATGGTAGGGGGGGAGAGCGTGAGTGATGGTAGGGGGGGAGAGCGTGAGTGATGGTAGGGGGGGAGAGCGTGAGTGATGGTAGGGGGGGAGAGCGTGAGTGATGGTAGGGGGGGAGAGCGTGAGTGATGGTAGGGGGGGAGAGCGTGAGTGATGGTAGGGGGGGAGAGCGTGAGTGATGGTAGGGGGGGAGAGCGTGAGTGATGGTAGGGGGGGAGAGCGTGAGTGATGGTAGGGGGGAGAGCGTGAGTGATGGTAGGGGGGGAGAGCGTGAGTGATGGTAGGGGGGGAGAGCGTGAGTGATGGTAGGGGGGAGAGCGTGAGTGATGGTAGGGGGGAGAGCGTGAGTGATGGTAGGGGGGAGAGCGTGAGTGATGGTAGGGGGGGGAGAGCGTGAGTGATGGTAGGGGGGAGAGCGTGAGTGATGGTAGGGGGGAGAGCGTGAGTGATGGTAGGGGGGAGAGCGTGAGTGATGGTAGGGGGGAGAGCGTGAGTGATGGTAGGGGGGAGAGCGTGAGTGATGGTAGGGGGGAGAGAGCGTGAGTGATGGTAGGGGGGGAGAGCGTGAGTGATGGTAGGGGGGAGAGCGTGAGTGATGGTAGGGGGGAGAGCGTGAGTGATGGTAGGGGGGAGAGCGTGAGTGATGGTAGGGGGGAGAGCGTGAGTGATGGTAGGGGGGGAGAGCGTGAGTGATGGTAGGGGGGAGAGCGTGAGTGATGGTAGGGGGGAGAGCGTGAGTGATGGTAGGGGGGGAGAGCGTGAGTGATGGTAGGGGGGAGAGCGTGAGTGATGGTAGGGGGGAGAGCGTGAGTGATGGTAGGGGGGGAGAGCGTGAGTGATGGTAGGGGGGAGAGCGTGAGTGATGGTAGGGGGGGAGAGCGTGAGTGATGGTAGGGGGGGAGAGCGTGAGTGATGGTAGGGGGGAGAGCGTGAGTGATGGTAGGGGGGAGAGCGTGAGTGATGGTAGGGGGGAGAGCGTGAGTGATGGTAGGGGGGAGAGCGTGAGTGATGGTAGGGGGGAGAGCGTGAGTGATGGTAGGGGGGAGAGCGTGAGTGATGGTAGGGGGGAGAGCGTGAGTGATGGTAGGGGGGGAGAGCGTGAGTGATGGTAGGGGGGGAGAGCGTGAGTGATGGTAGGGGGGAAGAGCGTGAGTGATGGTAGGGGGGGAGAGGTGAGTGATGGTAGGGGGGGAGAGCGTGAGTGATGGTAGGGGGGGAGAGCGTGAGTGATGGTAGGGGGGAGAGCGTGAGTGATGGTCGGGGGGGAGGCGTGAAGGATGGTAGGGGGAGGAGAGCGTGAGTGATGGTAGGGGGGAGAGCGTGAGTGATGGTAGGGGGGAGGTGAGCGTGAGTGATGGTAGGGGGGGAGAGCGTGAGTGATGGTAGGGGGGAGAGCGTGAGTGATGGTAGGGGGGAGAGCGTGAGTGATGGTAGGGGGGAGAGCGTGAGTGATGGTAGGGGGGAGAGCGTGAGTGATGGTAGGGGGGAGAGCGTGAGTGATGGTAGGGGGGGAGAGCGTGAGTGATGGTAGGGGGGAGAGCGTGAGTGATGGTAGGGGGGGAGATCGTGAGTGATGGTAGGGGGGAGAGCGTGAGTGATGGTAGGGGGGGAGAGCGTGAGTGATGGTAGGGGGAGCTCGTGAGTGATGGTAGGGGGGAGAGCGTGAGTGATGGTAGGGGGGAGAGCGTGAGTGATGGTAGGGGGCGAGAGCGTGAGTGATGGTAGGGGGGAGAGCGTGAGTGATGGTAGGGGGGCGAGAGCGTGAGTGATGGTAGGGGGAGAGGTGAGTGATGGTAGGGGGCGAGAGCGTGAGTGATGGTAGGGGGGGAGAGCGTGAGTGATGGTAGGGGGGGAGAGCGTGAGTGATGGTAGGGGGAGAGAGAGCGTGAGTGATGGTAGGAGGGGAGAGCGTGAGTGATGGTAGGGGGGGAGAGCGTGAGTGATGGTAGGGGGAGAGCGTGCGTGATGGTAGGGGGGAGAGCGTGAGTGATGGTAGGGGGGAGAGCGGTGAGTGATGGTAGGGGGGAGAGCGTGAGTGATGGTAGGGGGGGAGAGCGTGAGTGATGGTAGGGGGGAGAGCGTGAGTGATGGTAGGAGGGGGAGAAGCGAGTGATGGTAGGGGGGAAGAGCGTGAGTGATGGTCGGGGGGAGGCGTGAGTGATGGTAGGGGGAGAGCGTGAGTGATGGTAGGGGGGGGAGAGCGTGAGTGATGGTAGGGGGGAGAGCGTGAGTGATGGTAGGGGGGAGGAGAGCGTGAGTGATGGTAGGGGGGAGAGCGTGAGTGCTGGTAGGGGGGAGAGCTTGAGTGATGGTAGGGGGGAGAGCGTGAGTGATGGTAGGGGGGAGAGCGTGAGTGATGGTAGGGGGGAGAGAGTGAGTGATGGTAGGGGGGGGAGAGCGTGAGTGATGGTAGGGGGGAGAGCGTGAGTGATGGTAGGGGGGAGAGCGTGAGTGATGGTAGGGGGGAGAGCGTGAGTGATGGTAGGGGGGAGAGCGTGAGTGGAGGGGGGAGAGCGTGAGTGGAGGGGGGAGAGCGTGAGTGGAGGGGGGAGAGCGTGAGTGAAGGGGGGAGAGTGTGAGTGAAGGGAGGGGGGGAGAGAGTGAGTGAAGGGAGGGAGTAAGAATGTGAAGGGGGGAGGGAGAGTGAAGGGGGGGAGTGAGTGAGTGAAGGGGGAGTGTGAGTGAAGGGGGGAGTGAGTGAGTAAAGGAGTGAGAGTGAAGGGGGGAGTGAGTGAGTAAAGGGGGAGTGAGAGTGAAGGGGGGAGTGAGTGAGTAAAGGGGGAGTGAGAGTGAAGGGGGAGTGAGTGAGTAAAGGGGGAGTGAGTGAGTAAAGGGGGAGTGAGTGAGTAAAGGGGGAGTGAGTGAGTAAAGGGGGAGTGAGTGAGTAAAGGGGGAGTGAGTGAGTAAAGGGGGAGTGAGTGAGTAAAGGGGGAGTGAGTGAGTAAAGGGGGAGTGAGTGAGTAAAGGGGGAGTGAGTGAGTAAAGGGGGAGTGAGTGAGTAAAGGGGGAGTGAGTGAGTAAAGGGGGAGTGAGAGTGAAGGGGGGAGTGTGAGTGAGGCGGGAGTGAGAGTGAAGGGGGAGTGAGTGAGTAAAGGGGGAGTGAGAGTGAAGGGGGGAGTGTGAGTGAGGCGGGAGTGAGAGTGAAGGGGGAGTGAGTGAGTAAAGGGGGAGTGAGAGTGAAGGGGGGAGTGTGAGTGAGGCGGGAGTGAGAGTGAAGGGGGAGTGTGAGTGAGGCGGGAGTGAGAGTGAAGGGGGAGTGTGAGTGAGGCGGGAGTGAGAGTGAAGGGGGGAGTGTGTGAGGCGGGAGTGAGAGTGAAGGGGGAGTGAGTGAGTAAAGGGGGAGTGAGAGTGAAGGGGGGAGTGTGTGTGAGGCGGGAGTGAGAGTGAAGGGGGAGTGAGTGAGTGAAGGGGGTGAAGCAATGGGTCACGTTGGAAGTTGTAACCCACCCACACACACCCCCTCCCACACCCACACACACACACACCCCCTCCCACACCCCCTGTCCCACACCCCCCCTCCCACACCCCCCCCACACCCCCTCCCACACCCACACACACACACACCCCCTCCCACACCCCCTGTCCCACACCCCCCCTCCCACACCCCCCCCACACCCCCTCCCACACCCACACACACACACACCCCCTCCCACACCCCCCCCACACCCCCTCCCACACCCACACACACACACACACACCCTCACGCTCCCAGCTGCGGAACCCTCTGGTTGGGCGGCTGCGTGGGATTGAGTTGGAATGGAAGCTGCTGCGGGCAGAGAGTGAGAGTGAGAGTGAGAGTGAGCCCGAGCTGCGAGCTCCGGGAGCCGGGCAGGAGGAGACGGCGGCGGCGGCGGCGGCGGCTGCTACAGACCCAGACAGACAGAGACAGAGACAGAGACAGAAACAGACAGAGACAGAGACACAGAGACAGACAGAGACAGAGACACAGAGACAGACAGAGACACAGAGACAGACAGAGACAGACACAGAGACAGACAGAGACAGACACAGAGACAGACAGAGACAGACAGACACAGAGACAGACACAGAGACAGACACAGAGACAGACACAGACAGACAGAGACAGACACAGACAGACAGAGACAGACAGAGACAGGCTGCGGAACTGAGGCTCCGCCTCCTACACTCGCTACTTATACTGACACATTATCGCGATTCTGCCTCTCTCCGCTCAGCGGGGGGGGGGGGGTCAGGGCCAATCACATTCTCCTTTTCATGTCTCTCTCTCTCTCTCTCCCCCCCCCCACCCCCCCAAAAAAAATATAAAGACACTGTGAGCCGCATCATCTAATGAGAAGTTGGACCGAGTACCTGAAACTTTCAGCGCTTCGCTCCTCCCGGGACAAGCTCGCTCTTTCGATAGCATTTGAACTGGGAGAGCCATGACAAACCCGATTCTGTCCAGTAGGAAACGTTGCCAGATCCGCATCTCTGGCAAGAAAAATCATGTGAGAAAGTTCAGCAGAGCCCAGCCCAGAGTGAGGCCCGTGTAATCTTTACACAGGTCACGCCTTGCCCTTCCTGACCCTGCAGCTGCATAGAATCTGCTTTATGCATTCTCTCTTTTTTTTTCCAGAAAGGATTTTTTTGTTGTTGTTGTTTATTAACAAAGGTTTTTTATTTAGGGTAAAAATACTTTGTGAAACTTTATTACGCAGCGACTGGAACGCCAGCTCTTCTCTCCACCCACCCCATTTTGCCAATCTTGACTCCTTACTGAGAGCCTGCACCTTTTTTTCCTGCCTCTTCTCTCCCGATGCACAACTGCCACACTCAAAAGTCCATCTTCCTCAAAACCCACAAAGTCCACCCCTGCAGAACCATTCCTTTGCGCTGATGTATTGGAACACAAGTGTGTAGTCTAAAGGAATGAATGTAGAATATTCACATGCTGCCTTAATAAAAGAGATAATATCACACATACTGTACTTAAACGAAGCTGCTTATTTGCAAAGAGCTATTGTCAATGCCTCATATTTGGCTGGAAGCTCTGCACATACACCACATTAGCCCATGTGTTGCACCCCCTTCCTACCATTGTCATGCCACAATCCCAAGTGTTCCTGTGGCCCAGTTTCCCATCCACCTACACTGCCATCCCTTCCAACTATTACGAGACTTTAACAGCTCCTTCCCCATGCTAGTGCACCCCATAATCTGACTCTCAGTTCTCCCAGATTGTTGCACCCTGTCCAGTGCTCCTTCCCCAGACTGCAGGACCACCATTCCTCCCATACCAACCCATACAGCCTTCACTACCTGCTACTCTGTCCCAGAATTGCTACCTTAGTTTTTGCAACCTACCAATTCAAATAACTAGAACATTGCTCTCACCTTTTTCATGTACACATGAACATTAAAAAAATACATAAATTTAATTACATAATTGAACAAACATTAAACTTATGAAGGTTTATACTGTTCGTGCAAATGTGCGTAACCTCAAAAAAAATTATCAGAACCCTCCTTCAGTACTGTGTAATAAAAATGCAATTCAACTTGATCCTGATCATGACTGTAAATTTCATAATATAAAACAGTTTACAGTTGCCACAGGAGATCTGCTGATAAAATATGATATATTTTGCATAGAGTGTAAGTGTAATATATCTCCTGTAACATATTCCTCTCACACCTGTTTGTTAAGCTTAAATTTGTATTATCCTTCCCTCTTATTGAATCCTGCTAAGTCAGCTTCTAAGGCAGGTGACACTGTCATGTTATTCTCCATGTCTGGGTGAGGCCTGTAGAAAATTGGGTCACTTTCCCAGTGCAAGTCATTCTACTGCTTTAATGAAGAGCTGTTTTTCATATCGCACTGCGATATTATTACTGATTTTGAGATCCAGGTGGGCCCACGCTTAACATGTTTATATGACTTTCCTTTGTCCATTTTTAAGAATAGAAGCATTAAAAAATATGGAAGAGGGGAGGCTATTTGGCCTATCATGTCCTTGTCAGCCCAGCCAAATCCCACCTTCCATGGTTATAGGTTACACCATTTCAAGTACTTTTCAAGTATTTTCAACTGCGACGAGGGTTTCTGCTTCTACCATCCTTTCAGCTCCAGACCCCAACATGTTCTGCGTGAAAAAATGCCTCATAATCTCCCCTCTAATCCTTCTGCCAGTTAATTTAAATCTATGGTCCCTGGTTATTGACCTTGCCACTAACAAAAATAGGTCCTTCCTATCCACTCTATCTTGGTACCATATTAATTCGCTTTTATTAAACGTCCCCTCAACCACCTCTACTCAATGGAGTTTAATTGAATAATAACCAATTTAAAGTAAATTGGTAATGCTTGTGTTAAAATATTGGACCAAGAACTATCAAACAGACATGTCAAGTAGTAATTTCTAGACTCAATAGAGTATAGCAGTGTAGTAAGAGTCAAGAAACAGCTGTATTATTTTGTTAGTAATCGATCACCCCAACAAACATAGTTCATGGTGATCAGCCCAATTTAGGGGGTGTTAACAAAAGAGGGGTATTATGTCTACTTGTGTTTTGGTACCAGTCCTATTAAATCCAGTCATTAAAGATGCGTAAATGCCTGCAGTTCAGATTCTTAAACCAAACTTATAATGATGCAGCTTCAGTTGCAGACTGGAGAGAAATAATGTAACCTTAAACAGTGCTGAATGATTGACAGACCCCTTCTAATAACGTAACCTTAAACAGTGCTGAATGATTGACAGACCCTTTCTAAATCTGAATGATGGGACATTCAAAATCCAAGACTTCCTAATATCCCTTTTCCAAAATATAAAATGGAGTTGTTCTGTTCAAATAGAAGTGTCTAGTTTGTGCCCATCTTTCCTGCAACTCCCTGTTTGAATCTTTCAATCAGGTTCCACCCATGTGCCAGAAACTCTTTTGAGTCAAACAATTAAACTAAATTCACAAAATCAGGGATAAGGTAAAAGCAGCCCCTTATAGGGAAACTGCAAAAACAAAGACAAAATTCAAAGGAACTGCACCAGAGAAGCACAGCAACCCTAATCAAAGTTACACATGAAATCTCCTGTGTCTGGCCCTGATACATTAACCTTTCTCACCCTCCTGAACCTCTTTGCAGCCTATGTCATACCATCCTCCTCCACCACCTCTCTGTTATCCAGCTCAGTGAGCTATCCTGTCGTGGTTCCATTCATACCTGATCATGGTCAAAGCATGGATTTTCTTCCTGCTTCGGAATTGTAACCTCTGGATTTCACTAGGTCCCCTCTTCCTCCTTTGCACGCTGGCCTTATTTGCATGATCCCATAAGAGCTTCCACATGCTTTACTTCTCCACCACCCACTCAATCCCTCCACTGCCTCAGATTGCTTGCCTGAAAATATTCTGCAATCTCCTCCAACTAAACGTTGATAAGACTGAGGCCATTGACTTCAGCTCCCGCCACAAACTACATCAAATTGACCCCCTACCTGGTCACTTTTGGGCTAAACTCAGCTGTTTGTAACCTGTATGACATTACCCACCTTCCTCTCCACCATCTGCTGCTGAAACCCTCACCCATGCCATTGCCATCTGTAACCCAATTACACTGAGTGGCCAACCTGCCATTCTTCACCTTCCACAGAACTTCACCTCATGCAAAACTTAACTGAGTGTATCCTACTCTGAACCAAATCCAGCTCATTCATCACCCTGCTTTTGCTGATCTCTATTGGTTCATGGTCCTCAATCCGAAAATTCACAATTCCCATCCTTGTGTTTAAACCCCTTCATTGCCTTGTTCATCCTAACAACCCCCACTCCCCAAGCTCTCGGTTCTCTGACTGGCCTTTTGGCACATTTCCCATTCCCTGGGCCCCAGGATTTGCTACTGGGTCTTTAGCCATCTAGGTCCTACATTCTGAAGTTCCTCCCTAAACCCCTCTCCCTGTCCACTGCATCTCCTCCTATAAGACCTTTATTTAACCTGCAACCCCCTTCACCCAAGCTTTTCCTATTTTCTGTATTGAAAAGTTGTTGTAATGCAATAGAACCAGATTACAACTCATAGAGCCTTTGTATTCTTCTGGGCTCCCTACTTCTTCCCTAACACCTTGAAAGCTGAAGATATTGCAATTCCCTTCCTCCCTAAAGCCCAGCCTGATTGGACCTCTTTCTCCTGAATTACACTCGCTGCTCAGGCCATTCTCACTGCCCGCATGCATTGCACTGCTCTTCCTGTCTTTGCACTGAGCTCCTCAGTATTCTGATATTAGCCTTCAGCAACGAAGTGGTGAACACAGAAAGAGCACTGAAAGTATCAGTTAAGGTGGACATTTAGGCTGCTAAGCATCAGGACCAGTGCATCAGCTGATTTCCCAGTTGCAGCTCCTTCCGCTTCTCTGCTTTCATTTTACAAACACCAGCGTCAGCACCTTTAAAACCATCTGATGGTGCCTATGCAAATGCTGTGAGTCTTTGTACCCACTTAACACTGCCACACACACACCCCCACCCCCGAATGATTAATTCAGTTCACAACTCAACTGGCAAAAAAATAAGGTAAATGGAATGAGGTGGTTATTTGGAGAACATTCTTGATTTCATGTCAAATATATCACTTTCCTCAGTTTATTTCCATTGGCCCTTAAACACAAAGGTGCCAACATCAGAACAGCAAACCACCCCCCCACCACCCCATCTCCCCTTCCAGCACCAGGTCACATCCCTGTTCCACGCACACCGGTGCTTGCCCTCAGTTTCAGTTTCAGTTTCTGTCTTCTCTGTGTATTTTGTATTGGTATCACACATGAAAATGCTCAACCAGAACCTCAACAAAGGGACCATTCACCTGCAATACCAGTGCATCCCAATCCAGATGGCCCAGGTCCATACTTCCTCTCTGACCGGACAGTAGCTCCAGCCTGAGCACCCGCTCCTTCCCAGCTCAGGGCCCAACCAGCCTCGCACTAGTGCATATATTGCAGCTGTATCTGAATGATCCATCCACTCAGCCTCTTTGTTCAGGCCTGTTTTCTAACCTCCAACCAAGTACATGGTAGCTGCCATTTTGCCACATACTCTGGCCTCTAAAAAGGTAAAACACAAAATTTCCGTAAATCAGTGAAGGTGGCTGACACCTGAAAGGTGAAATCAATAGTAAAGGCCAGTTTTACAGAAAGCGAGAGAGAGAAAAGTGGAGAGATTCAGAAATCATGGAAATTCCCACACAGGAGAGCATTCACAATGCCAGTGCTAGTTTTTTTTAGCAGAAAATATCTACATTAATCCTATGTCTTTTGTCATTTACCCAAATCTTTTTATATTCTCCATTTTCCAATATTTACTCAGTCCCCTTTTAAAAGACATATTTATATCATTTGTAGAAAAACATTCATATTCTAATGTTCCACTTTGTGAACAAAAATTTCCAGTTTCCCCTTATGTTCTTAAAAACATAGAAACTAGGAGCAGGAGTAGGCCATTCGGCCCTTCACACCTGCCCCACCATTCAATATGATCATGGCTGATCCTCTAACTCAATGCCGTACAGCTGTGCTCTCTCCCCATACCCCTTGACACTTTTAGAGTCCACAAATCTATCTATTTCCTTCTTAAATATATTCAGTGACTTGGCCTCCACAGCCTCTGTGGTAGAGAATTCCACAGGTTTCTCACCATCTGTGAGGAAGTTTCTCCTCATCTCAGTCCTAAATGATCTGCCCCGTATCCTGAGGCAGACCCCCACCCCGCACCCCTTCCAGAGAAAATATCATCCCTGCTTCCAGTCTGTCCATCCCTGTCAGAATTTTATATGTTTCAATGAGATTTACTCTCATCCTTCTAAACTCCAGTGAATACAGGCCTAGTCGGCCCAATCTCTCCTCATACGACAATCCTGCCATCCCAGGAATCAATCTGGTGAAGCTTTGTTGCACTCCCTCTATGGCAAGTATATCCTTTCTTAGGTAAGGAGACCAAAACTGCACACAATACTCCAGGTGTGGTCTCACCAAGGCCCTGTACAGCTGCAGTAAGACATCATTGCTTCTATACTCAAGTCCTCTCACAATGAAGGCCAATATGCCATTTGCCTTCTTAACTGCTTGCTGCACCTGCATGCTTGCTTTCAGTGATTGGTGTACAAGGACACCCAGGTCCCTTTGTACATCAACATTTCCCAATTTATCACCATTTGAATAATACTCTGCCTTTCTGTTTTTCCTACCGAAGTGGATAACTTCACATTTATCCACGTTATACTGCAATTGCCATGTATTTGCCTATGCACTCAACCTGTCTAACTTGCCTTGAAGCCTCTTAACACCTTCCTCATCGCTCACATTCCCACAAAGTTTCGTGTCATCTGCAAACTTGGAAATATTATATTTAATTCCTTCATCCAAGTCATTGATACATATTGTGAATAGCTGGGGCCCAAGCACTGGTCCCTGTGGTGCCCGACTAGTCACTGCCTGCCATTCGGAAAAGAACCCATTTACTCCTACTCTCTGTTTCCTGTCTGCCAACCAATTCTCAATCCCAATATACTACCCCCAATCCTCTTATGTGGAACTTTATCAAAAGCTTTCTGAAAATCCAAATACGCCACATCCACTGGTTCTCCCTTATCTATTCTGCTAGTTACACCCTCAAAAAACTCCAGTAGATTTGTCAAACATGATTTCCCTTTCATAAATCCATGTTGACTTTGTCTATTCCTCTTTCTAAGTGTCCTGTTAGCACATCCTTTATAATAGACTCTAGCATGTTCCCTACTACTTCTGAGTCTATATCCCCTGCTTGCCAATTGACTGGCCTGGAAATAATCATTATTTATTCTCTCAAACCCTTTTATCAGTTGAAAAACCTCTACAGCATTCACTTTTCAGTAAAACAGGCTCAGTTCGTCAAACTTTCTGCATATTATAACCTTTAATTTCTGGTATCATTCTAGTGAATTTTTGTCGTATTCTTTCCATTGTCTGATATCTTTCCTATAACGGAATCCTCAGAATTACATTTAGTATTGCAACTGTGACCTAACCAATGTCTTTCAGAAATCTTAACATCTTTTCTTTACAGTTATATTCAATGCTTCTGAATGAATGGCCAATTGCCTTTTTATGATCTTTACTGTCACCTGTAGCCTAGAAATCCCTTGTCCTCAATGTGGCAACAGACATATGCAGGGTGTAAATAAGTCCTTCCAAAATCATAAGAGACTAACTTCATCAGAAATCCCAGGGTCAGGTAATTTCAATAGTGCATTGCTGGCAAGATGAGATTCCCATTAGCAAGAGGCCAATACATGGTGGAGGACAAAGAATTTGATAAAGTGAGGGGCAGTGACACATCCTCCCTTTTGAAAGGACTGCTTGCAGTGAAGGGCTCTCCAAGTACATGGAGAAGGGAGTGAAATGGCTGCTGCCTAAGAGAGGAAAAGATGAGTACCTCATTTCTGAGACTGAGGTGAACATGCTGCTGCATTTTGGTCAAATGCAACCGTGGGAATCACGTGGAAGAAGTTGGTTTTGGCTGTGAGTGGGCCCTCCATAATGTCAAGGATCACTGTGCAATATCAGCAGCATATTAATAACTGACTAAGTCAGCAAAAGTAACTGTGCTTTCAAATTGACAACAGGGCAAGGAGCAAATGGGCTATTTGGAAACAGAGTAGTCAAGCAGTAGCTTTATACGTTCATGTGCCACCAGGTTCCTTGTCCTAAGCAGAATCACTTGGCTGCATTCATGTCAATTGTCTCACCTCCTGTGATGCATGTTATCATATTGAAGTCTTTCATCCTAAGTCCCTTGATCCCTTCCACTTACCATTAGCACTATCCATTATATGACACATTGTGATTGCAGGATCTGGAGGCTGCAGCAACCAATTAACACTGCATTCTCCTGCAGAAAAAGACACAATGCCAGGCTACTGGGTTTGGGGGGGGGTGAGGCGGAAGTAAAAGATATCTGACATTTAACACCGCATGAAGACCTTCTGTAAGTTGTAATAACAGAAACGTTTTGTCATTCAATATGTCAATGTATTCTGCAATCTTACCATCACTTTCCTTATAAGGAGTCCTCATGGACTTGAGACGTTAACTGTGTTCCTCTCCGCAGATGCTGCCAGACCTGCTGAGTTTTTCCAGGTATTTTTGTTTTTCTCATGGAAAGCTGTTCCAGCAAACCAAAGTCAACAGGACTGATTTTTTTCTCTCCAGAAACCTCTAGCCAGGAGACAGGAGAATATTGGTGAAGAGCTAGACCTTAGAATCCCCTCTACCCCAGGAAACCACTTACAAAATTCCATCATTCACACTACCCCATGCACACAACAGCCCAGAGAGGGGAGTACAGACAACATCTGTTGAAGATGATTTGACATCTGTTGAGACACAGAGCACAAGGAATCCAGAAGGTGTGGATGTGGAGCATGATGTAGCTGAGTGGAGACATAAGACATGTTAACATATGGCTGTGGAGCACACAAACAATGGTCTTGGGGATTCTACAAAAAAGAAAAGGATTAAGCACAGAATTCAGACCCATGTGGAGAAAATATGGCATCTTCCTAGATGGACTTCCAGATGAGTGGGAATGCAGAGTCCACAGCTTTGCTATAATCCAATAAGGATTCAATTCATTGCTGGGAGTGCTGGAGAAAATGGCAGTGCAGGAGCATGTGAAAATAGCTCCTGTTTCATAAAAGATTGAGGCAAGTCAGTCCATTCAGTGTGCAGGCACTATCTAAAGGACTGTAGGGACTGGCCAGAGAGCCCAAGTCAATCAAACTGCAGAGATGATAAGGCAGCATCTCAGAGAGATCAGAGGATACCTCAGTTAACTCTCTCAGGGGTTTAAGAATATTTCTGATAATAAAACCCATTCTCTCACTCATTACTGATAACCAGATCGTGTTGCCCCTCCAGTGGAGTAATTGGTATGTGGCAGCAGAGGAGAGAAATGTATCAGCTCCCCACAGAAGCCATCACCTTTGCAAGACCAGACTGATAAGAAGCCCATGACAAAGGGTCAGCTTTTCCCACGTTTAGCCCAGTACTACCCACAGCTCTAGCACAGACCTTTCCGTTTCGTTCCTTTCCTGCCCCCGGCTGTGCATTTGCTTAAAAACTGTTCAACTGTAACATCCTTCTGTTGTGATGAAAGGTCATCAACTGAAAGGTGAGGTTTCTCACTCATAAATGCTGAGCATTTCCAGCATCATTGCTATTATTCCGTTCCTGATTCTACACAACATGCAAAGCAGCCCCAGAATTATCCAAATGCCAGAACCTTCCTTTAAGCGTATGAAGGGTTGTCATGAGCCATGGGAGAATTGGGACACTGGATTGACAAAATGTAGAATCATCTGCAGTTTCCAACATGCAGGAACCTGTACCTGTTGTTGCAACTGAGCTGTACATTTAAGGAAAGGAAGCCTTTGTAGCCTATATAAATGTGGGGGATTTTTTTTTTTGATGAATGTCGTGTCATGTGCACACAGCCAATAGACTCCATAATCCTGGGAAATCCAAAAATCTTGAAAAATCTAATGGCCTTTTCCATCATCTCTGGGGGTGCATTGTTCAGTTGTATAAAGTGGAATATCCTAGCAAAGAGGACATAGGCTAATGATGTTATAGTGGAATGAACATCAAATTGAATATTCTGTAGCTCCCTCAATTGAATTTGTGGCTTAGAAATTAAGAGCTGTGGTTCTCTTTGCCACAGCTATAGGTCTGTGGACCTTGGTTGCATATTTAACTGCAGAAAGCTCAGCTATAAGACTGAGATTCATGAAGAAGTCTTGGAAAGTACGTGGAGGTTAGAAATCCTGCTGGATCAGTCAAGCCAAAATGATCTGGCTCTCCTTTAAGCACTGCCTGATTAATCTGGTTTCTTTTATGGGCTCCAGTTGATTCTCTTCATCCAGCATATATATCTTATAAAGTGAGATTGGGAAGCCTATTGTGCAACCTTCAGTACCGAGCTTCTTAAAGTTCCTGAAGTAGAACTCTTCCTGAGAGTAGTGCAGAATGTAGGAGAAGGCTTTCCTGCTATAACAGTGGCATTTTTGTCCCCCAATATCTGCAGTGACTTACAAAGTCTGGTCAAAAGTCTCCAGAAACAACTTCATTCTTATACAGCCCCTTTTACCAAGTAATCTTGATGAATGGACCTTTACAGACTGAATCCATAAATAGTGGCAAGCATTCTGAAGGACTGGTGGAAGTAACAACATTTGGGGCATGTTACATTATTCTCTTGTAATTCCATCGTTTGCATTTTTCTGCCTTTAGGAGGCAAACATTTCTTTGGTCTGCAGTGAAATTCAACTAAATTTATACCAGGGCATTTATCCAGCAAAACTCTGGTGTTTATTGCCTCACCCCAATAAAGATATAAGAGTCAACTTATGCTCTACCATTCAATCTTCATGCAATTTCTTCCATTCCTCGTCGGTTTGCCATTCCTCTCCTACATTTATTATCATTTACCCACTTTAACATTTGTCATGACAAATCCAAATCATTTACATAATTAGAAAAGAAAAGAAGCTCCAACAAAGATATGCACCGCACAACAAACCAAAAATATCAAAATACCCTTCCTCTTCGCTTTCTGTCCCCAAGCCATCCCATTACATTTCCTTCAATAACATGTGCCATTCTAGTCTGTGATATAGTGAATTGGCAGCCCATTTAAAATTCCACCCGGGTCTGGGAGAGGTACCTGTCTCTGTACAGGAGGGTCTGGGAGAGGTACCTGTCACTGTACAGGAGGGTCTGGGAGAGGCACCTGTCTCTGTACAGGAGGGTCTGGGAGAGGCATCTGTCACTGTACAGGAGGGTCTGGGAGAGGCACCTGTCTCTGTACAGGAGGGTCTGGGAGAGGCACCTGTCACTGTACAGGAGGGTCTGGGAGAGGTACCTGTCACTGTACAGGAGGGTCTGGGAGAGGCACCTGTCACTGTACAGGAGGGTCTGGGAGAGGCACCTGTCTCTGTACAGGAGGGTCTGGGAGAGGCACCTGTCTCTGTACAGGAGGGTCTGGGAGAGGCACCTGTCACTGTACAGGAGGGTCTGGGAGAGGCACCTGTCACTGTACAGGAGGGTCTGGGAGAGGTACCTGTCACTGTACAGGAGGGTCTGGGAGAGGCACCTGTCTCTGTACAGGAGGGTCTGGGAGAGGTACCTGTCTCTGTACAGGAGGGTCTGGGAGAGGCATCTGTCACTGTACAGGAGGGTCTGGGAGAGGCACCTGTCACTGTACAGGAGGGTCTGGGAGAGGCACCTGTCACTGTACAGGAGGGTCTGGGAGAGGCACCTGTCACTGTACAGGAGGGTCTGGGAGAGGCATCTGTCACTGTACAGGAGGGTCTGGGAGAGGTACCTGTCTCTGTACAGGAGGGTCTGGGAGAGGCACCTGTCTCTGTACAGGAGGGTCTGGGAGAGGTACCTGTCACTGTACAGGAGGGTCTGGGAGAGGCACCTGTCACTGTACAGGAGGGTCTGGGAGAGGCACCTGTCACTGTACAGGAGGGTCTGGGAGAGGCACCTGTCTCTGTACAGGAGGGTCTGGGAGAGGTACCTGTCACTGTACAGGAGGGTCTGGGAGAGGCACCTGTCACTGTACAGGAGGGTCTGGGAGAGGCATCTGTCTCTGTACAGGAGGGTCTGGGAGAGGCACCTGTCTCTGTACAGGAGGGTCTGGGAGAGGCATCTGTCACTGTACAGGAGGGTCTGGGAGAGGTACCTGTCTCTGTACAGGAGGGTCTGGGAGAGGTACCTGTCACTGTACAGGAGGGTCTGGGAGAGGCACCTGTCACTGTACAGGAGGGTCTGGGAGAGGTACCTGTCTCTGTACAGGAGGGTCTGGGAGAGGTACCTGTCACTGTACAGGAGGGTCTGGGAGAGGCACCTGTCTCTGTACAGGAGGGTCTGGGAGAGGCACCTGTCTCTGTACAGGAGGGTCTGGGAGAGGCACCTGTCACTGTACAGGAGGGTCTGGGAGAGGCACCTGTCTCTGTACAGGAGGGTCTGGGAGAGGCACCTGTCTCTGTACAGGAGGGTCTGGGAGAGGCACCTGTCTCTGTACAGGAGGGTCTGGGAGAGGCATCTGTCACTGTACAGGAGGGTCTGGGAGAGGCACCTGTCACTGTACAGGAGGGTCTGGGAGAGGCATCTGTCACTGTACAGGAGGGTCTGGGAGAGGTACCTGTCTCTGTACAGGAGGGTCTGGGAGAGGCACCTGTCTCTGTACAGGAGGGTCTGGGAGAGGCATCTGTCACTGTACAGGAGGGTCTGGGAGAGGCATCTGTCACTGTACAGGAGGGTCTGGGAGAGGCACCTGTCACTGTACAGGAGGGTCTGGGAGAGGCACCTGTCACTGTACAGGAGGGTCTGGGAGAGGCATCTGTCACTGTACAGGAGGGTCTGGGAGAGGCATCTGTCACTGTACAGGAGGGTCTGGGAGAGGCACCTGTCACTGTACAGGAGGGTCTGGGAGAGGCACCTGTCACTGTACAGGAGGGTCTGGGAGAGGCACCTGTCTCTGTACAGGAGGGTCTGGGAGAGGTACCTGTCTCTGTACAGGAGGGTCTGGGAGAGGCACCTGTCTCTGTACAGGAGGGTCTGGGAGAGGCACCTGTCACTGTACAGGAGGGTCTGGGAGAGGCATCGGTCACTGTACAGGAGGGTCTGGGAGAGGCATCTGTCACTGTACAGGAGGGTCTGGGAGAGGCACCTGTCACTGTACAGGAGGGTCTGGGAGAGGCACCTGTCTCTGTACAGGAGGGTCTGGGAGAGGCACCTGTCTCTGTACAGGAGGGTCTGGGAGAGGCACCTGTCTCTGTACAGGAGGGTCTGGGAGAGGCACCTGTCTCTGTACAGGAGGGTCTGGGAGAGGTACCTGTCACTGTACAGGAGGGTCTGGGAGAGGCATCTGTCACTGTACAGGAGGGTCTGGGAGAGGTACCTGTCTCTGTACAGGAGGGTCTGGGAGAGGCATCTGTCACTGTACAGGAGGGTCTGGGAGAGGCACCTGTCACTGTACAGGAGGGTCTGGGAGAGGTACCTGTCTCTGTACAGGAGGGTCTGGGAGAGGCAACTGTCACTGTACAGGAGGGTCTGGGAGAGGCACCTGTCACTGTACAGGAGGGTCTGGGAGAGGCACCTGTCACTGTACAGGAGGGTCTGGGAGAGGCATCTGTCACTGTACAGGAGGGTCTGGGAGAGGTACCTGTCTCTGTACAGGAGGGTCTGGGAGAGGCACCTGTCACTGTACAGGAGGGTCTGGGAGAGGCACCTGTCACTGTACAGGAGGGTCTGGGAGAGGCACCTGTCACTGTACAGGAGGGTCTGGGAGAGGCACCTGTCTCTGTACAGGAGGGTCTGGGAGAGGCACCTGTCACTGTACAGGAGGGTCTGGGAGAGGCACCTGTCACTGCACAGGAGGGTCTGGGAGAGGTACCTGTCTCTGTACAGGAGGGTCTGGGAGAGGCACCTGTCACTGTACAGGAGGGTCTGGGAGAGGCACCTGTCACTGTACAGGAGGGTCTGGGAGAGGCACCTGTCACTGTACAGGAGGGTCTGGGAGAGGCATCTGTCACTGTACAGGAGGGTCTGGGAGAGGTACCTGTCTCTGTACAGGAGGGTCTGGGAGAGGCACCTGTCACTGTACAGGAGGGTCTGGGAGAGGCATCTGTCACTGTACAGGAGGGTCTGGGAGAGGTACCTGTCTCTGTACAGGAGGGTCTGGGAGAGGCACCTGTCACTGTACAGGAGGGTCTGGGAGAGGTACCTGTCTCTGTACAGGAGGGTCTGGGAGAGGTACCTATCACTGTACAGGAGGGTCTGGGAGAGGCATCTGTCACTGTACAGGAGGGTCTGGGAGAGGCATCTGTCACTGTACAGGAGGGTCTGGGAGAGGTACCTGTCACTGTACAGGAGGGTCTGGGAGAGGCATCTGTCACTGTACAGGAGGGTCTGGGAGAGGTACCTGTCTCTGTACAGGAGGGTCTGGGAGAGGTACCTGTCTCTGTACAGGAGGGTCTGGGAGAGGTACCTGTCTCTGTACATTAGGGTCTGGGAGAGGCATCTGTCACTGTACAGGAGGGTCTGGGAGAGGCATCTGTCACTGTACAGGAGGGTCTGGGAGAGGCATCTGTCACTGTACAGGAGGGTCTGGGAGAGGCACCTGTCACTGTACAGGAGGGTCTGGGAGAGGCACCTGTCACTGTACAGGAGGGTCTGGGAGAGGCACCTGTCACTATACAGGAGGGTCTGGGAGAGGTACCTGTCTCTGTACATTAGGGTCTGGGAGAGGCATCTGTCACTGTACAGGAGGGTCTGGGAGAGGCATCTGTCACTGTACAGGAGGGTCTGGGAGGGGCACCTGTCACTGTACAGGAGGGTCTGGGAGAGGTACCTGTCTCTGTACAGGAGGGTCTGGGAGAGGCACCTGTCACTGTACAGGAGGGTCTGGGAGAGGTACCTGTCTCTGTACAGGAGGGTCTGGGAGAGGTACCTATCACTGTACAGGAGGGTCTGGGAGAGGCATCTGTCACTGTACAGGAGGGTCTGGGAGAGGCATCTGTCACTGTACAGGAGGGTCTGGGAGAGGTACCTGTCACTGTACAGGAGGGTCTGGGAGAGGCATCTGTCACTGTACAGGAGGGTCTGGGAGAGGTACCTGTCTCTGTACAGGAGGGTCTGGGAGAGGTACCTGTCTCTGTACAGGAGGGTCTGGGAGAGGTACCTGTCTCTGTACATTAGGGTCTGGGAGAGGCATCTGTCACTGTACAGGAGGGTCTGGGAGAGGCATCTGTCACTGTACAGGAGGGTCTGGGAGAGGCATCTGTCACTGTACAGGAGGGTCTGGGAGAGGCACCTGTCACTGTACAGGAGGGTCTGGGAGAGGCACCTGTCACTGTACAGGAGGGTCTGGGAGAGGCACCTGTCACTGTACAGGAGGGTCTGGGAGAGGCACCTGTCACTATACAGGAGGGTCTGGGAGAGGCACCTGTCACTGTACAGGAGGGTCTGGGAGAGGCATCTGTCACTGTACAGGAGGGTCTGGGAGAGGTACCTGTCTCTGTACAGGAGGGTCTGGGAGAGGTACCTGTCTCTGTACAGGAGGGTCTGGGAGAGGCACCTGTCACTGTACAGGAGGGTCTGGGAGAGGCACCTGTCACTGTACAGGAGGGTCTGGGAGAGGCACCTGTCACTGTACAGGAGGGTCTGTGAGAGGTACCTGTCACTGTACAGGAGGGTCTGGGAGAGGCATCTGTCACTGTACAGGAGGGTCTGGGAGAGGTACCTGTCTCTGTACAGGAGGGTCTGGGAGAGGTACCTGTCACTGTACAGGAGGGTCTGGGAGAGGCATCTGTCACTGTACAGGAGGGTCTGGGAGAGGCATCTGTCACTGTACAGGAGGGTCTGGGAGAGGCACCTGTCACTGTACAGGAGGGTCTGGGAGAGGCATCTGTCACTGTACAGGAGGGTCTGGGAGAGGTACCTGTCTCTGTACAGGAGGGTCTGGGAGAGGCATCTGTCACTGTACAGGAGGGTCTGGGAGAGGCATCTGTCACTGTACAGGAGGGTCTGGGAGAGGCACCTGTCTCTGTACAGGAGGGTCTGGGAGAGGCACCTGTCTCTGTACAGGAGGGTCTGGGAGAGGTACCTGTCACTGTACAGGAGGGTCTGGGAGAGGCATCTGTCACTGTACAGGAGGGTCTGGGAGAGGTACCTGTCTCTGTACAGGAGGGTCTGGGAGAGGCATCTGTCACTGTACAGGAGGGTCTGGGAGAGGCACCTGTCACTGTACAGGAGGGTCTGGGAGAGGTACCTGTCTCTGTACAGGAGGGTCTGGGAGAGGCACCTGTCACTGTACAGGAGGGTCTGGGAGAGGCACCTGTCGCTGTACAGGAGGGTCTGGGAGAGGCACCTGTCACTGTACAGGAGGGTCTGGGAGAGGCATCTGTCACTTTACAGGAGGGTCTGGGAGAGGTACCTGTCTCTGTACAGGAGGGTCTGGGAGAGGCACCTGTCACTGTACAGGAGGGTCTGGGAGAGGCACCTGTCACTGTACAGGAGGGTCTGGGAGAGGCACCTGTCACTGTACAGGAGGGTCTGGGAGAGGCACCTGTCACTGTACAGGAGGGTCTGGGAGAGGCACCTGTCTCTGTACAGGAGGGTCTGGGAGAGGCACCTGTCACTGTACAGGAGGGTCTGGGAGAGGCACCTATCACTGTACAGGAGGGTCTGGGAGAGGTACCTGTCTCTGTACAGGAGGGTCTGGGAGAGGCACCTGTCACTGTACAGGAGGGTCTGGGAGAGGCACCTGTCACTGTACAGGAGGGTCTGGGAGAGGCACCTGTCACTGTACAGGAGGGTCTGGGAGAGGCATCTGTCACTGTACAGGAGGGTCTGGGAGAGGTACCTGTCTCTGTACAGGAGGGTCTGGGAGAGGCACCTGTCACTGTACAGGAGGGTCTGGGAGAGGCACCTGTCACTGTACAGGAGGGTCTGGGAGAGGTACCTGTCTCTGTACAGGAGGGTCTGGGAGAGGCACCTGTCACTGTACAGGAGGGTCTGGGAGAGGCACCTGTCACTGTACAGGAGGGTCTGGGAGAGGTACCTGTCTCTGTACAGGAGGGTCTGGGAGAGGTACCTATCACTGTACAGGAGGGTCTGGGAGAGGCATCTGTCACTGTACAGGAGGGTCTGGGAGAGGCATCTGTCACTGTACAGGAGGGTCTGGGAGAGGCATCTGTCACTGTACAGGAGGGTCTGGGAGAGGCACCTGTCACTGTACAGGAGGGTCTGGGAGAGGTACCTGTCTCTGTACAGGAGGGTCTGGGAGAGGCACCTGTCACTGTACAGGAGGGTCTGGGAGAGGTACCTGTCTCTGTACAGGAGGGTCTGGGAGAGGTACCTATCACTGTACAGGAGGGTCTGGGAGAGGCATCTGTCACTGTACAGGAGGGTCTGGGAGAGGCATCTGTCACTGTACAGGAGGGTCTGGGAGAGGTACCTGTCACTGTACAGGAGGGTCTGGGAGAGGCATCTGTCACTGTACAGGAGGGTCTGGGAGAGGTACCTGTCTCTGTACAGGAGGGTCTGGGAGAGGTACCTGTCTCTGTACAGGAGGGTCTGGGAGAGGTACCTGTCTCTGTACATTAGGGTCTGGGAGAGGCATCTGTCACTGTACAGGAGGGTCTGGGAGAGGCATCTGTCACTGTACAGGAGGGTCTGGGAGAGGCATCTGTCACTGTACAGGAGGGTCTGGGAGAGGCACCTGTCACTGTACAGGAGGGTCTGGGAGAGGCACCTGTCACTGTACAGGAGGGTCTGGGAGAGGCACCTGTCACTGTACAGGAGGGTCTGGGAGAGGCACCTGTCACTATACAGGAGGGTCTGGGAGAGGCACCTGTCACTGTACAGGAGGGTCTGGGAGAGGCATCTGTCACTGCACAGGAGGGTCTGGGAGAGGTACCTGTCTCTGTACAGGAGGGTCTGGGAGAGGTACCTGTCTCTGTACAGGAGGGTCTGTGAGAGGCACCTGTCACTGTACAGGAGGGTCTGGGAGAGGCACCTGTCACTGTACAGGAGGGTCTGGGAGAGGCACCTGTCACTGTACAGGAGGGTCTGGGAGAGGTACCTGTCACTGTACAGGAGGGTCTGGGAGAGGCATCTGTCACTGTACAGGAGGGTCTGGGAGAGGTACCTGTCTCTGTACAGGAGGGTCTGGGAGAGGTACCTGTCACTGTACAGGAGGGTCTGGGAGAGGCATCTGTCACTGTACAGGAGGGTCTGGGAGAGGCATCTGTCACTGTACAGGAGGGTCTGGGAGAGGCATCTGTCACTGTACAGGAGGGTCTGGGAGAGGCACCTGTCACTGTACAGGAGGGTCTGGGAGAGGCATCTGTCACTGTACAGGAGGGTCTGGGAGAGGTACCTGTCTCTGTACAGGAGGGTCTGGGAGAGGTACCTGTCTCTGTACAGGAGGGTCTGGGAGAGGCATCTGTCACTGTACAGGAGGGTCTGGGAGAGGCATCTGTCACTGTACAGGAGGGTCTGGGAGAGGCACCTGTCTCTGTACAGGAGGGTCTGGGAGAGGCACCTGTCTCTGTACAGGAGGGTCTGGGAGAGGTACCTGTCACTGTACAGGAGGGTCTGGGAGAGGCATCTGTCACTGTACAGGAGGGTCTGGGAGAGGTACCTGTCTCTGTACAGGAGGGTCTGGGAGAGGCATCTGTCACTGTACAGGAGGGTCTGGGAGAGGCACCTGTCACTGTACAGGAGGGTCTGGGAGAGGTACCTGTCTCTGTACAGGAGGGTCTGGGAGAGGCACCTGTCACTGTACAGGAGGGTCTGGGAGAGGCACCTGTCACTGTACAGGAGGGTCTGGGAGAGGCACCTGTCACTGTACAGGAGGGTCTGGGAGAGGCATCTGTCACTGTACAGGAGGGTCTGGGAGAGGTACCTGTCTCTGTACAGGAGGGTCTGGGAGAGGCACCTGTCACTGTACAGGAGGGTCTGGGAGAGGCACCTGTCACTGTACAGGAGGGTCTGGGAGAGGCACCTGTCACTGTACAGGAGGGTCTGGGAGAGGCACCTGTCACTGTACAGGAGGGTCTGGGAGAGGCACCTGTCTCTGTACAGGAGGGTCTGGGAGAGGCACCTGTCACTGTACAGGAGGGTCTGGGAGAGGCACCTGTCACTGTACAGGAGGGTCTGGGAGAGGTACCTGTCTCTGTACAGGAGGGTCTGGGAGAGGCACCTGTCACTGTACAGGAGGGTCTGGGAGAGGCACCTGTCACTGTACAGGAGGGTCTGGGAGAGGCACCTGTCACTGTACAGGAGGGTCTGGGAGAGGCATCTGTCACTGTACAGGAGGGTCTGGGAGAGGTACCTGTCTCTGTACAGGAGGGTCTGGGAGAGGCACCTGTCACTGTACAGGAGGGTCTGGGAGAGGCACCTGTCACTGTACAGGAGGGTCTGGGAGAGGTACCTGTCTCTGTACAGGAGGGTCTGGGAGAGGCATCTGTCACTGTACAGGAGGGTCTGGGAGAGGCACCTGTCACTGTACAGGAGGGTCTGGGAGAGGTACCTGTCTCTGTACAGGAGGGTCTGGGAGAGGTACCTATCACTGTACAGGAGGGTCTGGGAGAGGCATCTGTCACTGTACAGGAGGGTCTGGGAGAGGCATCTGTCACTGTACAGGAGGGTCTGGGAGAGGTACCTGTCACTGTACAGGAGGGTCTGGGAGAGGCATCTGTCACTGTACAGGAGGGTCTGGGAGAGGTACCTGTCTCTGTACAGGAGGGTCTGGGAGAGGTACCTGTCTCTGTACAGGAGGGTCTGGGAGAGGTACCTGTCTCTGTACATTAGGGTCTGGGAGAGGCATCTGTCACTGTACAGGAGGGTCTGGGAGAGGCATCTGTCACTGTACAGGAGGGTCTGGGAGAGGCATCTGTCACTGTACAGGAGGGTCTGGGAGAGGCACCTGTCACTGTACAGGAGGGTCTGGGAGAGGCACCTGTCACTGTACAGGAGGGTCTGGGAGAGGCACCTGTCACTGTACAGGAGGGTCTGGGAGAGGCACCTGTCACTATACAGGAGGGTCTGGGAGAGGCACCTGTCACTGTACAGGAGGGTCTGGGAGAGGCATCTGTCACTGTACAGGAGGGTCTGGGAGAGGTACCTGTCTCTGTACAGGAGGGTCTGGGAGAGGTACCTGTCTCTGTACAGGAGGGTCTGGGAGAGGCACCTGTCACTGTACAGGAGGGTCTGGGAGAGGCACCTGTCACTGTACAGGAGGGTCTGGGAGAGGCACCTGTCACTGTACAGGAGGGTCTGGGAGAGGTACCTGTCACTGTACAGGAGGGTCTGGGAGAGGCATCTGTCACTGTACAGGAGGGTCTGGGAGAGGTACCTGTCTCTGTACAGGAGGGTCTGGGAGAGGTACCTGTCACTGTACAGGAGGGTCTGGGAGAGGCATCTGTCACTGTACAGGAGGGTCTGGGAGAGGCATCTGTCACTGTACAGGAGGGTCTGGGAGAGGCACCTGTCACTGTACAGGAGGGTCTGGGAGAGGCACCTGTCTCTGTACAGGAGGGTCTGGGAGAGGCATCTGTCACTGTACAGGAGGGTCTGGGAGAGGCACCTGTCACTGTACAGGAGGGTCTGGGAGAGGCACCTGTCTCTGTACAGGAGGGTCTGGGAGAGGCACCTGTCTCTGTACAGGAGGGTCTGGGAGAGGCACCTGTCACTGTACAGGAGGGTCTGGGAGAGGCATCTGTCACTGTACAGGAGGGTCTGGGAGAGGCATCTGTCACTGTACAGGAGGGTCTGGGAGAGGCACCTGTCTCTGTACAGGAGGGTCTGGGAGAGGCACCTGTCACTGTACAGGAGGGTCTGGGAGAGGCATCTGTCACTGTACAGGAGGGTCTGGGAGAGGCACCTGTCACTGTACAGGAGGGTCTGGGAGAGGCACCTGTCTCTGTACAGGAGGGTCTGGGAGAGGCACCTGTCACTGTACAGGAGGGTCTGGGAGAGGCATCTGTCACTGTACAGGAGGGTCTGGGAGAGGCATCTGTCTCTGTACAGGAGGGTCTTGGAGAGGCACCTGTCACTGTACAGGAGGGTCTGGGAGAGGCACCTGTCACTGTACAGGAGGGTCTGGGAGAGGCATCTGTCACTGTACAGGAGGGTCTGGGAGAGGCACCTGTCACTGTACAGGAGGGTCTGGGAGAGGCACCTGTCACTGTACAGGAGGGTCTGGGAGAGGCACCTGTCACTGTACAGGAGGGTCTGGGAGAGGCACCTGTCACTGTACAGGAGGGTCTGGGAGAGGCATCTGTCACTGTACAGGAGGGTCTGGGAGAGGCACCTGTCACTGTACAGGAGGGTCTGGGAGAGGCACCTGTCACTGTACAGGAGGGTCTGGGAGAGGCATCTGTCACTGTACAGGAGGGTCTGGGAGAGGTACCTGTCTCTGTACAGGAGGGTCTGGGAGAGGCATCTGTCACTGTACAGGAGGGTCTGGGAGAGGCACCTGTCACTGTACAGGAGGGTCTGGGAGAGGCACCTGTCTCTGTACAGGAGGGTCTGGGAGAGGCACCTGTCTCTGTACAGGAGGGTCTGGGAGAGGCACCTGTCACTGTACAGGAGGGTCTGGGAGAGGCATCTGTCACTGTACAGGAGGGTCTGGGAGAGGCATCTGTCACTGTACAGGAGGGTCTGGGAGAGGCACCTGTCACTGTACAGGAGGGTCTGGGAGAGGCACCTGTCTCTGTACAGGAGGGTCTGGGAGAGGCACCTGTCACTGTACAGGAGGGTCTGGGAGAGGCACCTGTCTCTGTACAGGAGGGTCTGGGAGAGGCACCTGTCTCTGTACAGGAGGGTCTGGGAGAGGCACCTGTCACTGTACAGGAGGGTCTGGGAGAGGCATCTGTCACTGTACAGGAGGGTCTGGGAGAGGCACCTGTCACTGTACAGGAGGGTCTGGGAGAGGCATCTGTCACTATACAGGAGGGTCTGGGAGAGGCATCTGTCACTATACAGGAGGGTCTGGGAGAGGCACCTGTCTCTGTACAGGAGGGTCTGGGAGAGGCATCTGTCACTGCACAGGAGGGTCTGGGAGAGGTACCTGTCTCTGTACAGGAGGGTCTGGGAGAGGCATCTGTCACTGAACAGGAGGGTCTGGGAGAGGCACCTGTCACTGTACAGGAGGGTCTGGGAGAGGCACCTGTCACTGTACAGGAGGGTCTGGGAGAGGCATCTGTCACTGTACAGGAGGGTCTGGGAGAGGCACCTGTCACTGTACAGGAGGGTCTGGGAGAGGCACCTGTCACTGTACAGGAGGGTCTGGGAGAGGCATCTGTCACTGTACAGGAGGGTCTGGGAGAGGTACCTGTCTCTGTACAGGAGGGTCTGGGAGAGGCACCTGTCACTGTACAGGAGGGTCTGGGAGAGGCACCTGTCTCTGTACAGGAGGGTCTGGGAGAGGTACCTGTCTCTGTACAGGAGGGTCTGGGAGAGGTACCTGTCTCTGTACAGGAGGGTCTGGGAGAGGCACCTGTCACTGTACAGGAGGGTCTGGGAGAGGCACCTGTCACTATACAGGAGGGTCTGGGAGAGGTACCTGCCTCTGTACAGGAGGGTCTGGGAGAGGTACCTGTCTCTGTACAGGAGGGTCTGGGAGAGGCACCTGTCACTGTACAGGAGGGTCTGGGAGAGGCATCTGTCACTGTACAGGAGGGTCTGGGAGAGGCATCTGTCACTATACAGGAGGGTCTGGGAGAGGCACCTGTCTCTGTACAGGAGGGTCTGGGAGAGGCATCTGTCACTGTACAGGAGGGTCTGGGAGAGGTACCTGTCTCTGTACAGGAGGGTCTGGGAGAGGCATCTGTCACTGTACAGGAGGGTCTGGGAGAGGCATCTGTCACTGTACAGGAGGGTCTGGGAGAGGTACCTGTCTCTGTACAGGAGGGTCTGGGAGAGGCATCTGTCACTGTACAGGAGGGTCTGGGAGAGGCACCTGTCACTGTACAGGAGGGTCTGGGAGAGGCATCTGTCACTGTACAGGAGGGTCTGGGAGAGGCATCTGTCACTGTACAGGAGGGTCTGGGAGAGGTACCTGTCTCTGTACAGGAGGGTCTGGGAGAGGCATCTGTCACTGTACAGGAGGGTCTGGGAGAGGCATCTGTCACTGTACAGGAGGGTCTGGGAGAGGTACCTGTCTCTGTACAGGAGGGTCTGGGAGAGGCATCTGTCACTGTACAGGAGGGTCTGGGAGAGGCACCTGTCACTGTACAGGAGGGTCTGGGAGAGGCATCTGTCACTGTACAGGAGGGTCTGGGAGAGGCATCTGTCACTGTACAGGAGGGTCTGGGAGAGGCACCTGTCACTATACAGGAGGGTCTGGGAGAGGCACCTGTCACTGTACAGGAGGGTCTGGGAGAGGCACCTGTCACTGTACAGGAGGGTCTGGGAGAGGCATCTGTCACTGTACAGGAGGGTCTGGGAGAGGCACCTGTCACTGTACAGGAGGGTCTGGGAGAGGCACCTGTCACTATACAGGAGGGTCTGGGAGAGGCACCTGTCACTGTACAGGAGGGTCTGGGAGAGGCACCTGTCACTATACAGGAGGGTCTGGGAGAGGCACCTGTCACTGTACAGGAGGGTCTGGGAGAGGCATCTGTCACTGTACAGGAGGGTCTGGGAGAGGTACCTGTCTCTGTACAGGAGGGTCTGGGAGAGGCATCTGTCACGGTACAGGAGGGTCTGGGAGAGGTACCTGTCTCTGTACAGGAGGGTCTGGGAGAGGCATCTGTCACTATACAGGAGGGTCTGGGAGAGGTACCTGTCACTGTACAGGAGGGTCTGGGAAAGGAGTGTCTCACTGTTCAAGGGGGAGTCTATGAGGGGAGCCTCTCATTAGATAGGGGGGTCTGGGAGGGGGGCCTCTCATTGTACAGGGGGGGGTCTGGGAGGGGGGCTTCTCACTGTACAGGGGGGTCTGGGAGGGGAACTTCTCTATACAGGAAGATCATGAAAATTAAAATCAGACAATGTAAAATAAGCTGCCTATTCACTATTGCCCAGTTTCTGTCACCATCCAAAACAAATTTCACCGCAAATTTTCCAATATGGGAAAGGGAGACATTGGCCAGGATTTTTCGGAGGCAGCAGGACCCATGGCCGAACTTTGCCAGCAGCAGCTAAATAATCTGCTGCTGCCAGAGCTACTGTCTCTAATATGGAAGTCGGTCCACCCTCAAGAGCAGCTGACCCAGTCAGAGGGCCAGCAACTCAGCAGCCTCAACTGCTAGTGATAGTCAGAGCTGAGGTTGCTGCTGCAGGATGAGGGTGTATCAATAGCCGGCACCTTCAAAGAAGAGTAAGTGGGGTTAGGGGTAGGGCACCTCGGTGGACAGGTGGCCCCATTACTGCAGTGGCAGCCATTTCCATCTAGGGACCCTTCCGTGCCCAAAAAAGAGCCCCTACCCTCCGAGTCCATTGGGGGGGTCACCAGATTTCACTGGGTAGTCTTCTCGTGTGCCAAAAAGCCCCTACCCCAGGCAAAATGCCCATTGAAGCAGGAAGGGACCCTTAATTGGCCATTTAGGTAGCTCAGTTTGTCTCCGCGTGGGCGGCTCATCAGCCATCTTTCTTGGTGCTGGCAAAATGGCGTTGCAGCAGGAGATGTCAGACGTGCCACCTGATGCTTTCCTGTGCCATTTTGGCAGCCTTCCCCCAACAAACCCGTCCTCTAAGCAGGATGAGGAAACCAAAAATAAATGTAAAGTGACAGATAAATAAAGGACAGAGTCTTCTGCCCTACCCTGTGGCAAGTTTTGTTGTTGGGGGGGCATTTAATCAGGCAGGAGGATGGTGGGTGGGACCCCCACCACCTTCCCACCACCCCACCCCACTCCCCACCCCTTCACACACACACCCCCCCAACCACCACCACCACCACACACACACCCCCCCCCACCCCACCCACCAGCCTGATTGAGGCCACGACAGGAAGGCCGATAGATGGCAGTTAAGACCCACTTAAGGGCCTCATTCTGCTGCTGCTGGAAATAAACAAGCAGTGGGCAGGGGGCTCACCACACAGGGAACGAGGCGCAAGCCCATGTGAGGTTGCCTGCATGTCCCAGAGGGGGTCCCTCATTTAAAGGCATTCAGTTCCCGATCAAGTGAGCTGGCATCGAGAAGGGGAATGCCCACTGAGTGCTAGCCCCCTGCCCTTGCTGTGCAGTTAAGTGCCCAATTGGCAACACTGGGCTCTTATAGGCAGCCAAGAACCCTGTTGCTTCCATAAGATTCTGGCCAGAGACATTTACAGGGGATAATTTTTACTGTCATTGTGCCTGGGAGAAACAATATGATAAAAGATCGATTAATTGAGTTACCTGACTGATGAGTCAGGACGACTCTCTCGCCCGTTAACTCCTTTTGACTTGCTGGCTTGCCTTTATGCATTTGTTATAACTGTTTTCCAGCAATATTTTCAGGAGCAGAACTCTGCCTAGATGCTAGCTAGCAATTGACCATGCAGCAACGGCACATAATAAAGCCTCTCATTTTTCAATCATGGATTGCGCTCTGTCTAACACCAAGAGCCATTAGAAAACACTAATGGAAGTAAAATTCTCATGATAATTGAAGAAATGGTCCAGATTTATTACTTTGGTGTTGTTGTATTTATCTTTAGACACAACATGAATTAAAATTATTCTTAGGCTCAGTGTGATTTTAACAAAATCTAACATTGTTATTATAAGAACAAAAGCTTTTGGGTTTAGGAGTGCTGAGATCAGGAGCGTCTGTCTTGCCACCAAAATACAACTTGCTTCAGGCTAGCAGACAAGAGAGATGAAGGCAGAAACCTGCCAGGTCTACCGATAAAAATAAATCTAATATGACGTGAAATAAAATTCTTCAATCTGGTCAGCTATTTTGTTGACATTATTTTGCAGATAGTCAACCACAAGTTACAATGCAGGCACATTTTATTGATCTTGGTCACTTCTGTATTAAATATATTGGAACTTTCCCCTCAGCCTGGAGCTTTTCACAGTGTCCACCAAAGGTACTTCTCTGTCAGCTGTCAGGAGGTGGACTACAGGAAATAAAAAGTAACAAACATGTCTACGCAGTTACGAGTAACAAAAACAATGGGAAGTATCCTGCTCTTCTGACAATTGTGCCTGCAGTAAATAAATGCTGCACTTACATGGGCACTTGTTTAACAGGGGGTTTAGCGTGTTGAGTCTCAGCCTTCGTCTGCAGTGGGCATGTCATTTATCTCACAGAGCACTCTCTACTGCAGCCCAATCCACATGAAAATGTCCGTGCAGTTTGTTGCACATGACTATCTCCCAGGGACCAATATATTTCCCAATGTTTGGGAAAGGTCCAAACTGGCCAATGACGGTAAAGCTGCTGTGTTACCCTCTATGGTCTGTGTGTGAGTTTTAACCAAAGGATATGGAGATCAGAGAAAAGCAACAAAAATTATTTTAGGACTCATAGCTTTAAGTTACAAAGAAAAGTTCACTGAATTTAATCTGGAGAAAACAAGACTAAGAATGGAACTGATTTTATTCCTTCAAATGGTGCTGGGCATGTGAATTTAGAACTTGGGGACATAAATGTGAAGTTTAATACACCTCAAGCAATATAGATAATAGGTCTTTTCCCCATTGAGTATTAGATACATGGAACATTCTACAAGGCACCAACTGTCTCAATGATGTAAGTCGCAACTTTTCAGGTTTCACCTGAGATCTTATTGGCTGATCTGTTGCAAAGGGTGGACCAGTTTTTGGGAACTGAGCGAAAGCTACTTATAAAGGACATTAGCTAGGCCAAATGAAATGGGACCTTGGAACTGAGAACAGCCTCCAGAAATCCCTGTACTCCTGCTGGATACCAGAATTTGCTTAATGACATCACTGAGTTAGCCAAGGTAAAAAGAAGCAATCCATCATATATCAATGAAATGTTTCAGATTTCCATCCCAACTTGCCTTCCTTGTGTTCAACACCATGTACTACCACTGTGAAAGGTCCATAAGGGCGCACAAAATTACTTCCATCACCTTATGTCCTCCTGTAAGTGTTTCTTCAGCTAAAGTCTATCATGTAGATAAATGAGCTCTATGCCAGCCCATTGACAGGAACGGGAAGGTCAGTCTGAACATGCAGCTGCACAGGAGACGTAGCCAGCATGAGCCCCTCTAGGACCTCAGCTGAGATGGTAGTCCACAAAGCGACCTGAAGGAAAATGCCAGCCAGCCATCTCGTAGGGCAGAAACTTCCCCTTGTCCGGGGTTGGGGGGTGGGGGGGGGGGGGAGTTGTGCGGGGCGGGCGTGAACCCGATCAGCGCCCCCAGTTGTGGCCGTGCTGCCCTTTTACATGGGCAGGGCAGGCCAATTAAGGCCTGCCCAGTGTGACGCTGAGCGCTCCCTGTGCGGGTGGGGGTAGGGGGATTCCCTGAGTTGGGGCCTGTGCTCTTTCGCGCATGCACACACTGGAGCACAGAAATGTCCCTGAGGCAAAGTGTCACATGAGCGATGAATTCTTTTGAAAATTTTTATTGAATTTTTAAACACTTCATGAAACCTCAAACTGCCCGTGGATGAGGTTCCATGAAAAATGCGAAGGCCGCCTGGGCTCTTCTCCTGCCCCCCCCAACCTTAATGTTGGACGGGCAGCTCATTTAATTATTTCAGTTAGTGTTTAATAGGCCTTGGACAGGTCAGCAGGTGAGCAGCTGAGTTGGCTGAGCGCCCACCGAACTGGAAATCTAAATGACGTGGGGTGACATCGGGACACCCGCCCGAAATCACCACGCATCATTTCACACGTCGCTGAGCAGGCCCCACACCAGCTCATCGGCCCGAAAATCCTCCCCGTGATATTCTGCCACTGAAGGAGTACTTTGAAAAAACAGAAGATTAAGATTGAGAGGATACACATTTGCAGGCAATGCAAGAAACTACGATGGATAGTCAGGCGACACAATAATTTTGAAATCAAAAGAATGGTTAACATTGAAGTTATATGTGCAGACAGATTTTATGATCAGTTGGGCTTTACCTTGGGGATTGTATCAGAAGTATTTACCAAACAAACAGGACAAGTGGGTGTGTGTATTTACCAGGGAAATGACAGGTGGACTTGGCATTGGATGATGAGATTCGAAATGAAATAACTGCATTTAAAACAAAAAGAGGTTAAATATTGAATAAACTAATCAAACTTAAAGAGGATAAATCCCCTGGTCCAGACAGATGACATCCGTATATTTTAAAAGAATCTAGGGAAGAGATAGCAGAGGCATTGCTACATGTTTGTAACAATTAGTTGGAGACAGGCGTTGTGTCAGAAGACTGATGGATAGTTAATGTTATAACGTTATATAGTTAAGAAGGGAAATAGAACATGTCCAAGGAACATGTTCAGTCAGGTGGTGGGAAAAATAATGGAATGCCTACTAAAGGAAAGAATAGAACGACAGCTAGAAACCAAAAATACAATAATTCAAAAGGGAAAGTCATACTTGATCAATCTCATTGAATTTTTTGAAGAGGTAACAGAGAGAGTAGACAAGGATAACGTAGTAAATGAAATTTACCCAAAATACCACCAGATAGACTAATGATAAAGTCAGAGAATGCAGGGTCAAGGGACAAGTAGCAGAATGGATAGCTAGCTGGCTTCAGGACAGAAAGCAAGATGTAAGGGGCAGCAGCTATTAAGAGACGCAGAGGTGGAAAGTAATGTTCTGTAAGGTTAAGTGCTGGGGCCGCAGCTGTTCATAATTTATATGAATGACTTAGATTTTGGGATCAAATAACATAATTTCTAAATTTAAAGGTGATGCCAAATTGTGGGGGGGATAATCAATACTGAGGGGGACAGCAACAAATTACAACAAGATAGTTAAAGAAAAACTTGTAGAGTGGACATATAGTTGGGAAATTAATTTCAACATAGACCAGAACAAGGCATTACACTTTGGCAAGAAAAATCAGGAGGTTGCATATTTCTTTGAAAATAAGAATCTAAATGGGGTAGAGGAGCAAAGGGATCTGAGAATTCAAATACATCAATCACTCAAATAGGTTAACCAGGCCATTAAAGAGCAAACATAGCATTGGGCTTTATTTCTAGACAGAATTGAAAAGCAAAGAAGTTACACTAAACCTGTATTGAAGTTTGACTAGACCACACCTGGAGTACTGTGTACAATTCTGGTCAGCATATTATAAAACAGACATAGAGGCACTTGAGAGGGAGTGAAAAGATTTACCAACATGCAGGGATATACCTATCAGGAGAGGATGAACAGACCGGGTCTCTTTTCTATTGAAAAGAGAAGTATAAAAGACTGCTCAAATAGAGGTATTCAACATTATGAAAGGTTTTGATAAGAGTAGATACAGATAGAATGTTTACACTTGTGAGGAAGAGAAAAGGGGTCAGTAATACAAGATAGTCACCAAGAAATCAAGTCAGGATCTCAGAAGAAACTTCTTTAGCAAAAGACTGGTGAGAATGTGGAACTCCCTACCACAACAAGTGGCTAAGCGAACAGTACAGTCCATTTAAGGGGAGCCTAGATAAGTATATGAGGGAGAAGAGAATATAAGGTTATGTTGGTAGAGGAAATGAGGAAAGATGAGAGGAGGCTTAAATAGACCATAAAGGCTGACATGAACTGTTTTGACCAAGTGGCCAGTTTCTGTGCAATGTATTTTATGTAATTGAGAGAAAATCTAAGCTATCCTCTGTGGATAGTGTCTAGTAGGCTTAAATAATGAAGAAGAAAATGTTGATAGATATTGTGGAATTAATTAACTTCAAGAGTCAGGAATAATTGTGCCAAAAGTTCTGCCCAGAGGTTAATTGAAAGGGGTACAGTTCATGATAGACCAGGCAGATGGTGAAAGGAGAGGAAGGGCATGATGGTCTTTTTCATATATTCCTACATTAATTACCCAGGGCATTGTGCTTCTGTAAAGAGGTCATTTTAGCCTAGAATATATCCATATATGTTCTTATGACCCATTGCAATCTAAGGAAAATTTCCTGTTGTCAAGGACTCAGCCGGGTGTTGACACAGAGAACCTGAGTTCCCCTTGAGGGCTGTATGGCTACCAGGAGGGTGGCAGATTATGAATTCTGAGCAACTGACTCACTGCTGTCCCCAGAAATGATAATATTCAGCTGAGTTCTGTCGAAGGGTCACGAGGACTCGAAACGTCAACTCTTTCCTTCTCCGCCGATGCTGCCAGACCTGCTGAGTTTTTCCAGGTAATTCTGTTTTTGTTTTGATAATATTCAGGGCAGGTTGCAAACATTGTCTATGCTTGTTTGAGGTTGGAAAGATAGCACAGGATTTAAATACTTGAAGCAGTTTAAAAAGACAGGCACACTGAAAACCCGCTTTGGAAACTTAACAGAAACCTATTGGACTAGAAGGCAACAAATCTCCAGGATCTGATGGCCTACATCATGGGGTACCAAAAGTGATAGCTGCCGAGACAGTGGATGCACTGGTTCTAATTATCCAAAATTCTCTGCATTCTAGATGGTCCCAGCAATTGGAAGTTAGCAGATGTAACACTGCTATTTAAGAAAGGAGGGAAAGAGGAAACAGGGAACTGCAGGCCAGTCAGTTGCAAATTATTATTGAGGAAGTCCTCATAATGCACTAAGAAAATCATACTATAATCAGACAGAGCTAGTATGTTTTTCTGAAAGGGAAATCATGTTTGACAAATTTACTTTATTTTTTGAGAATGTAACTAGTGGGTAGATAAAAGAGGAGCTAGGAAATGTTGTATACTCAGATTACCAAAAGGTATTCAATAAGGTGTCTGTTATGGCACAGCCAATGGTAAATGCTGAACAGCTCAGATCCCAAAGGGAAACTTGAAACAACTTCCACAACTATTTTGCAATTTGTATAAATTTCGAGATGCGTGCCCTGAATTCAGAAGTAATAAGATCACGGAGTCTTATAGGTTTTTTTTACAAAAGTAAATTAAACCTGTATAGAAGAAATGACTTTAAGTACATATATAAATAATCTACAAATTACTACAATGATAACTTCTAAATCCCCAAATTAATCTAACTCCCAGTTACACTTTCATTAAGGCAACAGTAAGACACTTAGGGCAACATTTTCCCCCTGTCGGGAGGGAAGTGCAGGAGTGGGCACTGGTGGGTGGCCTTCTGATCGGCGCCCCTGTTCGGGGGTGAGCTGCCATTTTACGTGGGTGGGCCAGTTAAGGCCTGCCCAGCATGATGTTCACCAGGAAGCGCTGTGCACTCCCTGCTCCCTGTGTGGACGGGGGTGGGGGGTGGGGTAGAGATTCCCTCAGTCAGGAGTTCGCTCTTTCACACATGCGCGTTAAAGAGCGCACAGATCTCCCTGAGGCAAAGCGCTGCCTCAGGGAGATCGGCTTTGATTGAAAGCTTTAAATAAAGATGATTTAAAAAATTCCCTACCATGAACCCTCATGTGACACTGTCTCGACGTGACACTGTCACTTGAATTGGGACATGTCCATAACATTTATTGAGACATTTCATAAAAATTTAAATACCCTCAAGAAACCTCATCCTGCCCATGAATGAGGTTTCATTCTCGTCCACCTAGGCTCCCAGCCTGCCCAATAACCTTAACGTTAGAAGGGCTGGTCCATTAATCACCTTAATTAGTTTTTTAATGGCCTTAATAGGCTGCGCGCCCGCCAAACTGAGAATCTAAATGACACAGGGTGATGTCGGGACATACGCCTGACATATCGCCACGTCATTTTACATGACAGCGAGCGGGCCCTGACATCACTCATCAACTGGAAGATGCTGCCCATAGTTTTAAAAGACCCAGGCAAAGAAACACGATACGCTGAACAAACCAATTCAAAGTGAGTTTCCTTAACTTCAATTCCTTGTAGACAGCAGCTTGAGGCTTAGATAATGAAAGTGTTTCACACTTGTTCGATCTTAGAATGCCTACCCTTACACACAGCCTTTGCTCTTTTACACTTATTTTCCCCTTTGAATGTAACTTCCCATTGTTTCACCCATGTCTTTGGACTTTACCTCTCTGATAATAAAAATCTCTCATAGTACCAATTTTATCAGTAATCTTTGGGAAAAATAAACACACAGGCCAGAATTTTTCAGTTGGTGGGCGGGTTTGGTGGGAGTGGGTGGGTGCAGAGCTGATCACTGCCTGTGATTGGCTCCATGCCACCATTTTATGTAGGCAGGCCAATTAAAGCCTGCCCAGCATTAAGACGTGAGCTGTAGCACTCAGTGCTACCCGTGAGGGCGGGGATAGGAGAGAGAGTTGGGGCCAGCACTCTTGCACGCATGCGCGCAAAAGAGCCCTTCATTCTCCCACATGAGATGGGGCATGTTTTGATATTTCGGAAAAATTATTTAATTAATAAAAGCTTTAGGAAACCTCATCCTGCTCATTAATGAGGTTTCCTAAAAAAACGCCAAGGCCACTTGGCCTTTTTGCCTGCCTGCCAACCTTAAGGCTGGACAGGCAGCATTAACAATTAAAAACAAAAACAGAATTACCTGGAAAAACTCAGCAGGTCTGGCAGCATCAGTGGAGAAGAAAAGAGTTGGCGTTTTGAGTCCTCATAACCCTTCAACAGAACTAGGTGAATCCAAGGAGAGGGGTGAAATATAAGCTGGTTTAAGGTAGGGGTGGGAGGGGGGGTGGGGGTGGGGGGGGGGCGCGGTGGGGCTGCTGGGTTGGGGGGAGAGAAGTGGAGGGGGTTGGTGTGGTTGTAGGGACAAACAAGCAGTGATAGGAGCAGATCATCAAAAGATGTCACAGACAAAAGAACAAAAGAACACAGAGGTGTTGAAGTTGATGATATTATCTAAACGAATGTGCTAATTAAGAATGGATGGTAGGGCACTCAAGGTATAGCTCTAGTGGGGGTGGGGGGAGCATAAAAGATTTAAAAATAATGGAAATAGGTGGGAAAAGAAAAATCTATATAAGTTATTAGAAAAAACAAAAGGAAGGGGGAAGAAACAGAAAGGGGGTGAGGATGGAGGAGGGAGTTCAAGACCTAAAGTTGTTGAATTCAATATTCAGTCCGGAAGGCTGTAAAGTGCCTAGTCGGAAGATGAGGTGCTGTTCCTCCAGTTTGCGTTGGGCTTCACTGGAACAATGCAGCAAGCCAAGGACAGACATGTGGGCAAGAGAGCAGGGTGGAGTGTTAAAATGGCAAGCGACAGGGTCATTCTTGCGGACAGACCGCAGGTGTTCTGCAAAGCGGTCGCCCAGTTTACTTTTGGTCTCTCCAGTGTAGAGGAGACCACATTGGGAGCAACGAATGCAGTAGACTAAGTTGGGGGAAATGCAAGTGAAATGCTGCTTCACTTGAAAGGAGTGTTTGGGCCCTTGGATGGCGAGGAGAGAGGAAGTGAAGGGGCAGGTGTTGCATCTTTTGCGTGGGCATGGGGTGGTGCCATAGGAGGGGGTTGAGGAGTAGGGGGTGATGGAGGAGTGGACCAGGGTGTCCTGGAGGGAACGATCCCAACGGAATGCTGCTGGGGGGGGGTGAAGGGAAGATGTGTTTGGTGGTGGCATCATGCTGGAGTTGGCGGAAATGGCGGAGGATGATCCTTTGAATGCGGAGGCTGGTGGGGTGATAAGTGAGGACAAGGGGGACCCTATCATGTTTCTGGGAGGGAGGAGAAGGCGTGAGGGCAGATGCGCGGGAGATGGGCTGGACACGGTTGAGGGCTCTGTCAACGACCGTGGGTGGAAAACCTCGGTTAAGGAAGAAGGAGGACATGTCAGAGGAACTGTTTTTGAAGGTAGCATCATCGGAACAGATGTTCCGTCAAACATCAACTCTTTTCTTCTCCGTCGATGCTGCCAGACCTGCTGAGTTTTTCCAGGTAATTCTGTTTTTGTTTTGGATTTCCAGCATCCGCAATCTTTTGTTTTTAGCATTAACAATTATATTAGTTACTTCCTTAATTGTCTTACTAGGCCAATTACGTATCAGCAGTCACGCAGCCAACTCTGGCACACGCCCACCTAACGAAACTTCGCAACACAGCACGATGAAGTCAGGACACACGCCCAACGTCATCGCGCATCATTTTACACATTGGCGTGGAACACCCCCCAACCCCCCTCCGCACCCCCCATCACCCCCCCCCCCCCCACAAAGCACAGCGATTGAAAAGTGTTGCCCACTGTTTCTTACTTCTCTTGGCTAGCTGACACAATTTCACTCTTCCTTTGAAATCACTCTAGTCTGGTTTATTTAAAAGTGCAAATGTTCCCTTTACCCCTATGTTTACCTACTTAACATTTCAAACCTAGCTTATCTTTGAATATATCAAAGCCTTCAGACCAGCTGCCTTTAATTCAATTAAGTTACACACACAGATGGATACAGACCCGCACGGATCCCCCCCCACACAACCACAACCCCTCCTCCCCCCCCCGCCCCGCTATTACTCTACTTTACAATAAATTGCAATAGCTTTATGAGAATTATTATATCTTCCGGACATCCCCCTCCTTATTAAAAAATGAACTGTCATAATTTAAAAAGATGGCTTCATTTTTCTGAACCCACCTTACATTACCTCTTATATTTATTACACAGTTACATTACCAGGGGCAGAATTTTGCTCTTGGCATGTGGGATCAGTGGGGGTGGGTGGAAAACCGACCGTCCCTGTGATAGGCAGCGCTCCGCAATTTTAGGCGGGTGGACCAATTAAGGCCCGCCCAGCGTGATACACCAGCAGCAACTCTAAGTGCTGCCTAAGCGGGCGGGGGGGGGGGGAGGAGGGCGAGCAGGTCTAGCGCAAACTTCACACATGCGTGCGAGACAGCACAGAATAATCTCCCTGAGGCCCAGAACTGTCTCAGGGAGATTAACGGCAGAAGTTTGCCCTCGGATGGCATGCGGGCAGCCAACCCCCACCACTGAAAAGGGGCCCGCCGCCATTTTGAGTGGGCGGGCCAATTAAGGCCCACCCAGCGGCCTGCCCGATGGGAAGCGCCATGCGCATCCTGTTTCAGGGGGGAAGGGAATCCCCAGCTGTCAGAGTGCGCTCTTTCACGCATGCACACACTGCTCCCTGAGGCAAAGTCCTGTCTCAGGGAGATTCGTGACAGGTAAGTAAAGTCTAAAAATAGAAAAATATTAAAATTATTAACATGTCCCCCTCATGTGACAATGTCACACGAGATGGGACATGTTAATAATAAAGACTTAAAATTTATTACATTTTTAAAAAACAGACATGAAACCTCATCCCGCCGGTGGATGAGGTTTCATGTTTTCTCAGAAGTCCCCTGGGGCTCCTGGCCTGCCCACCAGCCTTAAGCTTGGATGGGCGTGTCTTTAATTGGCTTAATGATCCTGTCAATGGCCTCAATTGGCCATTGGCAGGTCGGTGGGCGGACAGCTGATTTCACTGTCCCCCCGCCTTCCTAAACATTTAAAGGGACCAGGATGACGTTGGGGATTCCTCCCGACATCCTCCTGCATCATTTTCCTGTCGGCGAGCAGGCCCCGCCCCCAAATCGCCAAGGGGAAGAGCTGAAAAATGCAATGAAACATGTCCCCTCATGTGACTCTGTCACATGAACAGGGATATGTTTTTAATTACAAAATGAAGTTTTTATTTTATTTGTACTTGCTTTTGGAAACCTCATCCCCCCCGTGGATGAGGTTTCCAAAAAAATGCAAAGGCTGCTTGGCCTTTTCACCTGCCTGTCAACCATTAGTGAAACATTCAGGACAATTGATTATGCAATTCGTGTTGATGTCAGCACGCTCGGCCAATGTCAACGCGCGTCATTTCATGATCGGTCGGGTTGAGTGTGCACCCACCCACCGAGCTAAAGAATCTGCCCGAGATACATACATTAACATAACAATACATACACAAATCTTTGATATCAACAGTAATCGTTCTAATCTGGTATCAACGTTTTAAATGTCCAGTTTTCCCTCTATGCTTCAAACTCTTGACAATGCATCTGCAATCAGATTTTCTCATCCCGCTACATGCATAATCTGTAGATTCAATGGTTGCAGTAATAAACTCCATCTGAATAGCCTTGCACTCCTGTCTCAATTTTTTCCCAGAAACTTTAAAGAATTGTGGTCTGTATAAACAAATGTTTCTGACGAATTGTTTGCAATGTAAATTTCAAAATGCTGCAACACTAACACCAGATCCAAAGTCTCTTTTTCAATCATTGAATATCTTCTCTGTTATACATTCAACTTCAATGAAAAATATCCTATCAGTTTTTCAATTCCAGTGTCATCTTCTTGTAACAGTAAGGCCCCAATTATATCACTTGCATCAATGGCCAACTTAAATTGCCTGGCATAATTGGGTACTGTCAAAATTGGTGTTGTAGTTAATACAGTTTTCAAACTATCGAATACCTTCTGACGCTCCCGTGTCCATTGAAGCTTCTTGTTCTTTTTTAATAGTTCAGTCAGTGGAGCAACCACTTGGCTAAAATTTGGTACAAATTTCCAATAAAACCCACTCATGCCCAGAAATCTCAAAGCTTCTCATTTTGTTGTAGGGACTGGGAAATCCACGACAGCTTTGACATTCACATCTCATGGAGCCACCTTTCCGTATCCAATGTATGGCCCAGATGCATAACTTGTGCTTTTGCAAATTCACTTTTAGCCAAGCTCATTACTAAATTAGCTTCTTGTAATTGAGTAAATAATTCTTCCAGATGGTGTAAATGCTCCTTCCACATCTAACTGAAAACTATCAAGTCATCAATATAAACAGCACAATCGCTCAGACCTGCAATTACTTTGATTGTCAGTCTTTGAAATGTTGCCGGTGCATTTTTCATACCAAATGACATTACTTTAAACTAATATAGTCCATCTGACATCACAAAAGCCTTTGCTCTCTCCAGCAACAGTATCTGCCAATATCCTCTCAGCAAGTCAACCTTTGTAATAAATTTTGATTGTCCCTCTTACTCAATACAATCTCCCAAACGTGGCATAGGAAATGAATCCACTTTTGTCACCGCATTCACTTTTCGATAATCCAAACGCAGACTTTATGTTTCATCCGGTCTCAGTACCATCACAATAGGCAAATTCCAATTACTGCAACTAGACTCAATGACATCATTTTGAAACATGAATTTGATTTCTTCCTGTATTTTTGATAATTTTGCTGGATTTAATCCATAAGGATGTTGCCCTAACAAAGATGAAACTTCTACAGACATGTCGTATATAGCTAAATTTGTCCTTCCCAACGTAATTCCATGAATATCTTTGTGTGACCACAATAGCTTTTCCAAATCACTTTGACACTTCTCTGGAAGGTAACTCAACATTACATTTAAATTTTCAAGTACCCCCTCATTATTCGGTTTGATTAGAGGAAAATCAATTTCAGAATCTTGCATATCTACTTCTTTCTCATTATCTACCACCGCTAACACCTCCTATTGGTCTTTTTCCCCGTCAAAGTACTTTTTCAGCATATTTACAAGACACAATCTCTGCTTCTTTCAGAAGTATTTGTTAAGTAATTTACTTCACTCAATTTCTTTTCAATCCTGTAAGGCCCACTAAACCTTGCCTTTAGTGAGTCACCCAGTACTGGTAACAGAACTAACACTTTCTCCCCAGCAACAAAATTATAAGTTATAGCTTTCCTGTCTGCCTTCATTTTCAACACTTGCTGTGATATCTTTAAATGTCCCCTAACCAACTCGCATGCTCTGTCCAATCTCTCTCTGAAGTTTGATACATAATCCAAGAGAGTAGTTTCTGAATTTTGACCCACTAATTTCTCATGAATCAATTTCAGTAGTCCCCTTACCTCATGACCATAGACTAATTCAAAAGGACTAGATCCAGTCAATGCATTAGGAGTATCCCTAATAGCAAGCAACAAGATTGGAATTCCCCTATCCCAATCCTGCGGATAACCCTGACTATACATCCTCATCAAGGTTTTTAGAGTTTGATGCTATCTTTCCAAAGCCCCTTGTGATGACTCCGGATGATAAGCTGTTGACTTCAACAGTTTTATCCCCAAACTGTTCATTACTTCCTTAAACATGAAATTTGAACCCTGACCTAATTGTATTGCTTTTGGTAAATCATATCTTGTAAAAAATTTAGTTAACTCTTCTACAATTCTTTTTGCTGTAATATTTCTCAAAGGTATCACTTCCAGAAACCATGTAAACACATCCATTATTGTCAGTAAGTACTGATTTCCACTTTTAGTCTCATGGAGAAGTCCTGCACAATCAATCATGACCCTAGGAAATGACTGTTCAAATGCTGGAATGGGAATTAAAGCTTAATCACTGGTTTTCCTATCACCTGACATGTGTGACACATTCTACAGAATTTTACTACATCCCTATGCAATCCAGACCAATAAAAATATTTTTATACCTTCGCCTGTGTCTTTCTAATTCCTAAATGTCCCCATATTGGAATTTCATGAGCTATTCTCAGAATCTCATTTCTATATCCAGGCAGTATAACAATCTGATGCACTTCCATCCATTTTTCATCTGCTGAAACTTGATATGATTGCCACTTCCTCATTAAAATATTACCCTTAAGGTAATAACATTCTGGAATACATTCTGCCTTTGTTTCTGGGTAACCTGTCTGATATAACTACTTTATTCATCAATCCTTTTGTTTTAGCTCCACCAACTGCTTTGAGCTAAACAGCTACATTCTCTTCCATTCTCTCTTCCTGAACAATGTTAACAAAGATAGTATCAACTAATTGAACTTCAATACCTTCTCCCTGCCTTTTAACTTCCTCTTCTTCCTGTTTCAACCTGTGAGCTTGTGATCTCATTACTATACAATCTGAAAACAATCCAGGATGCTCTCTATGCAACACTTCTGTTGAAAACACTTCTAAAGGCTGCTCAACTACCTAGGCATCACCAACATCCAGCTATATCATTACCCAGAATAAATTGAACCTCTGCAGTAGGCAATTTTTCCACTACTCCAACAATCACCTCATCTGTTTTCCACTTACTCTTTAAATTTACCTTCCACAATGGAATAGGTTTAGCATCTCCATGAACCCCACTTATTATCACCTCTTGGCTGTTCCTGGAGGAGTGCTGTAAATATCAGTGCTGGGGCCTTGGCTGTTTAGAATTTAGATTAATGACAAGAGACCAAGAGTAATGTATCCAAGTTTGCTGATAATACAAAGCTAGGTGGGAATGTAAACTGTGGAAAGGACACAAAGAGGCTGCAAAGAGATATAAACAAGGTGGCGGATGAAGTATAATGTGGGCAAGTATGAGGTTATTCAGAATTTGGGTGGAGAGGGGTGAAATCTGGTAAGAAATGTCAGGAAGCGACCCTAACCCTTAAGTTCTGCAGTTAATTGCAGTGCAGTAGGCCATGTGCTAGCAACACCCTTGGTAGGCGGTCAATTTCAACATGTTAATAGTTCAGCTACAGTAATACTAATGAGGTTTTGAGGCTTAATTTTATTTACGTGGATATGCTGGGCTTCCTGGAACTTGCAAGCAAATCGAGAGTAAAGTGATATTTGAGGAGGCTCAAGTGACAGGGAAATATGCCAATATGTACTGAGTACTCAGCTACTTTCATTCCTAATGCAAAAGCAAAATACTGTGGATTCTAGAAACCTGAAACAAAAGCAGCGGGGCATTGTGCCCCGAAGTTCTCAGGTGTGTGCCTCGCTGCCCTCCTCGAGGAGGTGGCAACATGGCGCAACATCATAGTGCCAAGAGACGGGAGGAAGAGGCCCCTCCCCACATGACAAAATGTGCCTGGGACGAGACGGCAGAAGGGGTCAGCTCCTACAATGTGGTGAGACACACCTGGGTGCAGTGCTGCAAACAGTTTAACAACCTCTTGTGATTGGGAAGGGTGAGTACCGTGTTGGCATGGGTCACTGAACACAGCAGTTGGGTTGGCCCAATCCCCGGCCCCCTCCCCCAAACTCGGAATTTAGTTATTGCATTGAATCATTTACAACATGTGGCCTTCACTGGCTGGGCCAGCGTTTATTGCCCATGCCTAGTTCACCCTGTGAGGGTGGCTTCTGTATCCGCTGCATGTGGTGCACTTACACCCGCAGTACTGTTTGGGGGGGCGATCTCCAGGATCTGTCCCCAGTCACAGTGCTGGAACACCGAAACATTTCAAAGCCAGGCTGCTGAGTGACTGGGAGGGGAACTTCCAGGTGTCGAGGCAGCCATCCATCTGCTGCCCTTGCCCTTCTAGGTGGTAGGTTTTCGTTGCTTTGGAAGGTCATACAGTGTGGGTGGCAAATGTGATGGAGGCAGCATCTGGGCAAGCGGGGGGTCAGCCCTGGTTGCTTAGTGTGAGTGTGCGGCTGCTCCAGGGTCACCATTCACTGGAGCCCTGCAATGTTTCACTCAGGTGGGGGTGGCAGGGCTGCAATGGCAATCCAGGTACAGGGTGGACTATTCAACGCTCCTCTCTCCTTTTCAGGAGAAGACCACACACAATAACGCAGAGCCACTGCGGACTGGCAGAGGGCAGACCCACCTACTCATACTCACCAGATACGAGCTGGAGACACTGGAGCTGAAGAGGCGCCATGTGCCCAGGTCAGACGGCCACGGTGAGGTTGGAGTGCCAGGGGGAGGTCAGAATGTTGTGCACTGAGGTCACAATGTCTGTCAGTGCAAACATTCCACTGTTGACTGTTTAGTGAATTCAGCCTCCAACATGGGTTTCCCATTGATTATTGAAGGAGGAGTGCATCCTGATCCGGGGGCCAGGCATGCACATTAACAGTGTCTCGACTTCAACTAATCAAATGTCCTTGTTCTTCCTTTCACCCTCACCAGAGCACACCCGGACTGAGGAGGCAGAGGGCCCGCTGCTAACACCTGAGGGCCCTGAAGATATGCACACACCAACATCACACCATCTCAGCCAGGCAGGCACCAGTGCAGATACTAGTGGTATCGGTGGGGATAAGATCATTGGCTAGTGTTCCGGGGCACAGTGGTGAGGGCATCACGGAGACAGAGAGTACCCATGGCACCGACAGTCAGGGAACTGCAGGAGACCAGGAACATGCGCAGTCAGTGGCTGATGATGTGACTCGGGAATTGTCCGTGAGGCAGCAGATGCTGGAGGTCCAGCAGGATTGTGGGAGGATCTGGTGGAGATACATGAGGCAATGCGTGGCATGGTCTCTGTCATGGAGGAGTCCATGAGGAACATCAGCAATGCATTGACCCTCATGGCCGAGCGTAATGCTTCCTCCATGGAGAGAGTGGCAACTCTCATGGAGAGGCTCCTCCAGGAGAACAATCAGGGCTTCCTGGGGATGTGTTCGGACCTGAAAGCCCTCACAGCGGCATTGACCTCAGCTGGTCAGTGCCAGTGTGGGAGATGGATTGGGCACCCAGTATCCATCCATCAGTTGTGAGCAGGGAGTTCCGAATCCACCTCACTTTGGTGCACAAGCTGCTTGTCATCTCTCCAGGCCCCTCTCAGGGCGCTCAGAATGAGGACAACAGCTCCTCTGCCCTCTGCCAGTGACTGTGGGATCCAATGAGGCTGCGGTGACTGGGGAGATGCCAACTATGACACTGGCCACTCCCTCCCAGGCAGGGTCAGCACAGGCTCCACGGGCCAGAGGACGCCCGCCAAGGTCATCAATGCCAACAGGACAGCAGAGTCAGCAGGCTGGCTCCAATGGCAGTGCCAGCGAGGGGGGAGTATCTCGATGTAACACCCACAAACTTAAGCATAAATCACCTTAGGCACACCACGGACTTATCACTGGTGGTTTTCTGTTGCCCCTGTATTAGTTGTTTCTCATTCGGTGTGCAGCTCAACACCTTTTAATGCACTTTCATTTCTGTTCTGTAGTATGAAATCATTAAATGTTTTAGTTCTCAACAAGCCTCTGGGTGTTTCATTCCTTCCGCAGGTGGACAGGAATCCATGATGTTATGAGTGACTTGTCTGTCATTGAGCTTTATTGACAAGGCACATAGTTAATGTTACTATCCCGGCAGATGTTGTTCTCAGGTATTGAGTATGGAGCCCACAGCCCTGGCATGTGTTAGAGGTTGATCTGTGGTGTGCTAGCTGAAGGAGTGTTGGGTCAAAGCCTCCCGGGTGTCCCTGCCTCCCTGGAGGTTGCCTGGGTCAGCGTCTACCCCCTCAGTGTTCTCCTGAGCGTGCTCATCCTCGGACTCACTGCTGGACTCATGGTCTGCAGCCAGAGCATCTGTGTCTACATCTTCTCCCTCCACTGCGTCCCCCCTTTCCAGCGCCAGCTTGTGGAGAGTGCAGCATGCAACCACTATCAGCGACATACAATCTGGGGGGTACTGGAGTGTGCCCCCTGAGTGGTCCAGGCATCGGAAGCGCATCTTGAGACCGATGGTTCTCTCCACCACAGCCCTTGTGGTGCCGTGGCTCCTATTGTACCGCTGCTCAGCTTCTGTTCTTGGATGGCGGAGAGGGGTCATGAGCCACCTTCTGAGGGGATAGCCCTTGTCACCCAGCAGCCATCCATCCAGCCGGGCTGGAGCACTGAAGAGCCCCGGCACCTGGGAGTGTCTGAGGATGTAGGTGTCATGGGAGCTGCCTGGTTACCTTGCACAGACTTGTAGAATCAGCATCCTGTGGTCACACACTATCTGCACGTTCATGGAGTGGAAGCCCTTCCTGTTGATGAAGGCACCGGGCTCACCTGCTGGCACCTTGATGGCCACATGTGTACAGTCTATAGCACCCTGGACACGGGGGAAGCCAGCAATGGCCGCGAAGCCTGTGACTCGCTGTGTCTGGCTGGCCTGGTCCCAGTGGAAGTGGATGAAGGTCAACGCCTGTCTGAACAGAGCGTCTGTGACCTGCTTGACACAAGTGTGGTCAGCTGATTGAGAGACATCACAAATATCACCCACCGAGCCTTGGAAAGAGCTGGAGTTTGAGGGCAGCTGTGACCTTCAACACCACTGGCTAGGGGTGTCCACCCACACAGTTGGAGCTGATCTCAGGGCCTATCATCTGACAGGTGGAGGTCAATGTCTACCTTAAGAGATGGAGCCTCCTTCAGCACTGGACCTCAGTCATATTGAAGTAGCTGCTTTGCCGCCTGTAAACCCTGGCAGCAGGATAGTGGCATCTTCTGCGGCCCCTTCCACCTTGTACTTCCTGTTGGCCCTGCACCCCTTGTGCCTGCGCCTCTCCTCCCAAACGTGGCTCCCCTGGATGTGGACTCCTGGCCTCCTCCTGCTTCTAGCCCTCCTTTCCTCCTCAGAGGAGGTGCCTCCAGTGGGGGGGCACAACTCCCATTCCCAGGCTAAGGGAAGGCTTCCTGAAAGCTGCAGGCCCCAGGAATGATGTTTCCCCCAGAGTCCTGACCTGAAACCTGTTATTCCTGTAAAAGCAGCTCTGAAGAGATTTGAAGTTCTCCTGTTCACACAAGCAAGTAGCAGTAAGTTTCTAAAGTAAATGACTAATAACTCGCATTCGCGACCCCGCTCACCCCTCTTATCCCGCCCACGGATGAGGTTTTTTAAAAATGTGACCTGCCCACCTGCCCGTTGCACCCGTGCAACTTTCTGAAGGTCGCACAGGCTCTGAAAAATCGCCGTGTATTAATGCCTCAAGGACCTTAAGTGGCCCGTTAATTAATCACGGGCGCACCTCAGAACTCATAATGTGACCACCCACTGAAATATCGCGATGGCGCCCACAGTGATGTTGGGACACATGCCCGATGTCATCATGCATCATTTTACACATCGGCATGTCAGGCCCGGCCCCACATGACCACGTCAAAATCCTGCCCCATGGATAACGGTATATACTCTCCAACTGAAAGAAAGTGACTCCGGATGTCCCGCAGGGAATATGTGCTGTGGCTTCAACTATTCTCAATATTCAGGAATCTACTTTGACAAATGAAGTGAATTGCTAACTTTGCTTGATTGACACATTTAAGAGGTTGAAATAAGTTTTTCTTTCTGTGATCTGTTTTGTCAATGTGTCAATGTTTATTTGGACAAGATCAAGAGGTGTGAAGTGTTTGAAGCCTCTGTTGTTGATACTTTTATGGTCTGTTTGATGGACATTCTCATAGGATTGTAGGAACATCAGTTATTTTTCAAAGAACATTCCTGATTTTTTTTCTCTCAGTAGCTGCCATTGTTAATATGGCTCATTGGTTATGTACATAGCACATACTGGGTGAATGGGCATGAAAGGGGCTGGCATTGAGTTGGCATGGAGAGCATGAGTAGCCATGGGATGTGCCTGTGGGGCATGTGTTGACATTGAGAAATATGGTTGCCGTTGTTCAGTAAGTTGTACAAATTTCAGGAAATTCTACTCTCAACTTCTCAACTGTCAACAATATGTATTGAAGCCTGCCAAGTTGTGTCACATTATTATAAAGTAATCTATCCTTTATCCCTCAATTTTTTAAATAATATTTCAACAAGCTAAAATTAGTAGTTGGCATTTACAAGATCTTATTGTGTGTCAGCCTTGGCTCAGTCCCTCACCCTGAATCACACAATTCTGGGTTTAAGTCCCATTCCAAGTCTTGAGCACAAAAATCAAGGCTGACATTCCAGCACAGTACTGCAGAAGCACTGCGCTGTCGGGAATGCTGTCTTTTGGATGAGGCACTAAACCGAGGCCCCATCTGCTTGATCGGGTGGACCTAAAAGTTCTCACAGCATTACTTTGAAGAAGAATATGGGAGTTATCCCTGGTGTCCTGGCCAATATTTATCCCACAAGCAATATCACTAACAAGAGAGTATCTGGTTATTATTACATTGCTGTCTGTGGGAGTTTACTAAACTAAGCCTATTGGCTGCCACATTTCCTACATCACAATAGTGACTACGCTTCAAAGATATATCATTGGCTATAAAGCACTTTGAGATGTCCTGTGCTTGTGAAAAGCACTATATAAATGCAAGTTTTTTTTATATATGAGTAGCATATATGACATCATGGTTTAGAAATTTGAGCGTGCCTAATGGCAAAGGAACTGATCCCTGCACCTGAATGGATAGGCCCAAGGTGCACATAACATTGGGCCTTAGACCTCATTATCACTGAGCTGGCGATTTCCACCACATAACATCCCTCTGCAGAAGAGGACTTGAGGATCAGGCCACAGTTACAGCTCTCAGCTAAGTCATTAAGAGGGACTGGGAGACAACAATGATGACTGGGATCATGGGGAAGGGTAGTGGTAGCTGTGATCAGCAAGGAGACTGGCAATCAGGATCAGGAGGGAGTGTAACGGTATTCAGGATCAGAACTTCACTACATGTGGAACAGGAATGACAGTCAGAAGGATGCAGTCACATCCCATAGCTTTGGAACACCAAACAGTGACACCATTCTCCCACTGGCCCTACCCACTATATCAAATGGAAAACTTTCAAAACATCAAGCCTTTGAGTCCTATGGTAATCCTCATTACTCTTTAATTAAACCAAGGTTATGAGAGAATCATTCTGAAAGGTGTCTCATATTTTATTAATTCCTTTTGCTGACCCCAATATTTAAAGATATGAAAAAGGGATTTGGTAAATTATGTATTTTATCCTCCTAAATTCCATGCAGCCCTTGCAATTCATTTCAGGCTTATATAATTAGATCAGACAATAATCTTCTCTGTCCTTTTTCATGTAAGTTATCGAAGTTCTTCCATTGCTTTGAAAAGTGTGATGCATTTGTGTTAATCTATTTTTTAAAAACTTGCATATTCTTGAAATTGATTTGTAAAAGACAGAATGAATAATCCACAGTAGAAGGTCAAGTTGATGCAATGTTGAATCTTCCAAGCAACACATAAAGTAGAATTGAAGAAACCTTAATAAACTGTAAATAATTAAAGCCAAGAATCAAGTGAAACTTGGAGCTGAATGAATTCTGGGGAGCTTTGTGGAGATAAATGCAACTTTTTTCTCAGACAACAGGGCAGTGTTTATCTGACTTCATGGCAATGGCAAGGGAAAGGATTTGGAGTTTGGGGGGTAATTTTGATTTTGGCAACAGTGTAAAATGGACAATATCAGTTCAGATACTGTCTATACATCTCTTCTGATTATCATTTCCATTGAAGTCGATTAGTAGCTGAGATTGACTGTTTGGAGGGACGTTGGAAGAGGCAAGCAGGAACAAGACAGCTCAGCTGGTTGAGAAGGAGGGCCCAGAGAAGACAGAGGCCAGTAAATCCTGCATCTCCTCAGCCCACTGCCTTCCTCTGTGGTGAATGCAGCAGAGACTGCCATGCTGGAGTGAGGATCCTGAGCCACACCAGGCAATGGTCAACACAGAGTTCACCACCACGGCACAAACCCTCATCGCACGAGACAGAAGGCCTACCACCAACCACTGAATCAGTTGCTGAATCAATATTTCCCACTTTCTACTGTTGTCCAAAGTGAAAGTTACACCACACCTTCCTCTAACTGCCTATCTCATTGGAAATTTCAGCGCACACTGTGCCCATTTCCAACTGTACCTTTGATCTGTATGCAAATCTTATATTCTGCAGCAAAATAAAACTACATTTATACAATTTTCAATTACTCCATCCTCATTTTTCTCTCCTTAAGGACTTAACTTCCATTTTAATACTTACTGTAGTATAAAGAGATCACCTGATTTGATTTTACCAAGTGAAGCTGAATAAATACTTTGAGTTAGAAAAGGGATCCTGTTGTTTTCAAGATGACATTTTTAAGAATTCTTCAAGAGTTCTGAAAATTAATGTCATAGGGCAGAATATTACCTCCGACATGCGGGTGCGCACCTGACACACCCGAGCGTAAAATGATGCGCGATGACTTCAGGTACGTGTCCCAGTATCATCGCGCAGTCTCACAATATTGCTTTTGGCAGGCGCGCACCAGAGTCAGCTGCGCACTAAGGCCTACTAAGGTCATTAACAATCTAATTAAATCAAATTTATACTGCCTATCCAACCTAACAGCTGGTGGGCAGGTGAAAAGGCCAAGCAGCCTTTATGTTTTTTAGGAAACTTCATCCACGAGCAGGATGAGGTTTCCTAAAGCAAATACACATGAAATAAAAACTTTATTTTTGAATTAGAAACATGTCCCAGCGCATGTGACAGAGTCACCTAAGAGGACATGCTTTATTAAATTTTTATTCTCTTCATTTTTTTTTTACACAACACTTAATTCTCCCTGAGGCAGCTCCATGCCTAAGGGAGTTTGAAACGCTCTTTCTCATGCGTATGAATCGCACGCTCGGCCTGGCTCTCCCTCCTGCTCCTCCCACACAGGCAGCACTCAGCACTGCCACTTGCAATCCACACTGGACGGGCCTTAATCAAGGTACAAAGCCGGTCGTGGGCGGGGGTCGGCTTCCTGACCGCACCCACCCTCCCCCACCAAGCATCCCCACCAAGGGCAAAATCCTGCCCCTAGTTCTCATTCCATTCAGGTTTTTGTGAAAGGTGAGCACCGATCTCTCTGGTGAAACTGCTTTGAATGATCACGTTCCCTTTCTCCATTGTAATTAAACAAGATGCCACCCCAGCTCTCTCAGGATCTATAATCTCACGCACTACAGTAATGCTTAAAATCATTTTCTTAGAATCACTTTACTTCAGGAAGCAAAGCATTTCAAACAGAATCAATTACGCATAGCACTGTCAACATGTGTCAGATGCTCAATATTTACAGTATTAATCAAATGGATCACAACCTGTTGCATTTCCATGTTCTGTTACTGACAATTAACAATATTTCTGGAAGATAGAATAAGATCAAAAACAAACATTGTAACTTTGATTTGCTTTGAGGCAGCACCACACTCGTATCATGTCTAAAAATTCATAGAGCAGATTTAATCAGTTGAACATCAGTGAGCGTGCTTATTCATTAATTATACAATTATTAGTTCCACAAAATGGAGGAACCTACGTATTAAGTGTCTAGATTGTATTTGATGAGGGGAAGTTCTGCAACGCCAATGATTTCTCTGACAGCTAGTTTTATAAGAGCATGCCCCGATTCCATTTAATATAGTTATCATCCATTCAATCTCTCTACAAATTGATGGAAATAACATCAGTCTGTTGTAAAAGCTTGTGACCATTGCATGTCCTTTATGAAGTCTTATGGTTCCCATAAATTTGATTTTAGTAAAATAAGGCAGGATCTGGCCAAGGTAGACTGGGACCAGCTACTTGTGGGGAAATCTACAGAGTAGCAGTGGGGGGCACTCAAAAAGGAAATGGGGAGGGTACAGGCTCAACAGGTTCCCTCTAGGGTGATAAGAAGGAGAAACAAGCCCAGAGAACCATGGATGACCAGAGATATTCAGGATACGATGAGAAGGAAAAGAGAGGCTTTTAGCAGGTACAAGGGAAACAAATCAGCAGAGGCATTAGTGGAGCACAGAAAGTGCAGGAGCTTAAGAAAGCAATTAGGAGAGCAAAGAGGGAATATGAGAAAGCTCTGGCTGGTAAAAGTAGGGAAAATCCCAAGATATTCTGTAAGTATATCAATGGGAAGAGGATAACCAGGGAAAGAGTAGGGTCCATAAGGGACCAAATGGACAATCTATGGATGGAGCCAGAGGACATCAGCAGAGTGTTAAACGAATACTTCACATCCGTCTTCAACCAAGAGAATGAGGATGAAGGTATGGAACTCGGGGAGCGAGACTGTGAAGTTCTTAAGCAAATTGATATGGGGAATGACAAGGTATTGGAGGTGTTGGTAGGCTTAAAAGTGGACAAATCTCCAGGTCCGGGTGATTTGTGTCCCAGACTGCTGAGGGGGGGCAAGGGAGGAGATCGCAGGGGCTCTGACCCAAATATTTAATTCCTCTATGGCCACAGGGGAGGTGCCAGAGGATTGGAGAACAGCTAATGTGGTTCCTCTATTTAAGAAGGGTTGTAGAGATAAGCCAGGGAACCACAGGCCAGTGAGTCTCACGTCAGTGGTAGGGAAACAATTGGAGAAAATTCTGAAGGAGAGAATCTATCTCCACTTGGAGAGGACAGGTTTGATCAGGGATAGTCAGCATGGCTTTATCAGAGGGAGGTCATGCCTAACAAATGTGATTGAATGTTTTGAGGGGGTGACCAGGTGTGTAGATGAGGGGAGTGCAGTTGATGTAGTTTATATGGATTTCAGCAAAGTCTTTGACAAGGTCCCACATGGGAGACTTATAAAGAAGGCAAAGGCACATGGGATACAGGGTAATTTGATAAGGTGGATTCAAAATTGGCATGGTTGTAGGAGACAGAGGGTGATGACAGAAGGATGCTTTAGTGACTGGAAGCCAGTGTCCAGTGGCGTACCACAGGGATCTGTGCTGGTCCCCTGTTATTTGTCATTTATATAAATGACATAGTTGACTATGTCTGGGTAGGATTATTAAGTTTGCGGATGACACAAAGATTGGCTGGGTGGTTAACAGTGAGGTTGAGTGTTTTGGGTTACAGGATGATATAGATGGGATGGTCAAATGGGCAGATAAGTAGCAGATGGAATTTAACCCTGAAAAGTGAGAGGTGATACACTTTGGAAGGAGTAATTTGACAAGGAAGTATTCAATGAACGGCATGACACTAGGAAGTTCTGAGGAACAAAGGGACCTTGGTTTGTGTGTCCATAGATCTCTGAAGGCGGAGGGGCACGTTAGTGGGGTGGTAAAAAAGGCATATGGGACAATTGCCTTTATCAATCAAGGCATAGATTACAAAATTAGGGAGATCATGCTGGAGTTATATAGAACCTTGGTGAGGCCCCAGCTGGAGTACTGTGTGCAGTTCTGGTCGCCACATTATAGGAAGGATGTGATTGCACTGGAGGGGGTGCAGAGGAGATTCACCAGGATGTTGCCTGGGATGAAACATTTAAGATATGAAGAGAGGTTGGATAGACTTGGGTTGTTTTCATTGGAGCAGAGAAGACTGAGGGGCGACCTGATCGAGGTGTACAAGATTATGAGGGGCATGGACAGGGTGGAGAGGGAGCAGCTGTTCCCCTTAGTTGAAGGGTCAGTTACAAGGGGACATAAGTTCAAGGTGAGGGACAGGAGGTTTAGGGGGGATGTGAGGAAAAACTTTTTTACCCAGAGGGTGGTAAGGTCTGGAATGCACTGCCTGGGAGGGTGGTGGAGGCGGGTTGCCTCACATCCTTTAAAAAGTACCTGGATGAGCACTTGGCACGTCATAACATTCAAGGCTATGGGCCAAGTGCTGATAAACGGGATTAGGTAGGTAGGTCAGGGGTTTCTCACGTGTCGGTGCAGACTCGATGGGCCGAAGGGCCTCTTCTGCACTGTGTGATTCTGTGATTCTGTGAAATCATCACACTTTTAGACTCAAAATTCTGGAACTTCAAGTGCATTTCTTACAGTTCTCAATGCAGCTGGTGGACTGGTACATTGTTGCTCAGCACCAGACAAAATATGGCACCCCAGATGTACATTCGCGTAACAATTAGTTCCTATTCTTTAAAATAGTATAACATCCTTTTTTAAAAACAAAACTCATTTGCTTGTCCAGGGCTCTCGTACATCTTTCTCTCTGTCTGTTGTACATTCTTTTGCTGCTGTTTCACTGCCTCAACCCTGCTGCCTTTCTCATGATTTAACTGAAAGCTAGCCATGTGGGTCATCATCTTCATCTGTTCGCTTGTGGCTTCACAGGTTCTAGCCATGTTTATTGCGGGCTTGTCCTTTCCAATCAAATCTTTTTTGTATTTCAGGATATACAGAGCTCCACATGAGCTGAACTATCAGCCTTTCATCTGCTCCCTCCAATTCACATTTTCTGGCTGCATTTTTCAATCTTGTTAAGAGATTTTCAACAGGCTCACCTGGTTCCTGCCTCAGGCTTTGAAATTCATATCAGTGGATCCAAGGATCCAGACGTTGGCTGGGGATGTGTGCTGAACTTTTCAAAAATTCGTCTGAGTTTTTATTGTCGTTTTCGCTCATCTCCCAGCTATTAAACAAATTTAACCCTTTCTCTCCTGCCCACAAGAGGATGTAGCTGATGCTTTCCACTTCTTTCGTGCCTTTTAGAAAGCTATTGAATGTCAGCCTGCACTTTTCTTTCTAAACTGCCTCTACAACATCATCAGCTTCCCAATCCGTTAATGGGTGTAGCCGTGTATTCATTGCTGCCACCATACCCATTTTGTTTCTCTTCCTCGCTTTGACATTAATTTGGGTTGACTTTTCTCAATTTTATTCAAATTTAAACCTGTTTAAACTGTGGGGGTCTTACTCACAGACACCTGATGGCACCGTATCACGTCTTCTGGTTGCCCTAAGTTTGAAATAATCACACTCTTAGACTTAAAATGCTGGAGCTTCATCGAGTGCATTTCTTGCAGTTCTCCACGTGGCTGTTGGACTGATGCATTGTTGCTGAACACTGCAGTGCAGCCGTAAATGTGACACCCCAGATGTACATTCACATAAACCATTTGTTCCTATTTATTTTGAATGATATAACAATATAACTCCCTGCATAACTGCTGTACCAAAGAGGCCCATTTATATTGTACTTTTGCACAATCAGTCTTCAAGTTGTCAGAGAGCTTACATTGTGAACATGTGCCTTTGAAGGGACATGGAGACCATCCATTGCCAGTGGCCATGAAAGTGACCGCACGCTCAATATTTACACCAGCAGCTTTTTTTGGAACTCCACAGGTGACCTCTGTGGGAGATTGCAGCCCTCCATGAACAAATGCATCCAGGAGGTCACGGATACCATCTTTGCGAGGGCAACACAACTTTGTGCACTTCACCTGGCATCAGGAAAGCCAAGATACAAGAGCAATCTCAGGTTTTCTGCAGGTACAGGATGCCATCAACCGCACTTAGGTGGTGCTCAGATCTCCGTGGCAAGAAGCAGTCAACTATATGAACTGCAAGGGCTTCTATTCACTGAATGTGCAGTTGGAGTGTCACCACCACAATCCTATCCTGCAGGTCTGAGCATGGTTTCCAAGGAGTGTCCACAACTCCTACATTCTTTGTCGGTCGCAGATCCCTGACATCTTCCAGGGTCCACAGAAGCTGCAGGGTTGGCTCCTCGGGGACAAGGACTACCCACAGAGGCTGTGGCTGATGATACCCGTGTGGCAGCCTCAGACTGCAGCACAGCGACAGGATAATGAGGCTCATGCTGCACCTCACAACTTGGTGGAACAAACCATCGGGATGCTGAAAGTGAGGTTCTGGTGCCTGGACCAGTCTGTTGGAGCCTTGCAATACAGTCCACAGAGAGTGTCACACAGCATTATCACCTGCTGCACCCTTTACAACCTGGTGCTGCAAGGGGGAGCGGATCTGGCTGAGGAGGAGATGGAGGACCTGCATGTCTCCTCCAATGAGGACATTGACAGGGATGAGGATGAGGAGGACCTCGAAGATGAGGATGAAGGCGATGAGGTCATTGCACTGGCCAGACAAAGCAGGTGCACTCGAAAGACCCTCCTAGCTGCGAGATTCATGGAGGATGATGACACCATAGATCCTCACATTGATTCTGTGAACATTTGACTCCAGTCTGGCTGATGGCAGTGCACAAACCCTCTGTAATAAGGCTACTGTCATGGAGACACAGTGGATGCCCATAGTCTCTACATTCCAGGAGGATATGATGACATACATTGGGGACACTCCATAGATGCTCACATAGCTTATGTGAATGTCTGATTCCTATCTGGCTGATGGCTCCTCTCTTGCACTCTGTGAACAGGGTCATATCATGGAGATGCAGCGGGGAAACTTTAACTTCTCCTGATCCTAAGGCATCCTTCATGAGCTGAACCTTTCAGGACCACACTGTCACCGCACACAGATACTGATGAGATGGGGGCCAGCCGCACCTCAAAGGTGCTGGGAGCACACAGAGGGAATGATGGAACTCTGGGCTGCTGACCCAGGACATTCTGGCAGCAACGATATGTTCCATCGAGGTGCAGGCATGACTGACGTGTCCAGAGACAGTGAAGGCACAGCATCAGTGTGCTGGGAAGGCTGCATAAAGCACAGGGAAGAGGCCCTGGACTGAGACACCTGCCTTTATCTTGTGCAGGGACCAAGGTTTCACATCTGAGTGACATGAATACTGCTCATCAGAACAAGGAGCCATAGGCAGGGAGACATTCTTGGGAGTTTATTAACAATAGTGAACATTATGTGCAACTGATTAACACCAGAGCCCAGGCTGTGTAACTATATCTTCGTAACCTTCCTAACCCTGTCTTGGTGCTCCCCGGACATCCACAGTGGAGGTGGAGGCAGACTGCTGACTGCGACGCCCTGTCTGTGATGATCTTGGCGGGCGTCCTCTGGAGGCTGAGACCTGGAGGGCCCCGGCCTCCTCGGCCTGTGGAGCTGGATTTGTTGGGTTCACAGGAAGAGGGGAGTTGGGCAGGCCAGACACTCCTGGGGTCACCTGGGTGGATAGCCCCAGGGTGTGCACCTGCTGATCCTCCTCCCTATGGGTACCAGAGGACCCCTGGCTGACTCATTGAGGAGAAGGGGCAGCTGGAGTAAGGTCGAGCTGCCCCACACCCCTCTTGCGTACACAGTATTGCAGGCCAACTATAGCATCAGTGATGGAGCTCAACCCAGGCAGCAGCGCAGGGGCGACCAAGATCTCCATGGCGACCACCATCCGACCAGTGTTGACCTCAGTGCATTGGCAATGCTGGCGCTATCACCTCAGTCTGAAAGCAGACGGACTCCTCCATGGTGCCTTGCAATCTGAAGGGGTGCAGTGGACATCCCTTCCTGATGTTCCCAAGCTTGTCTTTGCAGCTCCAGCAACTGAGGGATGACGGCGTACAAAGGTTCGTCATCTGACTTGGACTCAGCAGATTTCTAGTCTCCTGCAGTGTTCCAAGTGCCAAAAACCTGGGAAGTCCCTGCCTCCACCTGCTGTGGATCAGACAGTGTGATGTGCTCACCAGATTGTGATCCCGAGGCTACTCTAAAGATAGGTCCCACCGAGGTGTGTGTCTGTGTGCTGGTGGAGGGTGTGGGTGACACTGTGATGGGTCTTCAATTAACATTTCAGCAGATTCCTCTTCTGAGATGTCCCTGGGGCTTGAATTGAGGACCTGGGTCATGGGATCCCTCGGCTATTTCCCAGATGTGTCTGTGAAAGCAAGGGGAGATAATTAGTGCCTGGCAGTGGCCTGTGAAACAGGACACGTCACTCACAGCATGGTTGTCTGATGGATGTTGCACTGCTGGACCCTCACTTGGTAGAGCAGCACTGACCTCACTGTCAGCACAGGACCGGTCCCGGTCATCACCGGCCAGCTGGATGGCTCTATTGTCAATGTCTGTGAGGACCTTGTTTTCAGGCATTCCTCCACCAGTCTGCAACTCCTCCCTCTTGTTGTGTTGTGATGGAAAGAGTTTAAGCAGGACGCCTGCCAGGCAAGATGATAAGTATGCCAGACAGGTGGGGATTGCCTTCAACTCGAATGTGCCATGGATGGGGTGAGCACAATGAAGGTGTGTGAGAGAGTGAACGGTGATGGCCCTTGAACTGGCAGTGACTGAGATCCCTATGTATGTGTGATGGGTTTTCTGAGTGTGTGAGTTGAGAGTGATGAGGAGAGTGACTTACCCTGGCAGAACGGAGAAGATCATTCATCCTCTTACGGCACTGGGTGGCTGTCCTCTTTTGCAGGGTGTTGGCGCTGACCATCACTCCCTCTGCCTCCCAAGCCAGACTGGTGATGTTGCTGCCCCTATTGTGGCCAGAGTGGGGGCAGAGGACATCATGGCGGAAGTGTCCAAAAGGTGTTCTACGGATGCACCACTGAATCGGGGAGACTGCAGTCCTCTTGCCATTTGGGGCCATGTCTTCTGTGAGGCTGTCCTGGGCTGGATGCACTGAGATGTGTGCCCACGGCTACACTTTAAATATTGTATCCAGGGTGAGGAATTGGCGAGCTGACTGTGAATTGGAGACTGCCCTGTCAGCGAAACGGTGTGTTTCTCATGAATGCATTAATTAAGGCGGCGGGATTGGGAATGATACGGTGTGAAAAACCACCGTTGTGGTCGATGGGCCAGCATTTATTACCCATCCCTAATTGCCCTTGAGAAGGTGGTGGTGAGCTGCCTTCTTGAACTGCTGCAGTCCATGTGGTGTAGGTATACCCACAGCGCTGTTAGGGAGGGAGTTCCAGGATTTTGACCCAGCGACAGTGAAGGAACGGCGATATATTTCCAAGTGAGGATGGTGAGTGACTTGGAGGGGAACTTCCAGGTGGTAGTGTTCCCATACGCCTGCTGCTCTTATCCTTCTCAATGTTAGCGGTCATGGGTTTGGAAGCTGCTGCCTAAGGAGCCTTGGTGAGTTTCTGCAGTGCATCTTGTAGATGGTACACACTGCTGCTACTGTGCATCAGTGGTGGAGGGGACAAATGCTTGTGGATGGGGTGCCAATCAATTAGGTTGCTTTGTCTTGGACGGTGTCAAGCTTCTTCAGTGTTGTGGGAGCTGCACTCATCCAGGCAAGTGGAGAATATTCTGTCTCACTCCTGACTTGTACCTTGTAGATGGTGGACAGGCTTTGAGGAGTCAGGAGGTGAGTTACTCGTCACAGGATTCCTAGCCTCTGACCTGCTCTTGTAGCCACTGTACTTGTATGGCTGGTCAGTTTCTGGTCAATGGTAACCCCCAGGATGTTGTTAGTGGGGGATTCAGTCATGGTAATACCATTGAATATCAAGAGGCGATGGTTAGATTCTTTCTTGTTGTAGACGGTCATTGTCTGGCACTTGTGTGGTGCGAATGTTCTTGCCATTTGTCAGCCCAAGCCTTGATGTTATGCATTTGGACATAGACTTCTTCAGTATCTGAGGAGTGGCGAATAGTGCTGAACATTGTGCAATCATCAGTGAACATCCCCACTTCTGACCTTCTGATGGAAGGAAGGTCATTGATGAAGCAACTGAACAACCAATTTACGATTATCAGTTGGGCTCACAATGTAGCTCGATTGCTAGAAGATACAAATATTCATATGCAGGAACCTGTCCTCTGCAGGCAAAAGGAACATGTCCAGACATTGCACTTTTTTTGAATAAACAAAGGCATGGAAGACAATAATTCCCTGCTGCATTTGCCATGGTAACATCTTAATCAATCAGAGCCAACTTGGCAACCAATCAGCACCCTTTTTCTCATACAGTATAAATTGTTGTTCCCTTTGAATTCTTGCATCTGTCCTGTTGAGTGCAAGTTGAAAAGCTTCAACAGCATGTCTCTTTTTCACCAATATTATCTTTTGTGTTATCATTTTTTAAATTTAGCTAGGGTGGGAATAAAATGTCTCTAAAAGTAAGGTCATGCTGAATGAAGATGTAGCTCTATATACAGTTGAAATCTGTGCGTTTTATTTATATGTGAGCTTTTTTCAGTAGGTGGTAATTATCTCCTTTGATTTCTCAGTCTTCCTTTTTGTAATAATTATTAACTCAAATTAGAAGGTGGTGGACAGGCTTAGAGAATTGATAACAAATTGTGTTATTGCAAAAAAGCACATATAAATTAATCCAGCAAGAAGAGCTGTTAAAAACCTTAAAGCTTAATAGCAGTTAATTAAAATGTTAATGGGAAACTGGAGGACAAACTACAAAAACATTACTAAAGTTTGCCTATGATCTTATGCTGTTTTATTGCAAAATAAAAGCTATGCAGTTCGAAACTCAGAGTTCTTTTCCCTAGGAATTATGTGCAGCTTAAAACTGGAAATGACATTGTAAAAGGAATAATTGATTTAATTGGATAGGTTTCCTGTACATGCAATACTTTTTTTGCAAAACAATTTATTTTGTCTCTCTCTCTCTCTCTCTCCTCTCAAAAATGCCTGTGGATATTCTCATTAAAAATATATGTCCACAGTTTTTAGCATTTTTTGTTTCTTTTTGACTATGAAGTGAAGTGTTGTGTTAGTTAGTGTATGGCGCTGGTGCATTTAAACATCTTCATAACATTAGTTAAATTTCCATTGATAGATACCGTTCAAATTAAACTTTCAATTTATTTTTAATGCCAAAATTTGGTTCATAACCTCCCAAAAAGACACTATTTCATGATTTGGTGTTCCTTTCATTTATTCTTGTTGGCCTAGAATTTCTGCTTGGTGAGTTGCATTGTTTATTTCCCCCCAGTGGAAAATGAATTGTTCCTGCCAATAGTTGGTGAGGTGTTCACACTGGGTTTTCTTGGGCTTTTCATTTGCCTATCACTTGGAGAAGGGATTGGCATAAAACCTGAAACAACTGACATGGTCAATTAAGGTAATTAGAGTGGAGACTTTAAAAAGCCTGTTCCAGTTAAAGGCTGCAGGATGACTCAGGCGTGTAGCAGGTGAGTAAGGAACTGTGCTTGGCTTGCTAGACTGCATCTTCTTTTAAAGCAATACAAGAACTAACACAGAAAACTTGTTAAAAGTAGCAAAACAAGGGCATGCCCAAAGGCAGAGAAGAAAATGCCACAACTTTGTTGAATCCTATCTGCAGGCCCTCCTCAATGAAATAAAGCAGTGAAAAGACATAGCGTGCTGTGCGTTAGTGACAGAAAACCTACCGAATAGGTCACTTCTGCCCTTTAGAGGGAAGTGGCATTGGCACTGAGTGCCAATTCTCCTACCTGCAGATCTGTGCCATGTGTTGTTGCCACAGAGATGAAAATGCAAGCATCAGAGAAAGAGTTATGTTTATACAGTGCCTTCTCCCATCTCTCAGACACACCTACAGCACATACAAATGTACAAATTGGGAGCAGGAGTTGACCACTCAGCCCCTAGAACCTACTCCGCCATTCAATAAGATCATGGCTGATCTGATTGTAACCTCCTGCCTACCCCCAATAACCTTTCACCCTCTTGTTTATCAAGAATTTGTCTACCTCTGCCTTAAAAACATTCAAAGTCTTTGCGTCCACTGCCTTTTGAAGAAAGGAGTCCCAAAGACTCACTACCCTCTGAGAGAAAAAAATTCTCCTCATCCCTGCCTTAAACGGCCGACCCCTTATTTTTAAACAGTGACCCGAGTTCTAGGACATCACATACAATGAATTACTTGGAAATGTATTGATAGCCATTCAGCAAACGCAGAAGTTATTTTGATACGGGCTGATCCAACAGCGATTTTTTTTAAAATGTGGTTGGCTTTTTATTTATTTCACTGCGTCTCTTAACTTAAATTAGTTTTAACATATCCAGCTCAAAATCAGAGTTAAATATTTAAAAGCTAGCATACTGGGGAATAAATTCAGCTTCAACCAGCATCATGAAACTGACAGTAGTGAATCAGCCATCTGATATACACCCTGCCCAATTGAACTTTCCACTGCTCAACTTCACCCTCATTAGCCTAAGAAACAATAAGGGGTGACATCTGGCTTGGACTGTAGCACAAAATGGTCAAAAGAGAATTCCTGCCCATTTAACCAGGCTGCTGACTTACCATAGGTTTTGCAGACTGCGTGATGTAACTTTCATCCCCAAGATATGTACTGAAATTCCACCTTGGGAGCAAAATATCCTTAATAGGCAAAATATTTTGATTGACAAGTCAGTAAGGGTCAATGCACCACTAAAAAATAATCACTTTACCCAATCAAGAATGCTATTTACTTTAATCCAGATGCCCTTTGATCAAATTTACCAACAGCCCAAAATGCAACCGTTCTATATCTCAATTTGCGTCAAACACTTACATGATGCCTGTTCCTGTCTTCAAGGCATTTTCTGAGTTTAAAAGCTTTTCATATATCAGCAGTTGCATTTCCTGTGACTGTGAGGCACAGGAATGAAACATGGCTCCTTGGCACAAACCTACATGAATCTAGTAAACGTTCTGCAATCGGCCCAAAATAATGGCCACAATCACAGTGGTTTCATGGGAGGCTAACCTAACCTGATTCTGCAAGGTCGGCTAATTTAAATAAGTTGTTAACACTCCTTACACATTTTCCACATGTGCAAGGAGCAGTGGGGGATGGAGAATTTGTAATGCAGTGTCTTTTAACAGACTGCTACAGCTAAAGGAATGCTGTACAGGTTTGCGTAAAGGCTGACAATAATATGGCTGGAGAATCTGCTACAACTGTGACCCTTCAGTGGGGAAAGGCTGGAAACTTTGCTGGAGGAGGCACCTTGCAGTAAAATGGTCATTTTTAGAGACGAGGGAAACTCTTCCCACAGAATTACTACACAGCAGAACAGGCGCATGGTCACAAACTGTTTGGATGCTATTTCCTCTGTTCTTCCTTCATGTGGTAAACTTTCCCTCCCCCGCTTCCATGACCTGTCTGCAGCCTTTGACATGGTCGACCACACCATCTTCCTCCAGTACCTCTCCACTGTTGTCTGGCTGGGTGGGGCTGTTCTCACCTCATTCCATTCTTATCCATCTACTTCTTGGCAGAAAATCACTTGCAGTGGCTTCTCTTCCTGTTCCCGCACTGTTACCTCTGGTGTCCCACAAGAATAGATCCTTGGCCACCTCGGATTTCTTATCTACATGCTTCCCCTCAGTGACATCATCTGAAAGCACTGTATTAGTTTCCACATGTATACTAACGACACCCAGCTTTACCTCACCACCACCTTCCTTGACTCATCTACTGTTGCTAAATTATCAGACTGCTTATCTGACATTCATTACTGGATGAGCAGAAATTTCCTCCAATTAAAAATTGGGAAGGCCAAAACCATTGCTTTCTGTGCCCCCCCCCCCCCCCCCTCCAAACTTCATTCTCTAGCTACCTTTTCTTAGCAACAGTCTGGGATTAAATCAGTCTGTTCACAACATTGATGTCATATTTCGCCACAAGATTCTGACCTCATATTCACACCATCAGGTAGATTGCTTATTTCCACCTCTGTAACATCATCCAACTGCGCCCCTGTCTTGGCTCATCTGCTGCTGAAACCCTTATTCATGCCTTCGTCATCTCTAGACTTGAATATTCCAATGCACTCCCAGCTGGTCTTCCACATTCCACCCTCCATAAACTTGAGATAATTTAAAACCCTGTTGACCATGTCTAAACTCGCACCTAGTCCCATTCACCTGTCACCCCTTTGGCCACTGACTGACCTGCAATGGTCCTGGTCAAGCAACATGTTGATTTTAAAATTCTCATTCTTGTTTTCAATTCCCTCCATGGCCTGACCCCCTTCCTATCTCTGTAATCTCCTCCAGCCCTACAACCCTCCAAGATATCTGTGCTCAGCCAATTCTGTCCTCTTGAGCATTTCTGACTTTAATTATTCCGCCACTGGTGGCTGTGCCTTCAACAGCCCAGGCCCTAAGCTCTGGAATTCCCTTTCTAAACCGCTCAGCCTCTCTACCTCACTTCCCTCCTTTGAGACACTCCTTAACACCTACCCCTTTGACCAAACTTTTGGTCATCTCACTTGATATCTCCTTATGTGGCTCTATATCAAATTTTGTTTTGTAATGCTACAGTGAAGCATCTCAAGATGTTTTATTAAGTTAAAGGTGCTATATAAATACAGGTTGTTGTTGTGGGCAAATGAGCAGAACACTCTCTGGGCTGAGGAAAAGTGTCACAGTGGGGAAGTATAAAGGGGCTCCTGGACAATGCACTGAGCGCAAATCTTCTATAATATAGCCACCAAAATACTAGCTCCATCTTTCATTCTTTCCTAAGTACTAAGTATGAAACTGAACCTCCAAGTTGATGATTACCAAAGAACAGGCTTCTTTTCACTCAAACAGTTCCAGCACATTTTCTGAACAGAAAATGTGATAGAAATTCTTGCAAGGTGCTTCATGTATACATTGTCCAGCCAACATCTTACTTTGAATGGGTAACTATTAGTCAGCCCCCTCTGGCACTTGCACTTCTTTCATACTAGGCTGCTCATTGAAGCACTCCTCATGTGACATCCTAATGCGCAATGGGTTTGTTTGTTCTCTTTTCAAAGAAGGCTGCACACAATCATCAACTTAGAACCCTTACCGATCATGTCATAGCCAAATTGCAACATCTGAACTGGTGTGAGAAGCAGGTTCTCCTAATAATTGGGGCTGGTGTTATCAAGGCAATGGACAAGGTTGAGCTGGTGGCTTCATGACAGCCCTACACTTGGTGATTGTGTTACTAGTTAACATTGAATCCGGCATGGACAGACAATCACATTTGCCCCTCTATTCTAAGATACAGTGTGCATAGACATTAGCTACATACCCTGTACTAATACCTGTTCCCTAACTTTATGTGTAGAGGCCTCCCAAAATGAGGATGCTGGTACTACAGAAGAACACAAAACATCTTCATCACATATGCACCCATCAAGTAGTTTAGATCCTGCAGGCATCAGCCCTAATAGATTTATTTCGAAGGAATCAGACAGTGTATTCAGGGAGAGTATTGAGTGAAGCATTGAGGACCAATGAGGAAGATCAAGTAGAGGTGATAACAGATGGACAGCACCCAGAGGAAGAGCAGGTTGTGGAAGGACAGTGGAAGGGCAGTTTTTTTTTATATCCATTCATGGGATGTGGATGTCTCTGGCTAGGCCAACATTTATTGCCCATCCCTAGTTGCCCTTGAGAAGGTGGTGGTGAGCTGCCTTCTTGAACCGCTACAGTCCATGTGGAGTAGGTACACCCACAGTGCTGTTAGGGAGGGAGTTCCAGGATTTTGACCCAGCGACAGTGAAGGAACAGCGATATATTTCCAAGTCAGGATGGTGAGTGACTTGGAGGGGAACTTCCAGGTGGTGATGTTTCCAAATATCTGCTGCCCTTGTTCTTCTAGATGATAGCAGTTGTGAGTTTGGAAGGTGCAGTCCACAGAGCCTTGGTGAGTTCTTGCAGTGCTTCTTGTTGATGATACACACTGCTACCACTGTGAGTTGATGGTGGAGGGAGTGAATGTTTGTGGATGGGGTGCCAATCAAGTGGGCTGCTTTGTCCTGGATGGTGTTGAGCTTCTTGAGTGTTTTGGGAGCTGCACTCATCCAGGCAAGTGGAGAGTATTCCATCACACTCCTGACTTGTGCCCTGTAGATGGTGGACAGGCTTTGGGGAGTCAGGAGGTGAGTTACTCGTCATAGGATTCCCAGCCTCTGACCTCCTCTTGTAGCCACAGTATTTATATAGCTAGTCCAGTTCAGTTTCTGGTCAATGGTAAACCCCAGCTGCTGCAAGGCCCATTAATTTACACCTTACATGAGTTGCACTAAATAATCGGCAGATGGCCTTCACTTAGCGCTTAGAAGCTGCAGAGATCCTCACATGAAATAGAGAAGAATATGCAGCAGTACTTCTCTGACATCTAGAGAAGTATGAAATAAGATTTTAGGAGCCTTGGAGAGCACAGCTCTCTTTTTGACACACTCGTATAGATACAATGTGTAATGATACAAATAAAGAACACACCACACTTTTCCACCTTAGTGGGTCACCTTTTTTAACGTAAGTAAGATGTCTTTTAAATAGCCTCGAGCATTCCCAGTGCCCTTTTGCTCATTAGATATCTGTCCAGCTTTTAACAAAGCTAACACAATTAGTGTTTTAATGACGAAGATAAGTTGATAAATTGCTTATTGTTTATTGTCTGGGGAAAAATAATTTCTGTTTAGTGCGTTCATCACCTTTATCTCAATGCCCATTTTAAAAAATAGAATATTAACTGTTTTTAAAATCTAGTATTAAAGGTGTAATCTGAGACTTTGGAGGGAGATGTAGGATTATGTATATAGATTGGATAAAGACTTGGGGGAGATGTAGACCAGGGTATTCCAGCCCCGCCCACAGCCAGGGTTTCCCGGCCCCGCCCACAGCCAGGGTTTCCCGGCCCCGCCCACAGCCAGGGTTTTCCAGGCCCCGCCCACAACCAGGGTTTCCCGGCCCCGCCCACAGCCAGGGTTTCCCGGCCCCACCCACAGCCAGGGTTTTCCAGGCCCCGCCCACAACCAGGGTTTCCCGGCCCAGCCCACAGCCAGGGTTTCCCGGCCCCACCCACAGCCAGGGTTTCCCGGCCCCGCCCACAGCTAGGATTTCCCAGCCCCGCCCACAGCTGGGGTTTCCTGGCCCCGCCCACAGCCAGGGTTTCCCGGCCCCGCCCACAGCCAGAGTTTCCTGGCCCCACCCACAGCCAGGGTATTCCAGCCCCGCCCACAGCCAGGGTTTCCCGGCCCCGCCCACAGCCAGGGTTTCCCGGCCCCGCCCACAGCCAGGGTTTTCCAGGCCCCGCCCACAGCCAGGATTTTCCAGGCCCCGCCCATAACCAGGATTTCCCAGTCCCACCCACAGCCGGGGTTTCCCAGCCTGGACCACAACCAGGGTTTCCCGGCCCCGCCCACATCCAGGGTTTCCCGGCCCCACCCACAGCCAGGGTTTCCCGGCCCCACCCACAGCCAGGATTTCCCGGCCCCACCCACAGCCAGGGTTTCCCAGCCCCGCCCACAGCCAGGGTTTCCCGGCCCCACCCACAGCCAGGGTTTCCCAGCCCCGCCCACAGCTGGGGTTTCCTGGCCCCGCCCATAGCCAGGATTTCCAGGCCCCGCCCACAGCCAGGATTTCCAGGCCCCGCCCACAGCCAGGATTTCCCGGCGCTGCTGAAAGTCAATGGACTTTTGGCTGGCTCCCCAAATTTTCCATTTCTACCTGCGATAGAAAATCCCAGCTGTGGAGTAAAGGGTTAACATTAGGAGCGCCTGATACCGACGTGACTATGATGCAATGTCACATGACTAAGAGACTAAGATCTGGTGGAAGCAAAGAACAACCTCACGTAGAGTACTGAGATGTACATAGATCCGTAAATAAACAAGAATAGTTTTTACAAATAACTGTCTATGGTAGCATTCTTAGACAAACTCTAAAGAAACCCTACCTGGACCCCGAATGCAAGACAAAACAGAATTGACCACCACTTACATGTTGGAAAGGATGTGCTCCAAGCTCTATGCAAAGCTGTGCACCAAGTTAGTGTTGGACCCCTCCACACCCCTTAACATTTTACACAGGTGGTCTGGCAGACCTGCCAATGTACAAAGTATTTCATTGTGTATACCCATTAGTCTTGCTTTGTAGCTGCCCCATCCTCTGCAGCAGCAGTGTGACCTCACCTTTCAAGGCAGGTGACTTCACTGCATATCTTTTCAATCCTTTTATCTTGAAATCCTTTCAAGAATTATATCAATGTCAGGACTTTTGGAACAGTGAAGACCCAAGGCCCAAAGTAGCAGAGAGAACAGAACACCTCTGATGTAGATCCCCAAGCTCTTCTGGAAAAGAAGACAGGAAGAAGCAACAGTTATGGATGCCACCAAGGAACTTAAGAATACCATGGGTGCCACCTGGAAGGAGGTGGCTTTGCCCCTGTTCTGGCTGCAGATCACTCATGCCTGGGTTCTCACCACATGTGTATCCCTTCTCTATGCTATCCTCTAAAGTATGCACAGTGTCAATATCTGAGCTGGTACTCGTGTGTGTGAGATCGACTGGCAGTGTTTCTTCCAGCATAATTATATCCTTGCTCCTCCACCTATGGCTCTTTCACCACTGCCTGGCCAGACAACAATTCTTGGCTACCTGAAAGGAGAAAGATACAAGGCTAGGGTTATGGTGAGGGGAGAGGTTGGAAAGTAAGAAGTGCTTATTTAGTCCATCTGCAACTTCTAAATCAGAAGAGATTGTGAGGTGAGGGGAAAGTGGGATGTAAAGAGGATGATTAAGCCTTTGATGGATTAAGCCTCCTGATGTCCACAACCAAAGAAATGACTGCACCAATAATGGCGAATAACGTCTCCTCCATGATGATAAGGACATGCAGCTGCATGCTCACTGCTTAGCATCTGCTGCTTCCAGTTATGTGCCACTTTGTCCTGCAACAGAGTGGGAGTGTGTCAATGAGATTGGTGCAATCTGTTTGAGCCACATGAGTGTCACGTTTGAATATCTGGCAGTGTGTACAAGCTGTTAGACGTGCGTGTGAGGCTTGTGGCTGTGCTGAGTGTGTGAGGGTGAAGCGAAGCTATGAATGTTAGGAATGATGCCTGATTAAGGAGTTTGTGCCAAGTGGCATGGGAGAGCTGAAGTAAGTGAAGTGGGTGTATGAGGCTTTTAAAGTGGAGGAAGCGGTTTTAGAGTTGTGCATGTAAGTCACTGGTGTTAGGGGAACTGAGTAGACATAATGTGAGGTGTTGAGTTAGAGCCGCTCTTACCCAAAGTATAATGAGAAGGATTAGTTGTATAACTGTTGCTTTAAGAGGGTGATGAAGATGCAGGTGTCCTGGGGTGACAAGGAAACAGAGGAAGATGATCTAGTGTAGTATCTTGCTTTAACTGGTGAGGTTGCTGAACTTTGTCTGATACTTTTCTGCATCGCCTCGGGGTGAAGGAATTGGCACTCGGTGGCAGACCCACCTCCTTCCCAGGTGACACCCATGGTATTCTTAGGTTCCTTGGTGGCATCCACAACTGTTGCTTCTTCCTGTCCTCTCCTCCAGAAGAGCTTGGGGATCTACATCAGAGGTGTTCTGTTCTCTCTCCTACTTCGGGCCTTGGGTCTTCAATGTTCCAAAGGTCCTGACATTGATGCAATTCTTCAAAGGATTTCAAGATAAAAGGATTGAAAAGGTGTGCAGTGAAGTCACCTGAGGGAAAAAAAAGGATGGGTGGAGAGTCTGGCAAACAACATTTTTGTCTGGTGGGTCCCCAGTCTGCTGCTGAACTGTGCAAGTTGACTGCCCTTTTCGAGGCTGCACTGTAATTTCCCCACTTTTGCTAATTGCCCCCATTTTGTACAGGATTTACACCAAAGACTATTTGAATAGGTATGCACATGAGGTGACTCACAGAATTTTAGTGTAACTTCCATCCAGATCACTGGTTGGCAGAAATCCTTTTCATTGACATAAAAGTGGTACAGTTGGAAAATGAGGGATGTAATTATTTACTCTTGTGGGAGGTGTGTCGCAGTTCTGTCCTTTATAAAAGGGGTAATAGTTTAGTCTTGTGTGAGGTATTTACCAATTTAATCTAGTGTAATGTGTGCATTGATATACTCCAGGGAGTGAGATGTGGCAGTTTAATCTGTGTAAGTTGTTCACCTCTTTGCTCTGGTGCAAGGTAAGTAGCAGCTTCCTCTGATGTAATACAAAAACAGAACTACCTGGAAAAACTCAGCAGGTCTGGCAGCATCAATGCTGCCAGATCTGCTGAGTTTTTCCAGGTAATTCTGTTTTTGTTTTGGATTTCCAGCATCTGCAGTTTTTTGTTTTTTTCCTCTGATGTAATGTCTGTCCTGGATTATTATGGTATAAGGTTCTTTTACTTAAAGAGACGATATAGCAAATCTCTGGGTCTCCATCTCCATGGAAGCACAGCCAGCAGCTCTGGGGTACTGAGGAACAAATTAGAGAACAACTTGAATCTTGCCTTCCAATCTCCTGCCGCTGCAGTGACCCAGGGATTACAGGATTCAATAGCTGCCGTCACATCAACCATCCAGCTGATTACTGGAGCAGCAGATCCAGGGCTGAGTGGACGAATGGGTGGTTGTAGACTATTATGTCTGATGTTGCCAGCTCTCAGGGCAACAATCCTTTCCAGGGCTTCAGGCTTCATCCTCCAGACTACAGCACCAGTGGAACATGACAGGTGAGACCAGACTGCACAGGAGATCCCTCCAAAGACACGTCCCCATGTCAACTGTTGTTGCCAGACACAGCAGTTGATAATTTGTTAGAAAGGCGTGACTAAGCCTCAAAAAAGTCAGGTGACAGTTCAAGCCATTGATTATGTTTAATTCAAAGTACACTTACTTTATGTGTTTGTATTCTTCCAAGCTGCTTTGTATATTGTCTTAACTGTACAATGGTTGACAGCACACTTAATCAATTCTGAGTTACTGACAGAGGCCTGTATATCTTTGCCCTTTTATGTATTAAAGTTCAATTTACACTAATCCTGTTCTATGCAGAATGCTTACTATCTTGCAATTCATGCAGGGCTTTTTGCCTTTGCCTCTCTCTTTAGTAAGGTTCAATGTGCACCAATGGAACTCCATGGAGAATGCCTTATATTGTAAATTCTGTTCTGAGTAACTGATGTAGTTCTATGGCGAATGCTCTGCATCTAGAAATTTATATTCAAAGTTTATTTATTTTGTACCTAGGTATACATGGAAGCCTTTTTTGTTCTGTTCTTTGTTGTATTAAAGTTGAATTATCACTTTTATTCTCTGCTGTCACCCAAGGAACAGTCCACACCAACAGTTCAGACATGTTCACTCAGCTGATGAAAATTGGCCATGTGGTAGTTTGTCATTGGGTTCCAGGTCAGTGCCTTCAAAACAACATGGGTGATGTCAATTGCCCTCGGAACCCAGGGAAGCCACAACCTCTCTATGAGGGCATCTATCACCTGGCGAATGCAGGTATTTACAGATCCCTGGCTGATATTACACAGATCTCCCACAGTTGACTGGAAGGAACCAGAGTAGCAAAAGGGCTGCAGTGACCATCAACTGTAGCAATAACATACTGCATTAAGATTGATGCTGGAGGTCTTCTTGCAGAATGCCTCACAGGTGGACAATGACTTCCTTCACAAAGTACAGCTTCCTGATGCAAAGCTCCTCCAAAAGATGTTGGAATGACTAGGGCTGTCTGGACAGTGTCTGGGTGTAGGGAACAGGTGAGGAGTAGTGGTAAGTAGATGACTGCCTCGTTCTCATGGCCTCTGCTGCTGCTCCTCACCTCATCCATTATAATGCAGAACATGGCTTTGCCCATTGGGAAAGCCATTCTGAATGTGTTACCTGAAAAATCTTGCAACCTCTAGAAATACAGCAAAACATGTTTGGGGTGTTTTGACTTTAAATGCTGAAATGCCTCAGCTATGGCAATACCATTTCATTGGCTATGGGATAAAATCAGGAAACTCAAACCAACATGCGGGGTAGAGCTATGTGAATGATTGCCAGAGAGCTGTGGTGGACGCAACACAGAGGCAGCAAAAAAGATTGAGGAAACTTGCACGTAGCAATATTGTGCTGTGAAAGCAATGTGAATTAGTTACACACAAGTATTCTTGCTAAAATGCTGAATGCATGCTGTATCTATGTCAAAGGATGTGAGGAAATTCCAGGTCATTTATACTGTATGTTGAAATCAAATGTGCTTTTCTGTTCCAGGTTCTCTTTCTATTGATATTTTGTTCGACTTCCTAAGACATTTCCTACTGCTGGTAGATGTTGAGAATGAGTATACCTTTACAAAGTCCTGTGCATTTTTATTGCAAGGAATAAACAGCCAATGGTAAATTTGCATGATTTGATAAGGTGCTAGTGATTTGTCTCCTGCTTCAGGCTTCCCTTGCATATGGTCCTTGTGTTACAAACAATAGTTATCTTTTCTAGTTAAAATCCTGCAATGTGAAAGCATTATATCACCCTGTTAGCATGAAAAGATATTCACAGGTATGTGTTGAATTAAATAAGAATTGGACTAGTTAAAATGAGACTTCAACTGCACTTTTCATTGTCATGTTTAGAAACTATTCAAGAATGGGTAGGGCAGGTGTACATTTCATCTTTCATATGGCACTCCATCTAGCGCTCCAACTGAGAACTGATTAATCCCAGCCATGGGAAATGAGTTTGAGTGCCAGATCAAAGCTAACAGGCTGTTACCTATACTTATTTGGTCAAAAAGAAGCTGCATTTTCAGCACAAATCCACTGAACTGTCATTTGAAATTTAAGTATTTCTACATGAATTCATTTTCTTTGAAAACCCATTGTATTTAGAATATAGATAGCTAAAAAATACATTTGAAGTGAGCATTTTTCAGCCAGACTGTACATTTCCCTGTGTCCCAAGTTGTCCAGAGTCTTGTTCCACACATTGTCCCTTACAGCTGTTACAGTAAATATGTTTTGACTTTCTGCCAAATAGCAGCAAGTTGAAAATTAGATAATGGCAGAGTAGTCAGAAGTTTAGCCAAATATTTGGCATGTAACACACTAATGCATAAATGTAAAATAAATCAGATTTTGTGGCAAATGTCCGCTCGGCAAAGGTGAGCGCAGAGGGAGTGGAATATTTTCCCCATTTTGTATATATCCACATCAAATTCAGGCATCCAGGAGATATGGCATAGGTCAGATATAACAAGCTTCTGTCACACAACCCCAACAATCCCTTCTGGTAACCAGGAGATCATTCTATTCTTGCTGTCTATTCATTTGAGCTGTCATTGTATTGCTAGTTAGTCACAGTTTGGCCTTGTTGACCTGTATCTACAAAAAATTAAATTGAGAGATGCTAAACTGATTTTGCTTGGAACCCTTAACAGACATTCAGACCATCTGTGTATGTTGGTTTAAACCCAGATCCTTGTGGTGAAATGGCAGTATTCTAGCACGTCATATCAATAATGCCTACTCCTGCTCCTATACAACTTCTTAAGCAGATTGGTTTTTGAAGCAGTCAACCCTTTTTAATAAAAACAAAAAACTGCGGATGCTGGAAATCCAAAACAAAAACAGAATTACCTGGAAAAACTCAGCAGGTCTGGCAGCATCGGTGGAGAAGAAAAGAGTTGACGTTTCGAGTCCTCATGACCCTTCAACAGAACTAGGTGAATCCCAGGAAGGGTTGAAATATAAGCTGGTTTAAGGTGGTTGGGGGGGGTGGGGGGAGAGAAGTGGAGGGGGGTGGTGTGGTTGTAGGCAAAAGCAGTGATAGAAGCAGATCATTAAAAGATGTCACAGACGGCAGAACAAAAGAACACACAGGTGTCGAAGCTGGTGATATTATCTAAACGAATCTTCTCCGCCGATGCTGCCAGACCTGCTGAGTTTTTCCAGGTAATTCTGTTTTTGTTTTTAACCCTTTTTTAATGTTGCTTCCTTTCCTTTTTATTAATCTTTTTCTCTTATTTTTCTTCAAGAGAGTGGACTTTTCCTAATAATATGCTCTATAATTGGATAGTGAAAGGTGTGAAAGAATGTCTCAGATATATAGAGCATCTGATTTCTCTGGTTAAAGAAATGGTTTCTACTTGGTGTTCCTTGCCCCCTAAGATTACAAACTCACTGTCGGGAATCTTACATGTGTGAGATCATTCAACCACAAGAGCACAAAGCAGATATGCATGAGAAGATTCAGCTAATCATAGCCCAACCATCTGGAAAAAACTCCTGTCCCTCCTTTACAACCAGTGACTTGTTCTTACTTTATTCTAGTCTTCTTGCCTGAATCAGGAGCAGATAATCTGACTCATCAAGCCTTCTCTGGCATCATTGTTAGCCATATGAATTTAGATTTTAGTGCTAATTCCCTTTCTTTTCCATATATTTTAATGCTCTCATTTTCCAATTCAGTGTATTTATAGCTTTTAAACACTTTAATTAACTTTGCAACTAGCACCTTCAGGGAACTGTTTCACATTCTTATACCTTTTATCTGAAGAGGTTTTCTTGGAATCTCCTCTAAACATTTAATCTTGACTTCTAGGATTACATCTCTTTCTACTACATTCCTGTTCGATGGAAGAGTAAACTTCCATCAACCCCATCAATTTCATTCATTATTTCCAAGTTCATCTCACTGTAACTCTGCCCTGCATCCAGGTGTCACCCTGGTGAATTGTCACTGGGTTTTCTCCAGGAATGGTGTATCCTTCCTAAAGTGTGAGGCCCAAAACTGAAAATCTTATTCAAAATACAAACTTTTATACCCTAAAACTCTTGTGATGAAACTCAGTATCCCAATAGCCTTTTTTTAATTGCAATCCTATGCTAAGTTTTAATAATTTAGGTAACTCGACCCCTTAAACCTTTCACCATTTAGACTATGTTCCCATCGACCATTCTTATATCCTAAGAGTACTGCCATACAGCTTGTTACATTACTCTGCATCTGTCATTGTTCCTCAGATCCATTTAATCGTTTTAAGTACTTTTGTAATGTTCTGCCCTTTCTCTGGTAACTAAAACCCCTATTTAGTATTATCTGCAAACAGGGATATATCCCTTTCTTCTCCCATATCCCGATAATTAGTTTACCATTGAAAGCTTGGATCCCTGCACTGACCCCAAGGGGTTGCTACTTGTCATTATTCAATATGAGAATATCCATTTTATCCTAATTCCTGGTCTTCTACCTTTCAACCACTTTCCAATCAACACTATGAAACCATCTTTTTCCACTGGCCTGCATCAAATGCCTTATGAAAATTAGTTTCTATAAAACCATTGGTCTTCCTCTAACCCCCTCAATTCCTTTATCAGAGAACTCCTTGAGGTTAATTAGACATGTCTTGCCTTTCACAAACCATGCTGACTCTCCCTAATCTGGTTATATCATTCCAAGTGTTTACGTGTCTGTCATTGATGATGGATTCTAGCAATTTTTCACTGATGTTAAATGTAGTGGCCTGTAATTAGTTAGTTTGCCCCTGCTTCCTCTTCTGAATGTGTTGTTCTCCAACCCTTCAATACTGTTTCCAAATCAAATTTGAAAGACTGTAATCAACACTTCCCCAATTTTGTCACCTATGACTTTTAAGTTAGAAATTATTCAGAGACGTAGAATTGTTTGACTTCAAGCTCAATTACAGTTCTGATTTTTCTTTTCAATTTCATCTGGTTTGCCTTTTTCACTAATGGGTCCCAACACTTCTGGTATTGTGTTTTTTCTTCATTGTGAAAACCAAAGTGAAATTTTAATTGGAAAATCTGCCATGCCATCATTCTGTATTTTTAGATTGTTATGATTTTAGGGTCTGTTTCCATTTAGAAACTATTGCTCCCTAAGAACTGAAGTTCACCCTTAGGCACATAACATTTAGTTTCTTTGTAGCATTGTCCAGGGGTCGAAACATACCACTGGGATCCACAGGAGCCTGTGTTCTGTTAGTTTGAAAAATGGAAATATATAACATTTTATCAGGCAATATAGCTCAAGTTAAAAACCAGAAAGTAAAAATAAAAGTAAAAATTAAACAATATTAGAAGACTTGCATCTCCCCAGTGGAAAAATAATGTTTAAAATTAGATTGGTGATGCTGAAGTAAATTTTCTTAGCCAACCTGACCATTTCTGTGCATAGGTTTGAACCAGATCCTTGTAGTCAATTCTTTCATGGGATCCTTCTAGAAATCCTGGGCAGGAGGAGGAAATGGAGGAGCAAGAAAAAGGGGCAAACAGATCGAGCTGCAGCTGTCGGGGGAGGAAGCATACTTGTAGGAATCTGTACCCTCACAACAGACCCAGAGATTCATGCCTGCATTTCTCGGAGGAGCAGTGCATTAGGAGACTGTGTTCCACCAGGGAGGTAATAACTTGTTTTTGTTCTTGTTTTTGTTTTTATTTTTGTTTTTGTTCTAGATTTCCAGCATCTCTAGTATTTTGCTTTTATCTTAGATAATAACTGAGTTGTGTTGCATCCTGCAATAAAACCTGCAGCCAACTGCCTCCACTTATCTGTTGCAGTCAAGGTCACTGCAGCTGTGAACTTGTTTGTGTCCAGTGCCTGCGAGGGGGTGTCGGTGATACCCGACAGTTTACAGTTCATGCTTGCATTGAATGGGCGACTGATAACTGCAGCAAACAATTCATCACTTTCCCTTGGACTCCCAGAAATAGCAGGAAAGGTTCACACAGATTACAGAACTCTGCCAGTTATGAGTGGCATTCATTGCACCCATACCATTGTTCAAGCTCCACACAATATTAATTGCAAGGCCTTCCACACAATAACGTGTAACTCCTACGTGATCATCAACAGCACATCAAGTTTTTATATTACACCCCATTCATTCAACCGTTTATCCCAACATGGCAAAGTTAAAGACTGAGTGCTTGGACACCAAAGGCTATCCCATGAACACTTGCCTCATGACTCCTCTCAGGAACCCAAACTCAGTTGTAGAACTGCAGTACAATCAGATCCATGGAGGAACTAGAGCCCTCATTGAGCAGACCATCAGAGTCCTCAATAAGTGATTCAGATATCTGGACAGCAACACAGCCCAGAAATATTGTCCAATATGATTTTGGTTTACCATATGCTGCATGACTGTTCTCTGCAATGGGAGAACATTAGAAACTATCATTGAAGGAGGGCCTTTAGCACTTTTATGGAGAAAACATTGATGATGAAGGGGGTGGTGAAGAAACACAAAAGGTCCAACAGCCAAAGTTGAACAATCCCTGCTCCCCTGCATTAACTATAATGTCCAACATCCCTCTGAGTCTGTCCACTTGCAAATAACTCCAGCTGCTGAAAGACCAACATTACTATTCATGTCACCTAACATTGCAGGATCATCAGCTACTGCAGGGACACTCTCTGCACACTAAGATTTGAAATAGCATAGTGGTTTCACTGACTAACAGAAAGGCCTACCCAAAAGTAGCCACCCTGGAATGAGTATAGCTCTTATCTTAACTGCTGCCATAATTTAAGTTAGTCATATTCGGTTGCTTCATTATAAGCAGGAAAAAACTATCAAAGAGAATGGAGAACCCTGCACAAAACCAATCAATTCAATCATTCAGTTTTTTCCAAAAGTAAATTGGCTGATAATGTATCAACCTTTCAAACATGTTCCGGCTGCTATCTTAAATTCTGATTGGACTGAATATATAGCCATAGAGAAACCTAAAATATATCTAAAGATGAATTAGACACACATACGTCATTATCTATGCCTTCAAGACCTTTCCCTGCACAGGACATGGCTCTCTGAAGCCTTGGCTTGAGATCTGCCACATTTCCCATCTTCACTGTATACCTTGGCCCTTTGTTGAATGAAAACACCGAACCAAGAAGCAGCCTTGCAGAATGTACCAGTGACATTCTAGGCATAGTTGGACATTTCCTCAAATGCACCATTATCACAGTGTCTGTCACTTTGATGCACTGCAAGTCTCAGAATGCAGCATTTACTTACTGCTTTTGACTGAACACTGAAAGGGAAGGGTTTACAGACTAAAAGTTGTCATCCACTTTGTGAACGGTTAGTCTTGCTCACAATCATCAAAACAATTTTTGTGCTTTAAAGACACATCCCAATTTTCGAATTGGGCAAACAATTTTTCTTCTGGTTGGAGTTGGATCTAAGATTTCTATTTTTCTCTCTCAAGGCAGCTGTCATCTCAGTTTGCCGCATCTCTGAGATTATTAAACATCCTTTATTTCTCTCACTCCTACCTCCAGCTCCAATTGTTTTATTCTCCCCACACCAGAGTGGAGCCATGCTAATCACCACAACAACTATGCTGGATCCCAGAGCACATTTGAGTAGTGCCAGAGAAAGCAGCTGGCATAACCTATATATATGCCTAGGAGGGCAGATCTTACAAATTCATTCTCCCATGTGGATTGCTGCGTGACAGAGCCCTTGTTGGGAATCTCAGTCGAGAGATCGGTGAGGGGGTGCGGAGGGTGTGTGGAAATGAATCCTGAGAGTGCTCCTGACATGTGAAGCTCCAGTACAAAAATTCAGGAAATCTCCCTTTAGATAGAAACCAGAACACAGAATAATTAAAAAAAACAAAAATGTAGAGATGCCACAGCATATCAGAAGTGACATCCTCATCATGTGATAGGAAAAGATTGTGCCAGGATTCACTGTTGATATTACAATATTAAAGATGCCATGCGGCCTGTACTTTACTGTGAAACTAAAGAGCTGCACAAAGCTGAGTTTCAGACATGAAAGGTAATCATGATTTGCATTTTACTTCATGCATCGATTAACAAGCCATGGAGCAATATGCAAATTAGAGCTATTTCTGTTTTACCTTTTATCTTAGAAAGCACAGAGCTCGTTTTCGGACAGCAACACTGGCTGTTTGCATCAAGGCCTGCTCGAAAATCACATCAGGCAGAAAGTAAGCAGTAGCTTTCTCAATTCTCACCTCACTACTGTCCTGTTCCTGCAGATATTTTTGGGTAGGGTAGTCACTCCACCGCTATCTGCAATGCAGTCACCCACCCCCAACCCCCCAGGGAGGCCCCAGTGACAACTAAAACAGCTACCATCTAGGCCTTGGGCTTCATTATAATCACATCACTGGACATGAGCCTGTACAAATGAGGCATGAAATGGGAATGGGCTTCTGTTATATCACTGAAGCCATCGGGTCTGTGCATTCACAAGTCAGAGAGCAAAGTGACATAGAGGCTCCAAGTTGGGTTAAGATGGGTGTAGCCGCAGAAGTTGATACATCCAGGGTGCCAGGAGCTAGAAGGTAGGCAAAACCAGGTTGCCAGCGCACCTGTGGAAGGTTCACACCTGTAGAATGACCATCCAACGTTCATGTTCTGGGAATTTCCCCTACAGTCTCCGCTCAGTGGAAATTCATTTCAAGGGAGCGCTAGGAGAGATAGGCATTCAGCCACAACACAGCCATGGGAAAAGTCTGAACGAGGGAAGCCGCAGGACAATAAATAATTAGCACACCTCCCACTGTATTTTTAGGGAATCATTGTTGAAGCTTGAACGTTGTTCTGCTTGTGTATTTTTAGATTAGTAACTAGGAAGTGTAAAAAAGCTGATTTTGGGGGAATGGGGGAATGTGAAAGCTGAGTGTGGTGATTCTCTTTCCATTGTGGGATGGTGCTTTTGTATGGAATGGAGGAAGGAGTATGTGAAGCACTTGATGGAGCACACCATTACCTTCAGCAGCATCAAGGGGGAAGTGTGCTTGCAGTTGATACTTAATTTATCTTCACATAAGCCATGTTGTTAGAAAAGGGGGAAGGTGTATCAAACGCACCATCCATCAGTCAAGAGAAAAGACTTACAGAATCCTACCAACAATTTCTGAAGCTGATAACCATGTTTTATTCATCAAGTCAAAAATAAAAACCTTCTATGAACAGAAGCAGTGTGTCCCCTTAAGACAGATTCACACTGGAGGCAGCTTTGTCTGGAAGCTACTGTGCCAAAGTTTTGGAGAACGGTTTGTCCTTGAACTGAAGTTGGTGCTGGAGTGGGAAATACTGAGTGCACAATCCTCAGCCTTTCATTGATGGCCACTTTACCCTGGGTGCACCCTCTTCAGGTATAGTCAGGTGTAACCTCCTGAAAAACCTGACAGGAGTGAAACCGGAACAGGATTCAGCTGCAAACCAGGGGCAGGATTAGCAGCCTCTTTTCTTGGGCACAGAGCTATTTGGAGCGTGATCCAGGAAATTGCCCCTTTATGACTGTCAGGAACTTAAAGCCATCTCTGCATTATTTTCATTAATCTCAACTGCATTTCCGGATCCCACCAGGGACAGGAATGGAGGTGAAAATACAGGCACTGGCCAGCTTGCTGGTTTCCCAAGGGTGACCAGCTGTCCTGGATTCTACGCCCCCATGTGGCGAATAGCCGATTAGGCTTCTTTATTTAAGTCCTAATAATGGCTTTATCTAATTTAAAGTATTATTCATTCATTTACAATGGAATGCTGGTCCAACACAGGGTAGAGTTCAGACATTATATCCAATCAGGCTTCTTCAGCCAATGACCTCGCCACATCACAATTTCTGTGGCCACAGGCGTGTTCCTCAGGGCATCTTTTACAGTTATTTGTTCGTAACTCCCGGCCTTAAATGATGCCACAAGACCCTTGAAGCTTTACACAGCCACTGGGATTTCTCCAGGAGTTGGAGGAGTCAGCTCCCCCCGAGCATATTTCCAGAAGGTAGCCAGACGTGGTTTGGAGTCATTAGCAGCAGCCAGGGTGAGCTAGGGGCCGCTGGGCACCACTTTCTGCACCAACCACCATGCCACCTCCACCATATGCACAATGTCACCTCCGGGAAAGACCCCGAGGGCCTAATTAATGCCAATTAAAGGAGGACACTGGGAATTTCCAGTCTCCACACCAACGGGGGCCAGTTTCGATACCTGGAGGTGGGCACTGGCAGCATTCCAGGAGGCTAATGCCCCTGGCAGGCTTGGAGGCCCTCCCTGTCTGGCTGGGTGTGAGAGCTGTTGTAGAGTGTTGGGTACCATTTGGTAGGTCTTAATGAGGTCTTCATAGTCTTAAGTAGGTTAGCTGTGTTTATTAACTAAAAGAACTATGTACATATATACAGTAAAGCGTTCAAGCTTAGAGCTGTTTCCATGCTTGCTTGTGAACCTGGCTTTGTCCAACACTAGATTAACCCCCCAGTGTGGGCCACGTGTTCTCTTACATCACTCTGTGGGCGGTACTGGACTCAGTTCCACGTTAGCCCTATATGTGCTGAACCCTTATCTACGCCCTCCCCCAAGTCTTTATCCAAAGTATTTCAAGTTATTCTAGTTAACCCCTTGTATTTACATCATTACTACCCATCTCACTCCTTCAAGTCTCTGAGTTCATAGGTTCAGATGACCTGGTGGCCTTATAGCCCTTCTATATCTCATTCACACTACCGTCAGAGGAGTGGTAGGCTCTGTCATTGCAGATAAACTCTGTTGATTTGGAGGTTATTCTGACATCTGGGTATCTTTTTGTCCTCTTTTTCCATTCCTTGGTATTGAATCGCTCTTTGTCGATTTGACAGTTGTGGTGATAGATAGTCCTTGTTCCATCCATTGCTCGCAGGATGGACGAACATCGTGTTTGTCTCTGTGTTGATTTTTCCTCTTCTTCCCTCATTGTGTGGGTCATCATGATGTCCTCTCTGATGGAGGATGACCATTCCTATTATGAGAAAGGGGTTTTTCAGTAAGCTCACCTTTGCACTTAGCTGAGCGGTATGCTAATGGCAATGGATGGCTGCTACTTGGTTCCAGCACCATCTGTGGCACTGTCATGTTGGCTGGGAGTTGCAGTGTTTGCTCTGTAGCTGCAGTGTTGACCTCTTCAACAGCCGGAGTAGGAGTCTGAGGCTCTTCCGGTTGTTGGTTGCTCTCTTGTTTATCGTCCACAGAGGAGTCATTGTAGCCATCTGAGTGGTTGGCTGGTGTGACTGGCTGGCATGGTCACTCTACTGGTCGGTTACAATATTGCTTCCCTTTGCAGGCTGTGACTAGTGGGGTAACGCAAGGATCGGTCCCAGGACCACAGCCATTCACAATCTATATAAATGATCTGGATGTGAGGATAAATTGTAACTTTTCCAAATTGTCTGATGACACTAACCTGGATGGGAACGTAAGTTGTGAGGAGGATGCGAGGAGGCTTCAGGCTGAGTGAGTGGGCTGGAACACGGCAGGTGGAATAGAATGTGAATAAGTGTCAAGTTACTCACTTTGGTAGAAAAAAACAAAAAGGCAAAATATTTCTTAAATGGTGAGAGGTTGGAAAGTGCAGGTGTCCAAAGGGACCTGGGTTCATGACTCACTAAAAGTTAGCATGCAGGTGCAGCAAGCAATTAGGAAGACAAATAGCACATTGGCCTTCATCACAAGGGGATTTGAGTACAGGAGTAAAGATGTCTTGCTGCAGGAGTATAGAGCCTTGGTGAGACCTCAGCTAGAGTATTGTGCACAGTTTTGATCCCCTTATCTCAGGAAGTTTATACTTGCCATAGAGGGAGTGCAACGGAAGTTCAACAGATTAATCCCTGGGATGGCGGGATTGTTTTATGAGGAGAGATTGAGGAGACTGGGCCTGTATTCTCTAGAGTTTTGAAGAATGTGGGGTGACCTCATTGAAACTTACAAAATTCTTACAGGATGTGACAGGGTGGGTGTAGATAAGATGTTTCCCCTGGCTGGCGGGTCTATGACCAGGGGACATAATCTTAAATTATGGCAGGCCATGTAAGACTGAGATGAGAAGGAATTTCTTCACTCAGATGGTGGTGAATCTTTGGAATTCTCTACCCAGAGGGCTGTGGAAGCTCAGTCATTGAGCATGTTCAAGACAGAAATAAATAGATTTCCGGAGAGTAATGACATGAAGGGATATGGAGATAATGCAGGAAAGTGGCATTGAGGTAGATGATCAATCAAGATCCAATTGAATGGCAGAGCAGGCTCTATAGGCTGAATAGCCTACTCCTGTTCCTATGTTCTTATGACCAATGAGGTCTTTCCTGTAACAAAAATGCTCTGAAAATAGAGAAGACAGTTCAGAGCTGAAGTCCCAGTCAGGATAGTCTTTCTTGCTTGAGGTCTTGGGAACTTGCAGCTTTGTATAATTTATGACAGTGGCTGTCTTCACCTCTTCTGGCATTTTGAGGAGCCTCAGGGCTACACAGGTATCTCTGCTCAAGAGAGAAAAAGACTGGTTATGGATGAAGTATATCAGCTCGAAGCTTTGTTTGCCGCCAGACCTTAGGTGATTCCAGAATCAAACCTATGACCGGAAGTCAGATTCCTCGGGCCCATAAAGCTGCTGATGGAAGCCAGAGGTCCCTCACCCATGGCTCTTTGTCCAATAGGATCATAACACTGGCTCCCATGTCCAATTTAAAGTTTGTGAGACGACCGTTAACTGAAATGTCCACATTCCAATATAAAGATATAGGATCCTTGATCTCACCCAAGAAGCAAGGCTGTATGCCCTCTTGGTGCACAGTCTCACTCTCATGAATCATCTTTGACTCCTCTGTGTGTTTAGATGTTTTGGCCTTGCACTGTTTGCCGAAGTATCCAATCCTGTTACATTGAAAGCATTGGGCTGAAATTGCAGGACGTTGATCTCGCTTGCGGGGGCGCTTTGTTCCACAGCGCTGGCATGGTCACTCTACTGGTCAGTTAGGGTATTGCTTCGCTTGGCCTGGAATGTCCCTGTTTCTGTGCTGTTTGACTAACTGGACTGTGGGGTTTCCTCTGTACCATGGTTTACTTTCTCCTCTTCAAATAGATCTGTGCGGCACACAGAGTTCAGATTGCCAAACAATCTGAATAGCTTTCTTGAGGGTTACCTCTTCCTTCAATTGCAGCACCTTGTCTGCTACACATATAACTATTCTATCCCTGATAAGTTCAGATTTTAGGTCTCCGTATTCACAGCCTACAGCCATCCTGCACAGATCATTAATGAATGAGTTGACAAGTTCTCCTGGTTGCTGGACATGCTTATTAAATTTAGCCCTTTCGAGGATTTTGTTACTTCTTAGGTTAAAATGAACATCAAATGATTTAGTACTTCTTCAAATTTAGCAGATGATTCATTGGTTCTTTGCCTAGCAGCAATGTTGTCCATTACCAGGCTTATCAAATAAAGCAGTGTGTTAACTAGTTGAGTTTCTGTGTTTTTTATCCAGACCTGAAGGAATCATGTATCTAAGGAATCTTTTTCTCCAACGTCCCCAACTCTGTGATTGTTCTGGGACTTAATAAGTCCAAGTGGACCTGGGAGAGTGGGTTTCTGATCCATGGTTAAAAAATTTTAAAGCGTAGGTTCAGCTTTAGGAAGTTGCTGAAATTCAAGATGGTGCCGCCGTTCATTTGAAGACAAAGGGTTTACCCACGCTTGCTGGTTTTGGTGGGCACCTGCTGCAATGGCGCTTGTCTCAGCATTGAAAAAATTTTAACAGGTGGCTGCTTGGATTGACTAGCTGCAGACTTTCCCATTTTAGCACTAATGCTTTAGGGTCGGAAAAGTGTCAAATCCTGGCCTTTGCTGGTCTTTAAAGTTGATTGTTTAGTTGCAATTCTTCCAAGTTATTATGTTTTTCTTCTCAGAACAAGCTTGGGCTTGTGTTCAGGTGCTGAGTCAGGAATTTGGTTTTTTCTGACAGATTTCTGACCACTAAGCTATTTAAAATTTATCATTACATGTTGTATCCTGGAATTTAAAAAGTTTAGCTCACCCCTGCTGACTCTGCACTCTAAGAATTGAACCTGGACTTCCAAGAGATCCTCTGGAGTCTTCTGCTGCAGTGAGGAATTTTAAATTTTGCCTTCAGCTTCCAAGCCTTTCTTTGGTGCTTTTCCCTGGCGATGTTCCTCTGTGCGTCTGATTCTTGAATTTTTCTTCAGGTCAGAATGCTTTTTTGGATTTTTTTTTTTGGTAATGCAGGATTTTAGTTTTTCTCTGAATTTTTTGTGAGGTTTTGTTTTTTTTTCCCATTTGCTGCCACCATGTTGTAGTGTGTTGGATACTGTTCAGTAGGCCTTAATGAAGTCATCATAGACTTAAGAAGGGTAACTGTACATGCTTATTAATGACAACAACTACATACATATATGCAGTAAAGGATTCAAGTTAGGAGCTGTCTCCATGCTTGCTTGTGCACACAGTGCCGTCCAACACTAGACTGACCCCGAGGTCCAGACCATATGTTGTCTTACAACACTGTGAGTGGCACTGGAGACAATCCTATGTTAACCCTATATGTGCCAGACCCTTATACTACAAGAGCGGCCACAGGTCATTCTGTAGAAGAGCTTCCTCTGCATCTCTCTGTCCCACAGTGGCAGCCTACCTGTACCTATATTTTTACTTAAAGATTTTAAAAATGTTGGAAAGAAGGCACTTCCATGTTGAAGCGCCCTCTCTGTTAGTTACTCTCCATTACAGCCTACTGCTCATCTCAAGCTTGGAGACCTCTGATTGGCCCCCCAGTTTTAGGAGCCCACCCACCATTCTTAATTGGACCGAAACCTGTTTCCATGCCAATTCAAGGACACCTCCATGAAATTCCAATAAGTGACTGTTTTCCCTGGGGGTGAGGTTGCAACACGGAAACAGTCCTGATTCCTACTTCCTCCTCACAGAGGGATAATCTAGACCTTTCTGACATTTATTCAGATGCAAGTTCTGCTACATTCACTTGTAAAATTAAAAAAAAAGACTCGCTGGATGAAATAATCCACACTAAAAGAAGTTTTTCCTAAATAGGCATAATCTATTGTAATCTTTAGCCTGTTCTTAATCCAGAAATGTTACTTTTCCAATTTACAGACTTCTTTAGTTATAAAGTATTTTGAGATGTCTGATATTCGTGAATGGCGCTATATAAATGAAAGTATTTCTTTGTTTCTAGTTAGGGGTTGTACTTAAAATAAAGATACAATCCAAGAGTATGGATGTTAAGTGCTCCTTTATTATTTATACAAGACTATTAAAAGCTAACATTTCTGGAAGCTTCAGGTACTGAATGTACATTTTTTTTAAATTACAAATTTGATCACATGATTTCTGCTGTAAAGGTCCTAATATTTTTGGACGATGTGCTGCACAGGTTTGATTTCTTACGGGCAGAAATTGTCAAGATTACCTTCTGATCACAATTCCTTGTAACTATTAAAACATGCGCAGTTTCAGTGTGATGTACACTGGGAATTTATTTACAGTGACAGAATTCATATACTGCAGTAGTGAGGCTGTGGTGATGAAATATTTAAGGAAGAAAATCAATAATAGCTGGTCTGGAAAGGAATAGGTGTTTATAGGGATAGCCTTAGATAATCCAATACTCCATGGAATACAGTGGCTCCTGTGCTGTTAGGTCCGGGGAATAGTTATCTGGAGGACAACAGACTAGGGTTGAATTGTGGCAATAAATGAATGTTCTAGATTTGCATAATAACCTTTGGGATTCAGGGACTACTTATGTAGAACTTTCCTCAGGAGATTAAATGGGTGATGTATTATAACAGTAAAACAGTAGTGAGAGAAGATGCTCGGATTTTAAAAGGCAGAAGAGACAGTGGAACTGAAGAAGATAAAGTAGATAAAATATTAAATAAATAATTTTTGGATGTATTCACTAGATAATTAACATAACATTCAAATTTCAGATGCTCTGAAATCAATAGGTCAATATCGACTTTTTGGATCTGGCCGAACACCGATTGACCGATCAGACTGAGCACTGATTAATCGATTAGTTCAACATTGATTGACTGATCAGTCCGAGCACTGATTGACCGATCAGTCCGAGCACTGATTGACCAATCAGCTCAACACTGACCAATCGGCCTGAGCACTGATTGACCGATCAGACCAAGCACTGATTGTCCAATCAGACTGAGCACTGATTGACTAATCAGCTCAACACTGATTGATCGATCAGTCTGAGCAGTGATTGACCGATCAGCCCATGCACTGATTGCCCAATCGGACCGAGCACTGATTAACTGATTAGACCAAGCACTGATTGACCAACTGGACCAAGCACCAATCAGGCTGAACATGGATTAATTGCGTTTTCCACTGGCAAATAGAGCCCCAGGGATTTTGATGCCCTGGCCTCATCTAAATTTGGTGGACAAACTGCAGGCCACCAAATAAGCATCCCAATGCAGCTCGTGTGAACAAGGTCACAAGGCCAGGCAATGGCATCCACCAGCAAGATATACTGCTGAGGGGAGAGGGAGGGAGGGTCAACATTGTGGAAGGTAGATGTCCTGTGGCAAGAGAACCCTAATTATTCTGTGAGCCCAGAACAGCTTTCCTGATCCACCAGGACCCACAAAAATTATTCAATACCATCTTCCAGCAGGCCTCTTTGGCTCTATCACATTGCTGTGGGTCTGGAGTCACGTGTAGGCCAGACCAGCTAAGGGTGGCAGATTAAGTGAACCAGAGTGTGGAGTGTGCTCAATGCCTGCCTGGCCAAAGACCTGGCCCCTCACTTTGTGGCCCACTTAGAAATTAAGCTAGGCTTGCCTCATGTGCAACCTTAGCCGAGTATTTCTCTTACATTCCTGTCCTGCTGCTGCCCCACTCACATGTTCAGTTAGGCTTCTGGAAAACTTTGACAAAATCCCACGTCAAAGGCTTCTATTGAAATTAAAAATCATAGGAATCGAGCATAGAAAATGAGTTTGGAAAAGAAACCATATCAAAAAAAAAGAAACAGTGTGTGTTTGAGGACTGCACTGTCAGGCTAAAGTGAACTGCTGCATGAGGTCCCTCAGCAGACAATGCTTTGATCCCTTTCGCTTCTAATTTATGTTAATGACCTAAATGGTGAAGCAAATGTAAGTTTGTCTCATTTGTTACCGAGACTATTATAGTGAAAGCTTTAGAGACAGAGAGAATTGTGGGGATTCTGCTGCATCTTTGAAGGAAGATCAACAGCAACCCCGGAGAAATGATTAACCATTACTCTGTGCTGGGTGGAAATGGCTGATGTTCTTGCACAGCAAGACATCTTCCTTTTTGCTGATCTACAAAATCTCCCAGATTAGTTTGCTATGGTTCAATAAAATAGTTGTTGGCATCTTAGCAGGCCTGGCCTAACAGGCGACACTGGCCATGCCCGTAATGCCTCTTGATTCTGACTTTTATTTCTGACAACTCTTCTTTCATGCATTCCATGTAGAGCATGATTCTGTGATTGGAATAATTCAGATGAACCTCCCAGCATTCAGAAGAAGGATTTTTAAAAAGGTAAATGGAATTATTTATTTTCTTTATTCTTTCATGGGATGTGGGAATCGCTGGCAATGTTTGTTGCCCTGTCCTAATTGCCCATCAACTGAGCGGCTTGCTTGGCTATTTCAGAGGGCAGCTAAGAGTCAACCACATTGCTGTGGGTCTGGAATCACATGTAGGCCAGACCAGGTAAGGGTAGCAGCTTAAGTGAACCAGATGGGTTTTTACAGCGATTGATGGCTATCTTCATGTTCCAAATTCTTTCTAAATTGAATTAAAAAATTTTGGAACCCATATCCCCAGAGCATTACCCTAGGTCTCTGGATTATTACTCCACTGACCATAAACCACCAGCTCCCACATATCTTTGTCATTAAGGTCCGTGGGCCTTTAAGAGGTCATCTCACCTGCAGCTTCATGGTCTTCCCTGAAGTCTTGTTTCCACCACATTTCATTGTGCAAGCAGGAGACTCAGCAGTGAACAGGGCAGGGAAATGAGCTGAGAAATGGCACTGTGACCATTCCCAGCCCCTTTTGGAGGTTGTAGTGAATTTCCCACCTGCTTTACAGGGAAGTTCTAATCACCTGCCCCAGATCTCAGTGCGTGATTCATTCAGGAATTCTGACAAAGCAGCAATACCTAAAAAATTAACCTCTTTTCTCTTTTCACATAGTGATAAATCTGCTGTGCTGTTCTCATGTTACCAGTTGTTATTTGAGTGAATCTGCTTTTTAGATAAATTCATTCTTTTTATCGGTGCCCATTTTTCTCAGTTACAAAACATAGTCATATATTTAATAGGATCTCAACAAGGTTCCTCCAACAGCACCTTCCAAACCCGTGCCGACTACCATCTAGAAGGACAAGGGCAGCAGATAGATGGGAACACCACCACCTGGAAGTTCCCCTCCAAGTCACTCACCATCCTGACTTGGAAATATATCGCCGTTCCTTCACTGTCACTGGGTCAAAATCCTGGAACTCCCTCCCTAACAGCACTGTGGATGTACCTATATCACATGGACCGCAGCGGTTCAAGAAGGCAGCTCACCACCACCACCTTCTCAATGGTAATTAGGGATGGACAATAAATATTGGCCTAGCTACTTATGCCCACATACCCTAAAATGAATTTTTAAAATTATTACTTTCAAAGTATAAGATGCAGTGTACATGGTACAGTATGATAACAGCTAACATACTGAGGGCAGATAGGCTTGCAGGTGGTTCTAGGAACTGGTTCTGGGAGGAATGGTGTTGTTAGGTTGTACATAATCTAGGTTGGAACCTCAGTGCAGTGCAGAGGAAGTGCTGTATTGTCGGAGATGCTTTTTTTAATTCATTCAAGGGATGCGGGCATTACAGGCTGGGCCAGCATTTATTGCCCATCCCTAGGTGCCCTTGAGAAGGTAGTGCTGAGCTGCCTTCTTGAACCGCTGCAGTCCATGTGGTGTAGGTACACCCACAGTGCTGTTAGGAAGAGAGTTTCCGGACTTTGACCCAGCGGCAGTAAAGGAACGTGATATATTCCCAAGTCAGATGGTGAGTGGCTTGGAGGGGAACTTACAGGTGATGGTGTTCCCATGTGTCTGTTGTTTTGATTTTGCTTCAGGTTAATGTAAAAGATCTCATCATACTATCTAAAGAAGGAAAATACTAACTCTGGTGTTCTGGCCAATATTTATGCCTTAACTGACCCCACTAGAACAGATTATCTTTCTGAATGCTCAATTGTTCATTTGCTTTTTATGGGACTTTATTCTACGTAAATTGGCTATTGTATTACCTTTCAGATGTGACATTAAACCAAGAGGCCCCACCTGCCTTCTCAGGTGGATGTAAAAGATCCCACTGTACTATTTTGAAGAAACACGGAGGACTTATCCCCGATGTCCTGGCCAATATCTAACCCTTAATCAACATCAGGATAACAGATTATCTGGTCATTATCAAATTGCTGCTTCTGGGATCTTGCTGTATGGAAATTGGCTGTGATACTTACAGCCAAAGAAACTTAGTCAGGAAAATGGTTTTATTAAACATCGTCAGTGCAGTATTTTTGCCAGTTTAGAGTTGTGCCCTTTTCTTTCAAGTGTACCTTCATACCAGCACTCTCCAGGGTGTGTTTCTGGGTAATCCTGAAACTTAAAATAGTGCATTTTGAACATTTGTAGTTCACAATTGATCATTTTTTAATCTTAAAATAAGTTGGCATTGGGATTATGAACAGAACAAGCAGACCACTAGGTTCCAAAATGCCTTTTGCAATTCGGAGAGTATTCCACTCCATCTCCTCTCCTTCCATTCAAGTATTGTTGAACCTTTTCCCTTAGATCACAGATACTCATCCCATCTAACTATCTCCTATTTGGACATTCTGTCCTTGTAGTCTCAGGCTGAACTATTGTAAGGCAATAGTAGAAAGGGCCAGGAGGCATGGGACTAGCTGTGTTGCTCTTGCACATAACCAGCATGGACAAGATGGGACGAATGGCCTCTTTCTGTACTGGAACCATTCTATGATTCTGTGATTTAACAGTCTGAGTTTGCCAGCAAAGCTTTGCTGCCACTGGCCATTGGGTAGATACTGAGGGTAGCGCGGATTAGGGTGGGGTAGGTTAACTGAGAGTGGGGCAATCAGGAGAGAGAGAAGCAATCGAAAAGGAGGAAGCATTCTAGAAGAAAGCAGGCCTTGGGGAGGGAGAAGGTGATTGGCAGGGAGTTAAGGTGATCCAGAAGGGGAAGATGATGGGGCTGAGCAAGGGCTGACAATGGTCTGCAGGACTGTTGTGGATCTGGGAAGAGCACAGTCATTGTGGAGGCAAAGTACCGGCTTCACCCTGAGGATACCCTCCATCGTGTTGTGTGGTACCACCACCGTGCTAAATGGGATAGATTTCGAACAAATCTAGCAACTCAAGACTGGGCATCCGTGAGGAGCTGTAGGCCATCAGCAGCAGCAGAATTGTACTCGAACACAATCTGTAACCTCATGACCTGGCATATCCCCCACTCTACCATTACCATCAGGCCAGGGGATCAACCCTGGTTCAATGAAGAGTACAGGAGGGCATGCCAGGAGCAGCACCAGGCATACCTAAAAATGAGGCATCAGCCTGGTGAAGCTATAACACAGGACTACTTGCGTGCCAAACAACATAATCAGCAAGTGATAGACAGGGCTAAGCAATCCCACAACCAACGGATCAGATCTAAGCTCTGCAGTCCTGTCACATCCAGTCGTGAATGGACAATTAAACAACTCACTGGAGGAGGAGGCTGCACAAATATCCCCATCCTCAATGATGGAGGAGCCCAGCACATCAGTGCAAAAGATAAGGCTGAAGCATTTGCTACAATCTTCAGCCAAAAGTGCCACGTGGATGATCCATTTGGCCTCCTCCAGAGGTCCCCAGCATCACAGATGCCAGTCTTCAGCCAATTCGATTCACTCCACATGATATCAAGAAATGGCTGAAGGCACTGAATACTGCAAAGGCTATGGGCCTTGACAATATTCCAGCAATAGTACTGAAGACTTGTGCTCCAGAACTTGCTGTGCCCCTAGCCAAGCTGTTCCAGTACAGCTACAACACTGGCATCTACCCAGCTTTGTGGAGAATTGCCCAGGTATGTCATGCACACAAAAAGCAGGACAAATCCAACCCGGCCAGTTACCACCCCATCAGTAAAGTAATGGAAGGGGTCATCAACAGTGCTATCAAGTGGCACTTGCTTAGCAATAACCTGCTCACTGATGTCCAGTTTGGGTTCTGCCAGGGCCACTAAGCTCCTGACCTCATTACAGCCTTGGTTCAAACATGAACATAAGAGCTGAACTCCCAAGATGAGGTGAGAATGACTGCCTTTGACATCAAGGCAGCATTTGACCGAGTGTGGCATCAAGGAGCCCTAGCAAAACTGGAGTCAATGGGAATCAGGGGGAAAACTCTCCGCTGGTTGGAGTCACACCTAGCACAAAGGAAGATGGTTGTGGTTATTGGAGGTCAGTCATCTCAGCTGCAGGCCATCACTGCAGGAGTCCCTCAGGGCAGTGTCCTCGGCCCAACCATCTTCAGCTGCTTCATCAATGACCTTCCTTCCATCATAAGGCCAGAAGTGGGGATGTTCACTGATGATTGCACAATGTTCAGCACGATTCGCGACTCCTCAGATGCTGAAGCAGCCCATGTCCAAATGCAGCAAGACCTGGACAATATCCAGCCTTAGCTGACAAGTGGCAAGTAACATTCCCACCACACAAGTGTCAGGTAATGACCACCTCCAACAAGAGAGAATCCAACCATCACCCCTTGATGTTCAATGGCATTATCATTGCTGAATCCCCCAATATCAACATCCTGGGGGTTACAATTGACCAGAAACAGAACAGGACTAGCCATATAAATACAGTGGCTACAAGAGTAGGTCTGAGGTTAGGAATAGTGCGACGTGTAACTCACCTCCTGACTCCCCTAAGGCACAAGTCAGGAGTGTGATGGAATACTCTCCACTTGCCTGGATGAGAGCAGCTCCCACAACACTCAAGAAGCTTGACACTGTCCAGGACAAAGCAGCCCGCTTGATTGGCACATCCACAAACATTCACTCCCTCCACCATCAACGCACAGTAGCAGCAGTGCGTACCACTCCAAGATGCACTGCAGGAATTCACCAGAGCTTGTTGGACAGCACCTTCCAAACCCATGACTACATTCTCCTGGAAGAGCAAGGGCAGCAGATAGACGGGAACACCACCACCTGAAGGTTCCCCTCCAAGTCACTCACCATCCTGACTTGGAAATACATTGCTGCTCCTTCATTGTCGCTGGGTCAAAATCCTGGAACTCCCTTCCTAACAGCACTGTGGGTGTACCTACACCACATGGACTGCAGCAGTTCAAGAAGGCAGCTCACCACCACCATCTTACCACAACTAGGGATGGGCAATAAATGCTGGCCCAGCCAGCGAAGCCCACATCCCGTGAATGAATAAAATAAAAACAGGAATGTTTGGTCCAACTCCAGATTCAGGCAAATATTTTTCTTAAATCTTAACGTTTCTGGTGCTGGTCTCCAAGCAGTTGCTTTAAGGCTATTGGTTAGGTCAAATGTAGATGAGGTTATTTTGCATGTAGTTGGCTCAATTTCAGGAAAGGGTCCCTGTTTTCATCTACCAAAATCCTAATGCCTGTTTCAGCTGCAAATTTTTGGTGCTTACACATCACTTTTCACAATGTGGCAGGCAGCACACTTCTAGTGTGAAATATGAAAGCGCATACCGCCAAGCGTATTAGATGCTGGATTTCAAGAAATATATAAAACCAAATTAGTATAAAATTGATCTGCTGAATATTGCAAAACTATGCTCTGGCAAGAAAAAATATGCTTTTCCATCAACTTGAACAAGTTAAACATTTTAGGGAAGATTTCCACTGCCTTATACTTGTAGGAAATTTTGAAATATTTTTGTTATACTTCCAATTTCACCGCAAATAGCAAACATTGGAACACTCCCTTGCATGGCTAATTTTGAATGGATGCTTTGAGGTTGGGGGATGAAAAGGAAATATATGATAAGATAACAACATTTTAGTTGCATGGCATCATTTTTTAAATGAGCTGGTCTCCTAAAAGAAAATGCCTGGATGATTAAATCTAAGGGCCATCAACCGTTAAATTGTCATGAATATATTGCTTGGAAGCTGGAAATTCCTGTTAATTAGCAAAGTTTGGAGTGCCACAGATGGTAGCAAAAATGCAGCCCTTGTGTATTTTAACCATCCATGGCTCCAGGGAATTATGTACTCCTTGGGCTGGCCAGTATTTTAAAAAAGATTTCACTTCTTGTAATTTAGCATTGGAAAAAAATGCCAATAATACAGTGATAATCTCTGTTACTCAAGTGTCAAGAGTCTTTTTATTGCTGTTCTACTAATATTATTTTACTGATACATTAAGGTTAATTTTAACCTAACCTACCTGGCTCAATCTGCTCACATCAGCCGCCTGTTTTACATCCCACCTGACTTCACAGTCCATCAAAATCAATGGGAACTCAAATTGGATGGGATATAAAATGGGTGACTGATCTGCTCCTGTCAGTTTAAGTTAAAATAACGCTAATAATCTTGGAAAATTGCAATTTAAAATAAAGGCGTTTTAATAAAAATTACTTCTGCTTATCATGTTGTTTTCCTCAATTCTCTTCAAGTGCCTTCATGTCCCTCTCTCCTACTTCTACATCCTTTCTTTCTTATTTATGTTCCTCTCTTTACATAATTTACCTCATATATCTAATCTTAATTGTCCAGTGTTCAAGAATCTGATTCTCATGCCTAGGCTGGGATCCACACCATTGAAATTTCAGCTCTGATTAGTGAAAAAAAAATGCTCCAATGGCCATTCATTCAGTTGAATCAAGTGCAAGGACATTAAATCTTACCTGGATATGTCATTGAAGGTCAAAGATACCTTTTATTTTAAGCAACATCCTCCAAACCCCTGGGAAGTTACCTTGCTTCTGGCTCAGTTGAAACAGTTGCTGCAAAAATAAATTACCTTATTAGCAGTGCCTGAAGTGTTAATGTTCCTGATTCATTCCCCAGCACCAAATCTCCCATTTAATACCTTAGCCATTAGAAGTGCAATAACTAACTATTTTTGTTTATTTTGTTAATGTTACTTGATTAGAAATGTTGATGCTTGATTTGCAGCCATGAAGATCCTACTCCATTATAATCTAATTAGCACTACTGTGGTATGGCAAGAGGGTGGTGAGGAGGATAGCTATTAGAGAAACATAGGATAAAACGTATCAGTTCAGAGTTTTTAAATCTCAAATTAAATTAGATCTTAATTGAGTTCCATTACTCTAGGAATTATCTTTCCAAGGGAAAACTTAACCAATCTGAGCAAGTTTATCTCACTTTTTAAATTTAATTTTTTAAATCGTCATGGTATTTCCCCAGTCTCCACTCTCCCTATTTCCCCTTCGTTAGTCCCAAATGGGCAACACTTAAGCCTTCCCGGTGACAGCTGATAGATATTCTAGATATTCCCTGAAGGAGTAATGCCAAAGATGGAACCAGGATTGACAATACGGTCAATAAGATCTTTTGACAAACATCTGAAAAAAATTTTTAAAAAGTAATAAAATTAAGTCCACTCTGAAAGGTGTTTGAGCAGAAATATTCAACATTAAAGGAAACTACATAAAAGAACTTGAAAACATAACATCTTATTTGAAATGTTGCGCGATCAGAGTGGGTGGTAACACTATAATGTTGCTAACAGTGCGATAACGTCTAACTGTTACCATATCGACACTGTTAGCCCAATGAAATCATTATATGTACCCATACATATATATATATATATATTTGTTAATTGATCGTGGGCATCGCTGGCTGGGCCAGCATTTATTGCCCATCCCTAATTGCCCTTGAGAAGGTGGTGATGAGCCACCGGTTCAACCGCTACAGTCCATGTGGGTTCTTTTGGGGAGGGAGTTCCAGGACCAGACTTGAGACGGCTTCGAATTTCATTAACGGTAAAAAAATATTTTGGAACGAATTTTCAAAGATATGACCTTTGTATTGAAGATTTTGCAATAGAAATGCATTTTCATTGTGGTCTTTGATATTGAAAATGAACCTATTTATTAGTTCACAGGAACTCCAAGTTTCCAAGCCACTTTTACCTGACACTGTAATGTTTGATGACAGTAATGACCTAGCAGTTGCTTCCGGACTCCTGAGCAGACACAGCGCTCACTATATAATGAAAGGCTCCTAATTGCCGTATGTCGAATCACAACAAATAAAAAATAGAGTTCTGTTATGACTAGGCCTTTTTTTTTATTAAGGAATAACCTGAACTCGTCTGTGTTGGAATTGCATGCTGTAAAGTGAAGATGTTCTAGCCAACATTTGTTTATATATAGAAATGAACTGAGCCGACAAGAGTTTGTTCCAGTGATGTTGGCTCACTCATGATGCATTCGCTCTGCTCATGCATTCTGTTTGTTATGCAATTGTTATTAAATGTTCACGGATTTTTTTAAGCCTGGCAGTGTCTGCTACAAGGTTTCACATACCATACATTTACATTTTGAGTTTCAGGGCTGGTAATAGAGTTTATTTGAATTATCCAGTGTAACTATACACCTTATTCATATTGACTCCGCATTCCTTTGTCTTTTTTCACATATGAAATTCGTCGCATTCGCCGTTGTAAAAGCAGCCCAAGAGGACGGGCCCTCCATTTCATGTTTCATTGAAAGGAACTTTGGTGGGGTTTAGAGAGAAAAGGGGGTCCCGCAAATTCCGGGAATCTGAAATAAACCCCAAGGCCGTTTGCAATCGATTGCAGGCCCGTTAGAATCTGAACGGGAAGGATGGGTCAATGCTCGGGCTGGGGGGTGGGGTTGGGGGTGGGGGTGGGGGCGGAGGGGCCTTTATCGGAATGGCAGTGGGTGAGACAGATTAGGTACCAGCCGAGCTACCTACAAAAGCTGGAAGGAGCAGCATCACTGCCTCTGGTGTGGCCCATTGCAATGTGCTCTCACCAGGCTTTGCTGCAAGAACTGGCGAGTAGATGGTGAACTGATAACCAGATATTCCACGTCAAAACCAGAGGGATAAATAGAGTATTTTATGGAATTTACTAAGCTACTTTAACTAAGTTACTGAGTGGCAGTGGACATGTAGGTCAGCACAAAGAGATGATACAGCTTTAAATCCAGAAAGCAAGCCATCTGGTGCCCAGCGCATGTCAAACGTGTTTATAGAAGCCACGCGTAAGGCAGGCGACATTCATTATTCTCTCCAGGTCCTGTGTCGGCCACAGAGAGCCTTCCCTGACCTCGGGCCCGGCATGTCAGACAATGTAAAAACCTCACACACACACACACACACACACACACACAGACAGACAGACAGACAAAAACCTTTAAAAATGAAAGTGTAGGAATTAAAGCAGGAAGCAACGAGGAAGATGACAGAGCGCGACAGGGACCGCAGAACAGTCCCTGTTTACCTAATGGATTCTCCCAGATTTAAATCGGGAGGGGAGGAGGAGGAGGAGGAGGGTGGGGGGAATTGAAAAAGGGCAAGGGGAGCGTGTCTGATTTTAAAGGAGGAGGTCGGCACAGATGCGGAGCCATATGGAACCGAGGGCTTCTGATGAATCGGATTTGAGGAGCTTTGAAATGCAGTTTCTCAATGTGCTGATGAAAGCTGGGACTGGGTGAAAGAGCCTGGCTATCTCCTTTCACATGGGCCAACGTGTTCTGCTTGTACAGGTCAGCCCCCTTACCTCCCAGCTCTTTATACCTGAATCCCCATCATTTGTAGCGGTGTTCCCACCCCGCACCACCCCCCCACCAAAATTGTTCACCTAGACGGTTTTAATCGTCCAGGATATATATGCTCTCCAAGTCGGCCCATTGCCTAGCGGGCTAATGTGATCCAGTACAGCCAGCCCAACCCTGCCTCCAAACTGGCCCCATCTGACAAATTCCCTGACCCCTCCCCCCCCTCCACACCAGCTCACCCGGTTTAGGTACAGAAAACACTGCAATGTCGAGGGAGATGGCGATTCGGGCGCCACATTTCTCTCACTGGATGGTAAATGACATGGAGGTGTGTCTTCATGTCAGAAAACGAGGGGCATTTTCTTGTAGAGGGCCCCGGGGCATTTCCAGATGTTCCTTCTGAACCCAGAATGCTGCACCAAAACCCGGCCTAGCTATTGTTTCGCACACCTGCAAACAAGCTGAAACAGTCGCCAAATGGGTCCCAGATCAATCAGTTAGAAGGTTCAATTCTTACAATCAAGTGAAGTTTACAGTCACATGTGTTACCCTTTGAACTGCTGCTCGTCCTACTCCCCCTTTAACACAAATCCCAGATGTGACAACAGCTAGCATTGGTGACCGGGTCAAAAGTAGGAGGACTGGTTAGCATGGGCAAATTCAAAATCAATATGATAAACTTTGCTCCTTTGTGTGTCTCTCTTGTTTGTTCACATGCTGGGGTGATGTTTATAAGAGGCAAATCCTACAGAAATAATGTCTTCATTTTTTTCTGTGATGTCTGTACCAACTTAACCCCTGACTGGCAAACAAAAAAAGTATTTTAATCGAGGTTTAAAAAGCCAGAATTGATGAGCGTGTAGGTTAGTATAAACTGCTTGTATTTAATCTCTAGCTGCACAGGGCTGAGGTGTGTGGGCTGTACAATGACCGGCTGTAATGTAACGGTATAGGGCAAGCCTAGTAAATCACAGCTATCACACCTGAATAAATCTGCGAACCTGGGACAATCCACCTAAGTGGGAAAAAAAAATCATCGGATCCATCAGTTTTCTCATCTAGCAATAAATATCTAAAATGCACGCCTGCGCAGAGCCCCCTTGTAATACTTCACTCTATTTGGTTAAATGTTTGCTTAATAAGAGCTTTAGAAAATCATTTTTCTTTCGCACTATATGGGCAAAGCGTTTGTCTCTCTCTCTCTCTCTCGCTCTCTCCCTCTCTCTCTAACCGTGGTTAGTGATGTCCTCGTATTAGATCTCTTTAATTCAAGGACATCCCCCAATACATCGTTGAGAACTGAGGGCACATGGGGCAGATGACGTGTGGGTCCCATCATGTAATCGGCTTGTGTTGAACCCAAATCAGCAGATGGGAAGTTTGCTGAATAATCCCTTAAAGAAAGTGGATCAAGTGCATACAGAATCACTGGATGGGCTAGGACACTAACCACGATTAGAGCGGCTAATGATAAATTGAGGAGGCTCCCAGCCTTTTCTTCCAGAACGTCCCGCATTGGTGAAACAGACAACGCCAGCTCTCTGCTGCATCTCTAGAGCATCGTTTGTTTGTGGGGCTTCTCTTTCTCTCTCTCTCTCTCTCTCTCTCCCCCTCTGTGTTTCTGCTCTGATTGTGTTTTCTGTTTAAAAGCCGCCGATCGCCTGTTTCCGTGTAGGAGGAATAGCATTTACGCTTGTGGGTGTATTGCTGGACTGTGTGTTGCGAGTCTCTCACTCTCTCCCCCGATAGATTGCTCTGCAGTCATCTGCTCATATTCCTGAAGGCTCGCGTTTGGATACTTAGCGCACAAAGCTTTGTATGTTGGGGGATTCGTAGGATGTGGATGTGCTTTGTAACCTCTCCCCCCCCCCCCCCACCCCCCCCACCCCACCCCCAACCCCCCCCCCCCCCCCCCCCCCACCCTTTATAAAACTGCAGTTCGCAGGGCCTTGGCTACATGAAAAACTGGGCGAGCAGTAAGTTTGATGCGCGCATTTACTGTGTGCGGGGTGTGTGAGAGAGAAAGTGAGAAAGAGCTTCTATTTGGGTCATTAACATTTTAGCGTGTGCAAGACTTGACAAAAAGATCAGGAGGTTTGGGAGCCGGGCAGAATGCGCACATCTAGCTCGGTTTCTTGGCCTTTTCTCTGGCGTCGGCTAACTGTAGAGAATGGCCAGGGATTGGAAATGTTACAGCCAGTTTTTCTCCACTAATCGTGGATTCTCTTTGCCAGACTTTTTTCCCCCTTTAGGCACCGCCATTGTGTATTCTTGATGGTCCAAGGCAGACATGTTTTGGCGGAGATCGTGCAGGAGCTAAACCCAGATAAATGAAGACATTGCAATGCTTTCTGCAGGGGTCGGACTGCTTTCTCTGGTTGGCGTTTTGCTCTCACTGTAGATGGAGATCGGCCCCAACCCTCCGTGTTCACAGCGGACCTTGATTTAATGTTATACAATTAAGGCACGCGGTGAATGCCAAGAGAGGGGCCGCTTAGCGTCCAGAGGAGCCTTAAGCAGAGACAAACCTGATCCAGACTCTGGTGAGGATGCATAACACGCTGCAATTCTTAGCTCAGAAAGGAAACATGCATGCTCTGTTCTTGGGTTAGAAGTGTTAGTCCTGCGGAGCCCCCCTTGTATGGGAGACATAATGCACCTGCTTGGCGGGCAGGGGCTCTTAATAGATCTGCTTTGAAGGGGTGGGGGGGGGGGGGTGGGGAGTTGGGGAGTGAGTGGGGGGTGGGGGGGGGGTGCTGCTGGGGGGTTGGTGGTGGGGGGGGGGTGGGGGGGACCGTACCTTTTCTCCCCTCACAATATCCTTTTTGTGTAAGGAAACGGAGTTGAAGGACGAGCCGCTGTTGCTATTTAAGATGCTGGCGCCGTTTGAATTGGAAATTGCTACTGTTTTAGAAATAAATTCATTCATGCTCTACCCTCTGTGCCGCTGCCTAAGGTAATTGCCTCTTTTGTGAGCGGGTTTGTGGCCCGTCAGTTGCATTTTATTCAGGCGTGAGCTGCCCACCAAATCTGATCTTACTCCCCGTGCGAAAGAGCCAGCAAAACTCTTGACTCTTAATGTGAAAATGACACTCACGGCAGAGGAAAACGGTATTTTGGAAATGTAAGAGCTGCTGGAAATGCTGGTCGGATGGGGTGAGAATTCACCGGCTGCTTGCTTAATTAAAACGTGCACTTTTATTCCGCATCAAGTTCCTAATGTGCTACTAGCGAGGCGGGTTTCAGACTGTGCTGCAAGATTTGATTTGCCCCTTGATCCAAACGCGGAGGAGATGGGAATACGCTTGAAAATTTAAATAACCACGATTTATATATTTAAAATAAAGGCGCTGTCCACCCGACCCAGTTATCGGAACCACGCAGACGGATAGTGTGCAGTATCCGTGCAGCCTCACATCCAACTGAATCCCTCCTGCGCAGAGATTTATAATCGGTGTTGTTGTTGGTGCATTTCATGGGCAAAATCATTCAGAAGTCTCCCCCTCCCCAGCCCCTCCCTAAACACCCCCCCGCAGCCCCCAGCCCCCCGGGACCTCCATCTTCACCTGCCTCAGATGAATCAGCGCAAGGACTGAAGGAACCAAAAACAAGTTTGGTGGGTCAATAAATAATTCACTGAAAATCATGTGATGAGCATGATTATGTTATCGGCAGAAGATAGTTCACCAAACGCAGACATTTTAATAATCCTCCTATCGTATGGAAACATACCTGTTCAGTGGGCACTGGAAGCCTCACCATTATATATTTTGTGATGGTTATTGTGAGCTACATTAGCTTTATTTTTGTTGACATATAAGAATGGGCTGATTATTCGTAGGGACTTAGCGTAATACTGTATTTATAAACCCATGTTGCAAAATTGTGATTTCAATATGGTCCTGGCTGAATTGAGATTAAACATCCTATAGTAATCGTATCTTTTTAGTTTTTTCTGTGTTTATTGCTCCAGCCAAAACCAAAGAAAGGAGGAACCCCATTTTTATTCTCAATTTTTCAGAGAGCCATTTCAAAACAAACGCTTCCGATCGCTTTCACCGCTGCTCGTTTCAGATTTAATGTCAAAACAGAACATTCCGGATTCAGTTCAGCCAAAGATGCGGCTTAACTGCAAGACGATTAACAAAAATACCCCCGGCCAAAGAGAAGTTACCAATGCATCTTTTGAAAAGGTTCATTTTAATTTTGCTTTTGAAGGTATATTTTGAGGTTCTCTTGAATTTACAGGGCTCACCACCAACCGTGAAACATTTGGGGAATGTGTAGCGAGTCCGAACAGGAACGACTAAATCAACATCCCTTTGTTGGTAAATACATCTCTCCAAATTTTAGCAGAAAATGAAACCCGCCATCCTGGTCAGATCGGCCTGACAGGAGAATCTCTCATTCCATGCCATCGTGAACATTTAAAATACGAATTGTTACGGTGATACTGAATTCTAGTCGTTTATGTGACAGTACAGGTGCAGTCACTGAGGTTGAACATATCTTAAGTGCTGGCTCTTTATATACCATTGAAGTCTTTCAGATTTAGATGTGAAGAATGTGGGCTCCATTCATAAATCGCTATTTAGTAAAGTCTTGTCCTTTAAGTATGATATGCTATCTGCATTTAATAAATTCATGGGTTGATTATTTAAGCAGTTCCATATTCCAATCGTTACATTACATTGAACGTATTGACAACACCACAGGTTTTTTAAATTTTCAGTGCCCTGATTGGTTTGGTTTCGATCAGCTTCGGACGCATCTTGTGCGATTTAGTTTTGCTATTCATTAACGCACCAATTGCATAGGAACCGAAACCATTAAAGAAAAGGCTGCAGCATTTCAGAGATCATTTTACAATGAAAGGCATTTCATTTTGAGGAAAGCAATTGTTCAGATAAATCGTGTTTCGCCGTAAATGCGATCGGACATAACCCCTGGAATACTGGGTGGGATGGTCCCCAAAAATCGCCTCCCCACGTCACAAAATCACAAATCCTATTATTCTGCTATCAGTTTAGGTCACATGTACCGCTTTCTTCCTTGTTCTGTACTTCTTGGACCATTCCTTCCATTTAACGCCAGTCCCTTGTACCTAAATTTAAAAACAGCTTTTATGCAACTGGGAAACAAAGAACCGAGAACGCGTTTGAAACTTGACTAATGATCTCAGAGTACTGAACTTTATCAATTATATATAAAATCATTGCAATTTTAGGAAATTAAAATAACTCGACGAAATAATTCAGACTAACAGCTGTGAAGTCTGTCAAACAGTTGACTTTTCTAAAAGTCACCATGGTGTCAGGGGAAGAATCTTGACAATAACCTCTAGATTTTTGATATTAGTTAGGAACAAAGTTCTTAAAAACAGCAACATTATTTGAATTTTAGTTAGCTGTGAAGTTATATTCACTACAAGCTAAATTAATTCACCCCAAAACGTGAACTCATTTAAAATCTATCTAAATTCCTTACACAATCTTTTGAAGCACTAATCAGTTTTGGTTTATGCTGCCCAATGGGACAATACTTAAATCCTACATTTGAAGATAATCCATGGTACCAAGTCACAGGCATGGTGACGTTAAAAAGTTAACATATCGCTTGGGCAAATAATTCTTGTAGGTTTGTAAGAAGCCGTCTATATTAGTCATGGGCTCCGGGACTCTGTACATATGAAATATTTCCAGTTCAACCCAGCCACCAATTGTTTGCCATATTGTGACCAATATATGAGCCAGTGAAGATTGTAAGCGTCCTTATTTTAAACTTTGGACAAAAATGCGCACATGACCTCATTAGCATACACCTGATTTTCTCAGGCCACATCATTATCAACTCAAGGTTCAAGAGAGTGTACTGTATCTGGCATAAAATCGAAATCATAATATCCAATGCCTTGCCCCTATTAAAACTATTTAAAGATAAGAGTTAACGTGCATCGAGGGGCTTACTTCTATCTTTTAACAGAATGTTACCACAATTTAATTCTAACAAGAGGAGCACGGAGCTAAAAATTTGGTCATGTGAAGCCATAAGATTTCGTTGGCATTTCAGTGCGAGTAGTTCATTAGTTTTTTTCTGCAAGAGCAAATGCGAGAAAACATTTCGTTCTTTATATAGCAGACCCTAAAACTAATAGAGAATGACGTTTTTAAAATGTCTCAATTTGTGGTAACATAACTAGGAGCAAATAATCTTTTTTATCCTGAGTTAGTAGTTTCGTTTAAAAACTGCCAAGTCTAGTTTCAGTCCAGGGAAAAGTTTGATAAATATATGCATACATGCTTTCTGGTCAAATTTCAATTTTGTAACAATAAGTCAAATTTCTTTCAAACAAATCCAATATATACAAAATAATTCATTGCATAAACTTTTCAAATAAAGTTTATGAACGGAAGCATCAGAACTGGAATTGGAGACTCCTTTGGTAATAAATAGGATGTTCTTCAATTGTACCAGATGATGGGGTGAGCCAGTTGCCAACAAGTCCTTCACCTTTTGCCTTCACAAGGAAGTTATTTTTTTACTAAAATGTCCATCTCACTAGGAGATTATTGACAATGACATTAGAAGATTAACCCCTTCAATGGTTTTAATTTATCTATAAGTTTAAGCACTTTATGTTATCTTCAACCAATATACTTCCTTTCTGCAATCACTGGGGATTGGGAAAAATACAATTAACTAACAATCACAAGCTTCAGGAATCTAATTATAACAGAGTACTGTATATGATGAGATTTCCACCATTACACATCACAAAGCTTTATATTTGTTGAGAGACAGCTTTTAATGGACTCTAAAACATTTTAGAATACTGTACTTATTTTACACTTGCACCACACCTTTGAATCAATTGCTCTGACAAACCAAGAATTGAGAAGACCTGAGTGTGTGTTCTTCCAACAGTCCAGTAACAGAAGTAATATTGAGTACTGTTACCTTAACAAAAAAAAACTGCAGAGTTTCGTGTAATACGTAATAAGTTTAGCTGCCACTTCCAAAGCTCAGGCACACAGAACATTAATGGCTCCATAGTTATAGGCTTTTGCTGTACCCTTTACAGTCTGAACTCATTAGCTCAGTCAAGTTAGCTATGGCAGCCTGAGTTGTGTTTAGTCCTAAACTGAAAAACTGAAAGTTGCATTTATGTGACTTACAACTAAATAACCCAAAATATCAAAATGAAATATATCTGAACAGAAGGAAAGGAAGGAATAGAGAAAGGAAGGTAGGAAGGGAGGGAGATTTGCATTTGTAGTGCCTTTTATAAGCACCGGATGTGGCAAAGTGCTTTACAGCCAATGAAGTATTTTTGAAGTGCAAGTCACTGTTGTAATGTAGGAAACACAGCAACTAATTTGCACAAACCAAGCTCTCACACAAGTAATGTGATAATGGCCAGATAATGTGTTTTTGTGATGTTGCTTGCGGTTTAAATATTGGTCAGAACACCAGACATAACACCGCTGCTCTTCTTCAAAGTAGTGCAATGGGATCTCTTAGGTGCATTGACAGGGCTGCCAGGAACTTGGTTTAACATCTCATCCCAAAGAAAGCACTTTGGACCGTGCAGCACTCCCTCAGTGCTGCTTTTTGTACTCAAGTCCTGGAGTTGGTCTTAGACCTCAAAACCTTCTGACTCAGAGGCGAGTGTGGTGCCAAGGAAACTATGGCTTACCCAATAAAAAATTCAAATGACGCTTAAATGGCTGCAGTTAAGTAAACTATGCAGATATTGTTTGAATGCAATTTCTACAACATAAAATAAATTGTTGGATCTCCGAGAACTCATCAGAACAGTAAACGAATTTCTACATTATACCAAATAAGCTTTATAGTTTAATAAACAGCTCAGATTTTTCATAGAGGTTAATGTTGGTAGTGTTAGCTTGGTATCCTCACTGTTAGCTAAGCATGGAACTGTTTCAAAAAACTTCAGTAGTTAAAAATTTATAATATTTCACTGCTGTAGGTCAAGAAATTGATTTTAGTAAAAATATTATTTGCAATCCTTTCACCTTCAATTCAAATATTTAACTTTATAGAATTACTCCTATAAAACATTCAAGCTAACACTCCTTTTTTGAATGCTTTCATATTTGAATATGTTTCATTTTTGGTACAGTTGCTAAAACAATGGGCAAAGGGTTCATTTTTAGTTGTGCAATAAATGTAATTTAGATTAGTAAAGCAGGATACAGTATAACAGTAGCATGCAACATAGTCATCTGGTCTATGCTCTAATTATTTTGCAGTTTACATTAAAATATAGAATTATAAATATGTGAATAGAATGTAAAGATTGGGAACTATGTCATTTCAGGCATATTCTATCATGAAGAAAGCTTTAGATAGAAATCTGTTTCTCATAGCTTGCTTTATGCCATATTTTTCATCATGTATTATGCTTCCTCTATCTCTTTGCTTTCCTTTCATTAATATCTCTGTTTTCATGTTGAAAATAAAAATGGAAAATCCTAGAAATGTATAGCCAGTTAGTCGCATCTGAAAACAAAAGATTCTAATGAAAGGCCCCACTTGAAACAATGAACTATCTTTCTCTTTCAGATGTTGTTCAGTCTGATGGATATTTCGAGCACTTTATTTCAAATTTCCAGTATTTGTGTCTTTATTTTGTTTTTACATACTGCGTTTTAAGTCTATGCATATTTGTCTTTCTCTATTTTGCATCCCTCTTTTCTTCATTATTATTTGCTTGTGTGTCTGTATGAATTAAACATGCATTGTGTGTTTGAAGAAAATTACATTATACGTTACTCTCTCTGAACAGATTTTGTACTGATCTGGGAGTTCAGAAAAAGAAGCTAAATCCCTAAGGTCCCTGCTAAAATGCTGTTCATCAATGTAAATTATTTTATGGCACAGGGGTCACTTGTAGGGTTTATACACATGGCAGTTTTTAAAACAAATAATCATCACTGGTAGATACATCTGCAGTTTCTATTATGTAAAAAAATGTTCCAATATTAGAATTAGAATTATGCACATCTACAAATATGACAGTTATGCTCTTATGCCTACAATTAAAAACTGTTCACTGTTCTGATAATGTATTTGAAAACTACAGCACTCTTTTGATTAAAGTATGATCCTGATAAAAATTGCTTTATTTTGTCAAAAAGGAATGGTACACTCTTTAATTAAAAAAATGACAAATCTCTTATCAGTTATTCCCTTTATATATAATTCCTGCTCCAAACATAATGCCTAAATAGATAATCTTGATCCGAAGATAACATTTCTCCTGTTATCTATGCTTCTAATGCTTAGTCCATTTGTTCATGTGACTGCACTGCTACATTTCACCTAAAGACAGCCACCCATTAGAAGCCTACATTCAAATAATCAGATTATTTATTAAAATGTTTTTGTTATATTGATTTATATTTAGTTTCTGAATGAATAATTTAAGAGTGTTACTCAAATAATCCAGTTTTGTTATCTGATATTTCCTGCAGTTATTTGTGAACAAAATAACAGCATCATAACTTCCAGAATATCGCACCCACTAGTTATCTGGGGCACCTTCACTCACAATCAAATGCTGACCAACAAATATACTCTGTAACTTAAGTACTGCAAACCAACTTTTCGGAAGGAGCATATAAATATTATATTTGGCTTACTCAGGTGACATTTTAATCCTTTATTTACCAAAGATACCTAAACTATTATGAATCTTTCCACCGGCCTTGCACACATAACACAGAAAACTTAACAGGAGAGATTGTTAAATTCAATTCAAGACAAATATTTGTCAGTTCTAGGGTTGTTTTCTGTGCTACATTAGCAGAATTATTGAATGGGAAAGCTACAATTGGCATCAGTACCCCTGGGCTAGAAAAGAGAAAATCAGGTAGGGTTCACTGATTAACAATACTGATTGCTATCAAAGTGAATTATCCTGGAATGCGTACATGTGTGGGTATAGAGTGAGGATAGGATTTGACATCGGGAATATCTACCCCCGTCAAATAATTTACCAACACTCATTGTTTCTACTTATACATGAATATCTGTCATTTGGGCAAGGTGCTGGATGCAGCATTCCCAGTCAACAAGACAGAAAGGATTGAGAATTGGAGGGATAAAAACCTACAGAGCAAAGGGATATTGTAGATACTTTCCATCTTTAGTTTTATCTCATCCCAGACTCTCCTGAAGTATTGACTCCTTCAATTGTCTATGGTTTCATGGGTAATTATTCACCTTTAGTATTTCATACAAAGGACCATTCTTCATGTGTGAGTCTTGACCACAGGCACTGACCACATATGGCATTACCTTTGAGTCTGATCCTGAATTTACTCACTGACCATACATGCACGCTCCAAATAAAGGGTCTATGATAGCAATCAGGGATGGGAACATTAGCTGATTTTCCACACCATAGTGGAGGGAGACTGAGGCCAATCACAGCACCCACTACCACATCACGAGCTAAGGACAGCTACCTCGGCACAGACTGGGGACAAAACTTTGGATCAAACTTGTTTGCACAGTTTGAAGTCAGAGGGTTTATCTCTGAGGTAGTGACATGGGTTGGAATATTATACCTTAACACCATAGATTTCTTAAGTTTGTTAATTTCATATTTCCTTTTCTTTCAGAAATGGCAGTATCAGAATAACAAAACATGTGTTGAATTCCATGCTGGTATTTTTATTTTTCTCAGAATAGTAAGCAAGTTTATTGTTCTTAGTTTGCTCAGGCCGGCACATTAAGGCAAGTTATTCACTTTTTTTTATATAGGACATAGAATGATATCAGTGATTTAGTATCTCCTAAGTATTCTCAAGCAAGGATGAAAGCTCAACATGTAAAATATTTGCAAAAATTAAGATCGGATAAAAAGTTTAACTTCATCAAATATACATTGTCTTGTTCTGTTTATACTGTCTCAGAACAATCACAGAATAATGAGACACAGCCATAATATATCCCATCTGTTATAGGGAAACATATGTACTAAGAATACTCAATGTCATTGTGCAATGTCACTGGGCATTGCTGACAAGGCATATAGTACTCTGATAAAATCCTGGAGCAAAGAAGAGGCAAAATACTTGTCCTTTACAATTTTGTTAGTTTCAAATTCCTCACTTTAATTCATTGCATTTTAGGGACACAAACAACCTTGAGCCAAGAAATGAGGTCACATTTATAATGTGAACTACCTGGTGTGAAGAAGCTGCTATGATCAAACTGACAACAATAAACTGCAAAAGCGCTGTATAGTTTTCAAAATCTATGAATTCTTTTTTCAGTGTTTTCTTTGCAACTTGTTTTAGGGTTATATTTTCTAGCAATCAGGTAGCAGACAAAAGACAGCAATTGGACAAAGGACTCAAATCCAGATATGGGCACTTCATTCATCAAGACCAGGATTTCGGAATTTGAATCTATAAGTATTCCCTTCCAGCAAGACTATGTTTCACTCAAATTGTTAATATTTTTTGAAATTACACAATGATATGATCAGTTAATTGGCTCACATATGACAGTTCCTTGCTGGAGATGTCCAAGTGTCGGGTAACACAATGCAAACAAAAACAGGAATACACTTCCACATATCACCATCTTAGATCTCTAGTAAGGCATGAAAATATCTTGCCTACATTAAACTTGCAGCAGAAAGAGAGGTAACAGCCTGACAATATAAAAGAGATTAGTTTATTGTGACCAGTTGAAAATTTGCCCTGCTGTCCAAATCTCACTATTACAAGACATACTGCACACGGATGACAGAACACCAGTAGAACTGCAAGTATTTGAAAGGTGAAGATTAAAATAGCAGAATTAAAATAGTGGCACAAAACCCAACTGCCTTATTCAGACCTGCCACTGAGGCTTTCGCAATCCTTCAATGTGATTGGTAAAGGAGATACACAGTTGTTTGCCATGTTCACTTACATTTCAAGTGTTTCCTAAAGGTTGTTACACCAATCCCATCTTACACTCCCAGCAACTTGCCACGCAAAATAACATAGAAATTAAACAGGCAAGGGCAAGTCTACTTTATGGCAGGTGCCATTTGTTGACTGTACATGAATTCTTGGCTATTAAGATCAATAGAAAAATAGAAATATAATAGAAAAATTCAGCAGAGACTAGCAACATATAAGCTTGGGCTGACAGGTGACAGGTAGCAATCATGTAATGCAAATGCCAGACAATGGCCATCTCCAAAAAGAAAAGGCCTAGTGTGTTGCTTGTAAAGAGCTAGGAACTAAGTGTTATGTGAATATACATCACAGGATGCCATATTCACTGTTGCATTGGAGTCATGTGCCAAGCAATAATGTCTATTAGTCTACCACCCACATGGAGAGATGCTAATGAAGTCTTAGCATTTTTGAGTCAAAAGTGTATTTATTTCTAACTTATGGGAACCAGAAGACATAACAAGGCCCAACCAGCTCCCTTTGATCTTTAACAGCTCTAGCAATACTGGTACCACCACCAGTAACTTCCTGGAGATTACCAGTGACCAAAAGCTTCCATTGGACCTGTCATACCAACACCGTAGCTGCAAGAGCAGGGAAGACACTGGGTATTCCACAACAAGTGGCTCACCTCCTGATCCCTCATCCATCTTTACCATTTGCAACATGAGTTGGAATACTCATGTTGGATGAGTACAGCCACAATGACAATGATACCGCAAAATCATTCAGAACAAAAAGATGTGTTTAATCAGTGCTCTACCATTGGATTCAAATCCACTTATCCACCATTGGCACATTATGGCTGCAGTACATCTGCAGAATGCACTACAGCAACTCACCAAGCTTACTTTGACAGCATCTCTCATTCTGCAATCCTTCCATCAAAAAGGACAGAACAGTAATGTTAAGAGAGCATCATCACTTTCTGTTCCCTTCCAAGTTACACATCATCTTTCCATGGATAGATTCCACCATTTCTTCATTGTCACTGTATCAAAATCCTGGAATCCTGGAATCAAACACCATTATGACAGTATCATCACCAAACGGACTGAAGAAAGTCAAGGTTAGAGCCCATGGGCTGAACACAATGAGAGTTGGGCAATAAATGTAGGTTTGCCACCAACATCCACATCCTGAAAACATATATTAAAATATAAACTCATGCTTATCAAAGTGCATTTATGGACAGAAAATAGTGAAAGCAGATTAAGGAACTAATTCAAAATTATATTTAAAGAACCGTGTATACACTTGTAATAAATTTATGTTAAACTCATGTTCCTCAGAATGGAATACTACTAAGGTTTTTAAAGTTTTACTTACATTTGTTGTAAACATTTCAGAAAAGCAGCAATTATATAGCATTTTTCTTATCTTCAGAACACTCCAAACCCCTTGTATATGAACAGACAAAAGCAATGGACAGGATAAGATCCATTGGTCCATCCACTCTGTCCCACACAGTTATGATGATTAATGTGCCATAATATAGACTGCCTATTCATCCTGAGCTATGTAGTCTCCTGAGAGAACCAAAAAGCCAGACTAAATCCAGGCCAAATATGAGGAAACATAGGGAAAATTCTTCTCCAAGTCTTTTAGATGATCAAAATGAATTCATGGATCACCTTGGCCTAGATTTACATCACCTACCTCTTGTTGTGGTGATCTCCATCCAACCTAGGATAGGTTCAGCTTTCTTGTTGCTGAATACAGAATCAGCACTTCCTGCCTGAGTCAGCACCCTGTTTCAAATCCCACTGTACTCAGGGCAAAGGTATACCTAACACCAATCCCAGTTTTATGCATGCATAACTTGTAAGTATGGCCTTAGTCCTCCCTAACCCTATTCAGTTAACATAATTGGTCTACAGGGACAATCCAGTTCCTTCGTTATTCAATAAACACTGATTAAATCACCCCTAAGTCTATGCTTTTCTAAAGTATACAGACCCACTTCTTTGAGCCTATATGGGTAACTAATATGTTTAAATTGAGAATTAAACTGGCTTTATAGCCGATGAATTACCTTCGAAGTGGAGTCACTGCTGCTTTGCGGATGAACTGGCAGTCAGTTTTGCAAAAGGCAAGGTTCCACCAGCAACAATTGAGATTAAATACTAGTTAATCACTTTTAAGTTCTTTGTTCAGGTAGGGATTTAGCCAAGACATTGGGATGAACTGCCTGCTGTTCTTCAAATAGGGCAATGGGATTTTTTACATTAATCTGAATGGACAGATGTGGCCTTGATATAGCTTCTCATTTAAAATTATGGCGCCTCCAGCAATGAAACACTCTTCCAAGTGCTGAAGGTTATGTGTTGAGGTCCTAGAGTGTAGCTTGAATCCACGACTTTCTGACTCAACTAAGCCAAGCTGAAACTTAAGGGTACTTTTTGAAATAACTTTTCTGTTGTTACTATTATTGTGTGGCAAGGAAATGGGAGACAAATTAAGCATATAGTCTAAGGAATGGTTTAGTCTAAGATGGATTTTTGACACATACCTTATTTTGAAACCAATAAAAACCCATTATTAATAGATGTTATAATATATGAAACAAACTTCTCCATATCATTTACAAGTTATGTGAACAACAGGAACTGTGTATATGCCCCGATGAACTCCACTACTTATCACTATCACATGGTCAGAACATGCTTTTATTTATTCTCATTTCTGCTTTCTATTGCTAAAACACTTTTTATTAATTCATTTCCTATTACTCCCATTACTTTTAATCACCCTTATTAGCTTCACATGTGGAATGAGAACAAATACCTGCTGAAAATCCAAGTAGAGCATATTCCCTGTGTTTGTCTTGTCTAACAGAGTGCATATCTCCATTGGCAGGGTCCATTGACAGAATTTCAAAAGGAGTTTGTAAACAATCCCCTCAGAGAAAAGAATGTACTTTTTTTAAACTGTGTTCTAGAAAATAGATACTTAAACAGCATCTGTCTTCCTGTAGGAGTTAAATAAATACATTTATTTCCCTCATGTAAATGAATAATTAAATCTGTCCATGTAATTTGGGAGAGAAGTTCCTTACTTTTACTGTCCACCCATTGAGGGGATTTTTGTGATGAAGGTCAAGAAACACCATATATACTTGTGTAAAATTTGAGTTTCTAAGACTAAACATTTAACCAAAAAGCAGGGGTCAACTTTTACACAAGTAATAGTTTTGTGGGGTTGAAATTCACCCTCTCCCATCATCACGCTATCCAGAGTTGCCAGAGGTCGGAGACTGTTCCCACCAACCCCACCCCCAAAAGTAGCACAGAAGGATCCAAAAAACATTTTTAGTATTGAATTTTTGTTTATAAGTAAGTAATAACCTCCACTGAGACAAACATTAATTTGTGTATACTAATTCCATCAGGTTTATCAAATTCACCAAAAACAAAAGCCATATATACAAATGTATACAATTTCAGTCAATTTGTTTCATAGCACAGAAAAAGAATACTACTTAGTAGCAGAGCATCACTGAACATGCATTAAAGTCCATGCAAATCACACTCCTCCTCACCTTCAGAATCAAATAACACATCCCAATTTGCTGCTTGAATGGATCTTCTCATATGGATCATCAAGATTATCTTCATCAGTAATTATGTCGCCATTGCCCATATCATTCCACAAATAATCATCTTCTGTGTCATCCAGTGCATTGCATATCCCACATTTCTTAAATGATTTGACAACAATCTCCATTCTGATTTCATGTCAGCCTCTAGGACCTATTCACACAGGGTTGCTGATGTCAGAGCTTATACGCTGCTTCCCTTAGTGAATGTCTTCTCTCCTCCAAGCATCCAATCATTCCACTTTCTTCTCATGCTATCCTTGAAGAGTGTCTTTAGAGAGACATCCACTGGTTGAAAGAGGTTGGTTAAACCACTGGAAATCACTGCAGTACCACTGTTTTGCAGTCTAACCTCAGCAGCAAACTCAACAAGAAGGTGTGATATAAACGTGTTCCAGATGAGAAATTTTTACGTAATCCTCCTGATCAAAAACCCCATTCTTTCCTCAGCCATATTTTCAAGCCACCTTCATCCATCCATCCTTTATTGTGAACGTGGATGACTACTCCTTTTAGGAATTGCTGTTTTGGGAAGGTTTTCTTTTGAATATTACCAGCTGGCTTTAACTTTGTACTGTCGGAAATACATGGCAGTACAACAGTGAATCTATTGTTTTCATGGCTAGTTGTCTTCACTAACTCGGTTTTCTCTCCAACTTTGCTCACTGTTTGGCTGGCATGTCAAAATTCATGGGAGTCTCTCATTTATGTTCCCAATACAGGCCAATCTGTATCCATTCTTTTGTAGATGTTTGATTATAAACTACTGAAATATGATAAGTCTGTTGGGCTTATATATGAGACATGAAAAATGAATTGACCTGACGCCATGAGACTTCATGGGGTCCAGAGCTGATGTTGAGGACTCCCAGAGCAACCTCCTCCTGACTGTATACCATTGTGCTGCCACCTCTGGGTCTGTCCTGCCAGTGGGACAGAGCATACTCAGAGATGATGATGTGGGTGTCTAGGACAAAATCTGTAAGGTATGATTCCGTGAGGATGACTATGTCAGGCTATTGCTTGACTAGTCTGTGAGACAGCTCTCCCAGTTTTGGCACTGGCCTCACAAGGACTTTACAGGATTGAACAAAGCTGAGTTTGTTGTTGTTGTTTCTGGCACCTTATGCTGGGTGGTTCAATTCCATTTAGGCTTTTCAGTGGATTGGTACAACTGAGTGGCTTGCTCAGCCATTTCAGAGAGCAATTAAGAGTCAACCACATTGCTGTAGTCTGGAGTCACATGTAGGCCAGACCAGGAAAGACAGCAGATTTAGTGAACTAGATGGATTTTTATGACAATCAACAATGATTTCATTTTAATTCCAGATTTTTTTTATTGAATTCAATTTTTACCATCTTCTGTCATGGGACTTGAACCCAGGTCCCCAGAGCATTAACCTGCCTCTCTGGATTATTAGTCCAGCGACAATACTACTACGCCACCACCTCCTCTCATTGGTGGGAGGAGGGGCGGGGGGGGTTGGTGGTGCTGCTGGTAGCGTCCATGATTTCAGTGACAGCAAGGCCATCCTGCTGCTTCCAGAGGGACAGAGAGCTATTTCAAGGGCTGCTTGTTCTCAATGCTGCTGGTGATGCATATGCAGGTGGCCCAAAAGTGCAAGTCCAGGACTCCATTGACACATATATCAAAGGAGCCTGTGCTCAAAGATGCCAGCCAAATAGGAGTCCAACAGGGGCCCGCTGAACAAACACTTATCTATCATGTCAAAACACCATCAGTACACTGGGTCCCCAACTTACGCTGCTAAAACTGGTTCCCTTATGACAATGGTAGAATTGTAGTCAATTGGGCAGATTCTACAGCACCAGAGGCCCTTGCATATTACATAACGCAATGAAGGCAATTTACCTCTATCTTGAATTATAGTGTATGTCACAGTTTACATTTCTTTAGCCATCAGTGGTTTTATGTCGACGTAAGTGAATTTTTGCAGTTTACGTTGCTTATTATGCTTTAGCCAACACTCTATTACATCTTAGATTAGCCCAGATCAATTGTACATTACCTCACATCACAGATATACTTGTAGTGTACTACAATTTATATTGTTCCAGTACTATAATACATTACACATTAATTTGTATTTTTTACATCATACCACTAGTATGTTGTTTTATATTACAGTTTAGATTGCTCCATATCAGCAGCATATTACAATATATATTACTTTACATTGCTACATGCTACCAATACATTACTCAATTTTTGCAGTTTATATTTCTCCACATTGTAGTATTTTACAGTATATATGACTTTACAGTGTTGCATACAGGGGAGATGGTGACCCACTGGTAATGTGGCTGGACAAATAATCCACAGACTCAGGTTAATGTACAGGAGGCATGATTTCAAATCCCACCATGAGAGTTGGTGAGTTTAATTCAATTAATTAATTAAAAGCTAGTCTTGATAGTGATGCCATGAAACCATCATCAGTTGTCATAAAAATCCATCTGATTCACTAATGTCCTTTATGGAAGGAAATCTGTGTCCACTCCTGGTCTGGCCTACATCTGACTCCAGATCCACAGCAATATGGTTAATCCTGAAGTGGCCTAGCAAGACATTCAGTTCAAGGGAAATTACCCTTCAAGGGTAATTTTAAATTATGGACAGTAAATACTTGAGTAATGGCCAATCTTGTGTGAATGTCAAACCCTGACTTTTGGCCAAAAATCCTGCTGATTACCACGTACCACCCTCCCTCAATGAATCAGTACTCCTCCATGTTGAACACCGCTTGGAGGAAGCACTGAAGGTGGCAAGGGCACAGAATGTACTTTGGGCGGGGGACTTCAATGTCCATCACTGAGTGGCTCAGTACCACCACTACTGACAGAGCTGGCTGAGTCCTAAAGGACATAGCTGCTAGACTGGGTCTGCACCACATGTGTGGGAACCAATAAGAGGGAAAAACATACTTGACCTCAACCTCACCAACTTGTCTGCCACAGATGCATCTGTCCAAAACAGTATCAGTAGGAGTGACCACAGCATAGTCCTTGTGGAGACGAAGTCCTGTCTTCACATTGAGGATACCCTCCATCGCGTTGTGTGGCACTACCACTGTGCTAAATGGGATAGATTTCAAACAGATCTAGCAACTCAAGACTGGGCATCCATGAGGCACTGTGGGCCATTAGCAGCAGCAGAATTGTACTCAAACACAATCTGTAACCTCATGGCCCAGCATATCCCCCACTCTACCATTACCATCAAGCCAGGGGATCAACCCTGGTTCAATGAACAGTGCAGGAGGACATGCCAGGAGCAGCACCAGGCATCCCTAAAAATGAGATGTAAACTTGGTGAAGCTGCAACACAGGACTACTTGCGTGCCAAACAGCATAAGCAGCAAGTCACAGACAGAGCTAAGCGATCCCACAACCAACAGATCAGATCTAAGCTCTGCAGTCCTGTCACATCCAGTCGTGAATGGTGATGGACAATTAAACAACTCACTGGAGGAGGAGGCTCCACAAATATCCCCATCCTCAAGGATGGGGGAGCCCAGCACATCAGTGCAAAAGACAAGGCTGAAGCATTCACAATAAACTTTAGCCAGAAGTGCCAAGTGGATGATCCATCTCGGCCTTCTCTGGACGTTCCCAGTATGCCAAATGTCACTCTTCAGTCAATTCGATTCACTCCACATGATGTTGAGAAATGCACTGAACACATTGGATACTGCAAAGTCTGTGGGCCCTGTTAACATTCTGGCAGGTAGCACTGAAGACCTGTGCTCCAGATCTTGCTGTGCCCATAGTTGTTAGGAAATAGAGACAGCTGAAGTAAGTTATATTGGTATTGGTGGGGGTTAAGAATGAGTTTTAGCTTTAACGTTTACGTTTGATTTGTATTTCTGTATCTGTGTGTTAAGGAAAGGTCAAGTTGAGTTTTAGGGTGGAATCGTCCCAGATTTGCACTAAGTGCAGTAGTGGGTGGGTGAAACGATGTTTTACCTGTCAGCTGTGATGGTGGGTTTTCAAATCATTCACGCCAGCACTCTTTCGCCTACCACACCATCACCACGCTGCTTCAGCACACCGGATGCTGTATTTAAAGTCTAGCAGTGTGCTCACATCTCAGTGCTTCTGGCCCACGACTGCTGCAGGGAAGATGTTCACAAAAGGCAAAAAGACTGCAGCCCCCAGGTTTAATGATGTGTCATTGAAATGCCTTATGGATGCCATGGACGCCTGCATGATATCCTCTAGCTGCAGGATGGGCAATGGTGTGACCAACCCGGCTTGGGGGGTGGTGGCAGTGGTGGTCAGTGCTAATGCCCTTCAGAAGAGGACAGCCACCCAGTGCCACAAGAGGATGAATGATCTCGCCTGTTCAACCAGGGTAAGTCACTCTTCTCATCACTCTCAACTCACACACTCACAAACCCATCACACACCCACAGGGATCTCACTCACTGTCAGTGCGAGGGACATCACCATTCACTGTCTCACACTCACTGTCATTGTCCTCATCCTGTCCATGGGACCACTCACCACCCACACAGGCCAGGCACATTTATCATCTGGCCTGACAGGCATCCTGCTTACACGGTCCCCATCTCTATTCATACAGGACAAGCTGGCACACAACAAGAGGGAGAGGTCACAGATTGGCTGAGGAATCCCTGAAATCAAGATCCTCACAGACTTTGAAAACAGAGCCATCCAGCTGGCCGGCGATGACTGGGATCGGTCCTGTGCTGATGGTGAGGTTGGTGCTGCTCTACCAAGTGAGGGTCCAGCAGTGCAACGTCCATCAGACAACCATGCTGTGAGTGATGTGTCCTGTTTCACAGGCCCCTGCCATGCACTGATTATCTCCCCTTGCTTTCACAGGCACATCTGGGAAACAGCCGACAGAGTCCATGACCTAGGGCCTCCAATCAAGCCCCGAAGAAACCTCTGAAGAGGAATCTGAAGGCCCCCTCCCTGAACTCCCATCACAGCGTCACCCACACCCTCCACCAGCACAGAGACACACACCTCGGTGGGACTAAACTTCAGAGTAGCCTTGGGATCACAATCTGGTAAGCACATCGCACTTTCTGATCCACAGCTTGGGGGGTGGGGGCGGGGGGGTGGTGGTGGTGCAGGGACTTCCCAGGTCCCCGGCACTCAGAGGACGGCTGGAGGCCAGAAATTTGCTGAGTCCGAGTCAGATGACGACCCTCTGGACCCGGTCATGTCACAGTTGCTGGAGCTGTAAAGACAAACACAGGAATATCAGGAAAGGATGTCCGCTGCACTCCTCAGATTGCAAGGCACAATGGAGGAGTCCGTCAGCCTTCAGGCTGAGGTGATAGCGCCGGCATTGCAACGCACCGAGGTCAAAACTGGTAAGGTGGTGGCTGCCATGGAGACCTTGGTTCAGAATGTCGCTTCTGTGCTGCTGCACGGGCTCAACTCCATCACTACTGCCATAGTTGGCCTCCAACAGTGTGTATGTGAGAGGGGTGCAGGGCAGCTCGATCTCACTCCAGCCACCCCTTTGCCTCAAGGAATCAGCTATGGGTCCTCGGGCACCCATAGAGAGGAGGGTCAGCAGGTGTACCTCCTGGGGCCATCCATCCAGGTGACTCCACGAGGTGCACAGCCCATCTGAATCCCCTCTTCCTCTGACCTCAGCAGCTCCAGCTCCACAGGCCGAGGAGGGTGTCACTGCCACACAGCAGGCCGGGGCCCTCCAGGTCTCAGCTCTCCAGAGGACGCCCGTCGAGGTTATCATAGGGACGGTGTAGTAGTCATCAAGCTGCCCACACCTCCTCTGTGGATGTCCAGGGAGCATCAAGATGTAATGGTAGAGTTAGGAAAGTTAAGAAGATGTAACTCTTTTGAGTCAAAACAATTAAACTAAATTAACAAAATCAGGGACAAAGTGAAAAGCAGCCCCTTAAAGGGAAACTGCAAAAACAAAAGACAAAATTTAAAGGAAACTTACAAACATCAAATCAAAACATGGTTAAGGGGGTCAATAAAACACCCCAGTCCCCGCAGTGCCCACTGAGTATGGAAGGCCTTGACGGTGCCGCAGACACCACGTGCTCCCTCTCCAGGGACACCTGGACGTGAACATAGCCGTGGAAAAGGGGCAGGCAGTCGGGTTGGACAACCCCCCTCGATCGCCCACTGCCTGGACCTGTTAATGGCCAACTTGGCCAGGCCCAGGAGCAGGTTCACGAGGAAGCCCTCCTCCCTCCCAGAACCCCCGCCCCCACCCCACCCCCCCACCCCCCCCACCGTACCGGGTGTCCATAGATCAGGAGCGTGGTGCTGAAGTGCAAACAAAACATCAATAAAAGGTTTTTGAAATAACTGGAAAGGGATTGCAGCCTACAACATCCTACAGAAACGTGGTCCACGGACTCCACAAGGCCGTAAAATGTGAAGGTCTCGGTTGTATGGGACTGCTGCGTGCAACACCCTCCACCCCAGGTCCCCCATGGAAATTGGGAGGACACCTCTGTAGAGGGCCCCCCAACGGGGATCTCTGCCTCTGTAAGGCAACAAGGCAGCCAGAGCGTGTCCGGGCAGCGGACAAGGGCAAGGAAGTGAAGGGTGTGCAGCAGCAGCCCGAGGTGTGGAGGCGAGCATCAAGATGTAGTGGTAGAGTTAGGAAAGTTAAGAAGATGTAACAAAACCCCTCCACACCTCGAGACCCAGTATAACGTCAAGGCTGAGCATGACTGTCCTAAGGTCTTGAATGGTCTTGGCCGTGAGCTGGATGTCCATGGATATGCGACGCACCAACTCCTGTGGAATCATCCAGCCCACTCCTCCGCCGTCCAGCACGTCCCCGATCCTGGTCACCCTGGCAGCCACAGCCCTCCTCTCCGCCCGCCACTGAAAAGGACGGAGGGGCGGATTCCTGAGCAGCGGCTCTGACGATAGCTGCTCCTCCTGACGGGGGAGAGCTGCGTCGCGAGGTGACCATGTTCCAGACTTTGATCAGGTCCTGGTTAAAGACGGGCAACGCCTGCAAGGAGCCATCAAGGCCCCTCTGCTCTATAAACAGGAGCTGCACGTCATAATTCAGGCCGTGCACCTGACGGAAGAAATACGTTGCCAGGGCAACTATCTCATCTGGAGCGGCGTTGGAGGAGGGACGGAGGAGGAGGGGCTGCGGGAGGAGGGGCTGGGGGAGCAGCGGCGGGGGGAGAAGGGGCGGGGGAGGAGGGGCTGGGGGAGGAGGGGCGGGGAGAAGAGGGGCAGGGGAGGAGGGGCTGGGATAGGAGGGGCGGGGAGGAGGGGCGGGGGAGGAGGGGCGGGGAAGAAGGGGCGGGGGAGGAGGGGCGGGGATAGGAGGGGCGGGGGAGGAGGGGCGGGGGAGGAGGGGCGGGGATAGGAGGGGCGGGGAGGAGGGGCTGGGGAAGAAGGGGCGGGGGAGGAGGGGCGGGGATAGGAGGGGCGGGGAGGAGGGGCTGGGGAAGAAGGGGCGGGGGAGGAGGGGCTGGGATAGGAGGGGCGGGGAGGAGGGGCTGGGGGAGGAGGGGCTGGGATAGGAGGGGCGGGGAGGAGGGGCTGGGGGAGGAGCAGCGGGGAGAAGAGGGGCAGGGGAGGAGGGGCTGGGGGAGGAGCAGCGGGGAGAAGAGGGGCAGGGGAGGAGGGGCTGGGATAGGAGGGGCGGGGAGGAGGGGCGGGGGAGGAGGGGCTGGGAGGAGGGGCTGGGGGAGGAGCAGCGGGGAGAAGAGGGGCAGGGGAGGAGGGGCTGGGATAGGAGGGGCGGGGAGGAGGGGCTGGGGGAGGAGGGGCTGGGGGAGGAGGGGCGGGGGAGAAGAGGGGCAGGGGAGGAGGGGCTGGGATAGGAGGGGCGGGGAGGAGGGGCGGGGGAGGAGGGGCTGGGAGGAGGGGCTGGGGGAGGAGGAGAGGAGAAGAGGGGCAGGGGAGGAGGGGCTGGGATAGGAGGGGCGGGGAGGAGGGGCTGGGATAGGAGGGGCGGGGAGGAGGGGCGGGGAGGAGGGGCTGGGGAAGAAGGGGCGGGGGAGGAGGGGCGGGGATAGGAGGGGCGGGGAGGAGGGGGGGAGGAGGGGCTGGGGAGGAGGGGCTGGGGAGGAGCGCTGGGGAGAGAGGGGCAGGGGAGGAGGGGCTGGGGGAGGAGGGGCAGGGGAGGAGGGGCTGGGGGAGGAGGGGCGGGGATAGGAGGGGCGGGGAGAGAGGGGCAGGGGAGCAGCAGCGGGGAGAAGGGGAGGGGGAGGAGGGGCTGGGAGGAGGGGCTGGGGAAGGAGCAGCGGGGAGAAGGGGCGGGGGAGGAGGGGCTGGGAGGAGGGGCTGGGGAGGAGGGGCTGGGGGAGGAGGGGCGGGGGAGGAGGGGCGGGGAAGGAGGGCGGGGGAGGAGGGGCGGGGAGGAGGGGCGGGGCGGAGGGGCGGGGAGGAGGGGCTGGGGAGGAGGGGCTGGGAGGAGGGGCAGGGGGAGGAGGGGCTGGGATAGGAGGGGCGGGACGGAGGGGCGGGGAGGAGGGGCAGGGGGAGGAGGGGCTGGGAAGAAGGGGCGGGGGGAGAAGGGGCGGGGGAGGAGGGGCTGGGGAAGGAGCAGCGGGGAGAAGAGGGGCAGGGGAGGAGGGGCTGGGATAGGAGGGGCGGGGAGGAGGGGCTGGGGGAGGAGGGGCTGGGATAGGAGGGGCTGGGGGAGGGGGGCGGGGAGAAGAGGGGCAGGGGAGGAGGGGCTGGGGAGGAGGGGCTGGGGGAGCAGCGGCGGGGGGAGAAGGGGCGGGGGAGGAGGGGCTGGGAGGAGGGGCTGGGGGAGCAGCGGCGGGGGAGAAGGGGCGGGGAGGAGGGGCTGGGAGGAGGGGCTGGGGAGGAGGGGCTGGGGGAGGAGGGGCTGGGGGAGGAGCAGCGGGGAGAAGAGGGGCAGGGGAGGAGGGGCTGGGATAGGAGGGGCTGGGGGAGGAGGGGCGGGGAGGAGGGGCGGGGGAGGAGGGGCTGGGGGAGGAGGGGCGGGGAGGAGGGGCTGGGATAGGAGGGGCGGGGGAGGAGGGGCAGGGGGAGGAGGGGCTGGGAGGAGGGGCTGGGATAGGAGGGGCGGGGGCGGAGGGGCGGGGAGGAGGGGCAGGGGAGGAGGGGCTGGGGAGGAGGGGCGGGGAGAGGGGCTGGGATAGGAGGGGCGGGGAGGAGGGGCGGGGAGGAGGGGCGGGGAGGAGGGGCTGGGGAGGAGGGGCTGGGAGGAGGGGCTGGGATGGAGGGGCGGGGCGGAGGGGCGGGAGGAGGGCAGGGGGAGGAGGGGCTGGAAGAAGGGGCGGAGGAGGGGCAGGGGAGGAGGGGCTGGGGAGGAGGGGCTGGGGAGGAGGGGCAGGGGAGGAGGGGCTGGGGAGGAGGGGCTGGGGAGGAGGGGCGGGGAGGAGGGGCTGGGATAGGAGGGGCGGGGAGGAGGGGCTGGGGAGGAGGGGCGGGGGAGGAGGGGCGGGGAGGAGGGGCGGGGAGGAGGGGCTGGGGAGGAGGGGCGGGGAGGAGGGGCGGGGAGGAGGGGCGGGGAGGAGGGGCTGGGGAAGGAGCAGCGGGGAGGAGGGGCGGGGAGGAGGGGCGGGGAGAAGAGGGGCAGGGGAGGAGGGGCGGGGAGGAGGGGCGGGGAGAGGAGGGGCGGGGAGGAGGGGCGGGGGAGGAGGGGCGGGGAGAAGAGGGGCAGGGGAGGAGGGGCGGGGAGGAGGGGCGGGGATAGGAGGGGCGGGGAGGAGGGGCGGGGAGGTGGGGCGGGGAGGAGGGGCTGGGATAGGAGGGGCTGGGATAGGAGGGGCTGGGATAGGAGGGGCGGGGGAGGAGCAGCGGGGAGGAGGGGCGGGGAGGAGGGGCGGGGAGGAGGGGCTGGGGAGGAGGGGCTGGGGAAGGAGCAGCGGGGAGGAGGGGCGGGGAGGAGGGGCGGGGAGGAGGGGCTGGGATAGGAGGGGCTGGGGAAGGAGCAGCGGGGAGAAGAGGGGCAGGGGAGGAGGGGCTGGGATAGGAGGGGCTGGGGAAGGAGCAGCGGGGAGAAGAGGGGCAGGGGAGGAGGGGCGGGGAGAAGAGGGGCAGGGGAGGAGGGGCGGGGAGGAGGGGCTGGGATAGGAGGGGCGGGGAGGAGGGGCGGGGAGAAGAGGGGCAGGGGAGGAGGGGCGGGGAGGAGGGGCGGGGAGGAGGGGCTGGGGAGGAGGGGCGGGGAGGAGGGGCGGGGAGGAGGGGCGGGGAGGAGGGGCGGGGAGGAGGGGCTGGGGAGGAGGGGCGGGGGAGGAGGGGCGGGGGAGGGGGGAAGGGGGGGCATGCCAGCCCCGGCCGATTGGATGGACTTGGCAGCCCTGGGGTGGGGACAGTTCCTCTGCACTTGCCCCACTGGCCCCAACACCACCAACCATCCATGGCCAGAAAACTCTGTCGGTGATCCCCCCCCCTCGAAATCTAAATTGAATCCAAAATCCAAACTCCAGACACTCCTCCCGGGCCAAGAGGATGAATACCTGGCGTCGGGAGGAGTAGACCTGGCAGAGGGTCACGCCCGTGAGGCTGAACGGGATCGGGACAACCCCGGACCTGACCTCCCCCAGTTGATGGAGGTGGGGGAGGGGGAGCTCACTGGGGACAAAGGGCGGACGTTTGAAATGATGACCCTCTGGGCGGTGGCCTCAAGGGGATCCCCCACCGGAAAGGTCCCACCCACAGTGAGCCCCTTTTCTAGGGCCAGGAGCACCGCCCGCTCGGACCTCAGGACAACGACGGCTTTGCCGTACATCTTCGAGGCAGCGACTATGGCTGAAGGGCCAACCACCCTGGTCAAAGCCCTAACGCAGGCCTCAATGGTCATCTCAGGGTGAGTGTAGCTCTTCACCCCCAAGGGCTTTAGTGAGGAGGCAGAAAGGTGATGGGGCCACAGGAGCAGCTGCTCCCGCATAGGTTTCCTTAGGGGAGATCCCACCACCGGTATCAGCATCACCTCCACATTCTCCTGGGAAGGCCCGGCCACAGGCGACTGTCCCGCAGGCATTGGGGCTGAGCTACACCCACCCCCGAGAGATACAAGGAATAATATCCCTCCCCGGGGAGAGGGGGAGAAAGATGGAATAACCTCTCCCTCTGGGATGTTAATAGAGAGGAGAGGGGAGGTGGGAGAGGGGCAAAAGACAGGGAGACACAGGAGGGAAAGGGTAAAGTGTAGGTGGGTGTCTCGCGATGGATTGGAGTGTGGGTGGGGGCCTTGACCATCTTCCAGTAGGGGGAGGGCGATGCCTTCACCAGGCAGCTGGTACTGCCTGGCACACAGGATTGAGGCGTGTTCCTCTTCACCAGGCAGCACCAACTACTGGGCTTAGGCCTAGCGAGAAGTGGTGATGGGGTGAGAGGGGTGGTGGCAAGATTTTAAACAACACACACACACACACACCCTTTTCTCCCCCAAGTCTCGATGGCTCTGCCCTCCCCCTACAAAATACACAGTCTTTCAGTCCAGACACCCACCTAGGATGTTGCGTCCACAATCTTTTGCCTCCTGACCTCCCTGTCCAGTATCAGCAGCAGCAGTTGCTCTCTCTCTGTCTCTCTCTCTCTCTCTCTCTCTCTGTCTCTCTCTCTCCCTCTGCAGGCCTCAGGCTTCAGGCCCTGCAGGCTCCAGGTCCCCAGTAATGGAGGATTTGGGGAAGACGGAACAGGAACAGCCAGAGCCACACAATGGATGTGCAGGACTCCAGCAGCAATCAGCAGAGCAGGAGCACACACAGGAGCAGCACACACCAGCAACCAACGCTCCCCTATTCCCAGCATGCAGATGAGAACAATCTGGGAGAATTCGTTACACAGCCTGGGCACGTGTGTTAATCACCTGTACACAATATTCACTACTGTCAATAAACTCCCAAGAATGTCTCCCTGCCTATGGCTTCTTGTTCTGATGAGCAGTGTTCGTGTCACTCAGAGGTGAAACCTTAGTTTCTGCACAAGATAAAGGCAGGTGTCTCAGTCCAGGGCCTCTTCCCTGTGTCTGTGCAGCCTTCAGACCACAGTGATGGTCCAGCTTCAAACTCCCTGGAAACATTACTGATGCCTGCACCTCGATGATGCTGGTCATTGCTGCCAGAATGTCGTGGGCAGGCATCACAGAGTTCCCTCATTCTCTCTGTGTGCTCTCAGCACCTTTAAGGTGGGGCTGGCCCCATCTCTTCAGCATCTGTGCTGAAGGCAGACAAAGGACCAGATGCTTCTAAAGTTTCATGGCTGCGTTTCTAAGATATGACCCTGATCACAGAGCGCAAGCGAGCTGCCCTCAGCCAGACAGGAGTCAGACATACTTAGAGGCTGTGTGAACATCTATGGAGTGTCCTCACTGCATGTCATCATCGTCCTGCAATTAAACAGCTATAAGGGCCTCCACTGCATCTCCATGACAGGAGCATTCTCACAGAGGGTATGCACATTGCCATAACCCAGACTGGAGTCAAACGTTCACAGATGCGATGTGAGAATCTCTGGGGTCTCCTCACTGCATGTTGTCATCATCCTCCATAAATCTAGCAGCTATGAGGGCCTCCCAAGTGCACCTGCCTTGTCTGGCCAGTGCAAGGGCCTAATCTCCGTCATCGCCATTTTTGAGGACCTCCTAAACCTCATCCCCATCAGCGTCCTCTTCACCACAGGAGATCTCAATCTCTACCATCTCCTCCTCAGCCAGCTCCTCTCCCCGTTGCAGCGCCAGGTTATAAAGGGCACAGCAGGTGACGACAATGTGTGACACCCTCTGTGGACTATATTGCAGGACTCCCCACCAGACTGGTCCTGGTATCTAAACACCAGCTTCAGCATCCCAATGGTTTGTTCCATCAAGTTGTGAGTTGCAGCATGAGCCCCATTACACCTTCGCTCTGCTGCAGTCTGAGGCCACCACCTCTGTGGGTGGCCCTTGTACCCAAGGAGCCAACCCTGCAGCCTCTGTGGACCCTGGAAGATGTCAGGGATCTGTGGCTGACTAAGAATGTAGGAGTCGTGCACAATCCCTGGAAACCATGCGCAGACCTACAGGATGTGTTTCTGGTGGTCGCATATCAGTTGCACGTTCAGGGAATGGAATCCCTTGTGGGTGATATAGCCAACCACATCTTCTGATGGAGATCTGAGCGCCACATGAGTGCAGTCGATGGCACCCTGCACCTGTGGGATACCCGAGATCTGGGCAAATCCAATTGCTCTTGCATCCTGGCTGTCCTGGTCATGGGCGAAATGCACAAGGTTGTGTTGCCCTCATGAAGATGGCATCCGTGATCTCATAGATGCATTTGTGGGTGGAGGTCACCTGTGGATCCCTGAAAGGAGCCACTGGCATAGAAATTGAGCATCGCTGTCACTTCCACGGACACTGACATGGGATGCCCTCCAAGACCCTGTGGCACCAAATCCTGCAGCAGCTGGCAGATGTGATCAACCAGTTCCCTACACATGTGCAGTCTTTGGAGACACTGGATCTCGGTCGTCTGAAAGAATGAAAGGTGGTGCCTATAGACCCTGGGTGTTGCTAAGCACTGACCAGCGATGGCTCGCTGTGGCTCTTCAGCAGCGTGTGTGGGAGCGCCAGCCGCCTCTTCTTCCAGACAGTGCTGCTCCCCCCTCTGCACAGCCAGACATCTCAGTCGCTCACTCCTCCATCGTCTTCATTTTCTGTATGCCACAAGGCATAGAGTTAGTTCACCAGGTTCCATGATCCGGATATCCTTCTTTTGCAGTATGATAGAGAGAGATGCATGGGTTAGCATGGGTGTATTAAGAACCTGTCCTGGTTAAGTCTGAAGGCCCCTTAATGCATCATGGAGAGTGCTGGCCACCACTTGGATGGCCAGAGATTAGTGCGCTGCATGGCTGCCCGAAACCCCACCCACCTCCCCCCTACTCCACCCGATCGATTGGCAGCAGCTTTGCACATTGGACTGCAGGCTGTGCTGTCAGCTCAGGCACAGGCATTCTCCTAACCTGCACTGCAAGGCTGCACTGTTAGCTTGAACCATGGGGAAGATGGGTCCAAACCGGGATGATGACATTGCAAGGGACTATGAGCGCCTCCACCACTGACTGCTCCATGGCCAGATTTAGCAAGGAGATTGTACAACGTGCTCCGGTATCCAACTGTTCTACAGCTCACTGAAATGCTCATTAGTTTGCAGTCTGTGCCCGAGGGGTGAAAAGCTCTGGAGCACTTAGTGGCATTTTGATGCCTCTGTGTTGCTTGAGTGGGCAGATAAGCTAGAGACCCAACTCCAATCAGATCAATGTGGCTGAACCTCCCCCTAGAAGCATCTCAAGCTTGAAGTCCAACAGATGACCCTGGTGAGAGCTGCGCAACATTACTGTGCACTCACCTCCGAGTTCCCTCAAAGTGCAGCCTGCCAAGTGCATGCCTTTTATATGCTGATGTGAAACATGTCAGCGTGATTTCCCACTGACGATCCAGCGGGGAGGACATTTCTGGCAGGCAGGCCTCATAATGAAATGCAGATGTATTACAATGAGGTTCCTGATGTCTGATGGTGGGAAATGCTGGCAGCCATTGGCGGGCTGAGCAAGTGATCACAAACTGGTTTCACGCCATCATGAAACTGATCATGCTGTATTGTCCGATCATGGCTACTGAACATGCCTGATGTCAGTGGGCATGGAAAATCCTGGCCTTAGTTTCGCTTTAATGGGTGCCTGCATTGCTAATGAGAGTTTATGACTCTTAAGAAAAGTTAAGCAAACACAAGAGTAGAAAAACTGGCCTATTGCATGGCAACAGGGGTCCAGAGAGGCAGGTACCTCCTGTAGATACATGAAAGAAATTAGAAACAGTAATTTTTGAGTTTGGTTTTGAAAACAGCTGCCAGGAAGAAGCAGTCTAGACAGGGCAGAGAACCTGTCTCAAGATAAAGCTGGATGAAAGTAGCTGCCAGACAGAGACTGGAACAAAAGGGAGAGATAGCAAGTCCCAAGCTAAAGAAAAAAGTCCCCAATCCAGGGGAGTGGAACAGGAGAAAGTCTCAAGAACATCTTCTAGTCAAAGGAAGGACAGGAACTTGGATAAGATCCTGTTCTGTGAAAATGAAAGTATGGAGCAGAGAGAAAAGCTCCAAGCTTAAGATGGTACTGTCCTAGGCCCAACCTTCTTAAGCTTCAAGCATAAAGAGATATAGGCTTGTGAGATGCCAAAAAGTCCAAAGAGACAACTGAAGGTCTGTAACTCTTTCCTATGGGCGTATGGAGCAGTGGGGGTATGGTTTACAGCGGAGTCGGTGAGAGAGAGTGTGTGGAAGAAAGCTTGAATACATGTGGTGACCCAGAGGAGAGATTTTGAAATCCTGGAGGTGAACCCTTGCGGAAGGCGTCTGAGAGAAAACTTCGGTTTGGGGGAAGATTCCAAGGCAAGTTCTTGAAAAGTTGAGATTGGAAACCCTCGCGTGAAAGATGTGTGAGTTTAGTGAGACTGGTTGGCTGACAAGTGGCAAGTAACATTAGTGCCACACAAGATCAGGCAATGACCATCTCCAACAAGAGACCATCGCCCCTTGACATTCAATGGCATTACCATCACTGAATCCCCCACCATCAATATCCTGTGGGTTATCATTGACCAGAAGCTGAACTGGACTAGCCATATAAATACTGTGGCTACAAGAGCAGGTCAGAGGCTGGGAATCCTGTGGTGTGTAACTGACCTCCTGACTCGCCAAAGCCTGTCCACCATCTACAAGGCACAAGTCAGGAGTGTGATGGAATACTCCCCACTTGCCTGGATGAGTGCAGCTCCCACAACACTCAAGAAACTTGACACCATCCAGGACAAAGCATCCCTGCTTGATTGGCACCAGATCCACAAACATTCACGCCCTCCACCATCGAAGCAACTGTGTGTACTATCTACAAAATGCACTGCAGGAACTCACCCAGGCTCCTTAGACAGCACCTTCCAAAACCACCTAGAAGGACAAGGGCAGGAGATAGATGGGAACACCAACATCTGGCTGTTCCCCTTCAAGTCACTCACCATCCTGATTTGGAAAAATATCACCGTTCTTTCACTGTCACTGGGTCAAAATCCTGAAACTCCCTCTCTAACAGCACTGTGGGTGTACCTACACCACAAGGACTGCAGCAGTTCAAGAAGGCAGCTCACCACCACCTTCTCAAGGGCAACTAGGGATGGGCAATAAATGCTGGCCTAGCCAGTGATGCCCACATCCCATGAATGAATTAAAAAAAAGAACTGCAATATAATCTGAGCATCAGATGAGTTCACTAGTTTACAAACAGATGTTAGATTTCCATATGAATTCGATAATTCTTTTGTAAACCAAATGAGGTAATCCCTGCTATTCAACTGTTCAAGATAAAATCAGTCACCATTAATCTTCCTGAGTGTTTTGAATGCATTATTGAAAATCTCTTAAGAACTGTATACTGGATATCATTGAAAACAAACATCTACATTTTATAAGTTCATATATAATATGTATATAAAATACCACGTATGTGCATGTATATAATGTACGTTTACTTTTTCTGATTGTCACACTGTTAGGGGGAACATATTTGTTCACATTTTTTTAAAACCTCCATATCAGCAAAAATGCAGAAAGCAAAATACTAGATAACAGAAAAATGTAAGGATAGACAGTGGGAGAGAAATACAGGAAAAAATATTAGGGAAATTAAAAAATAATTCCAATGTGAGAATAAATTTACATTTAAAAGGAATAGAAAAGACTTGGGAGGAGCTTAAACTCGGCAAAAGATGTCCTCTCTGTGCTACATGTCAGTGAGATCTAACAAAATGCTTGTGACGAACATGTTTCCAATTTTATTACACACACCGCACCAATCAAATCTTTCCCCAAATCAACACCTTTTTTGATAACAAAATTTTTAAATTATATTTGGATAGAAATTTGTCCCTGTAATGCCTGTTGTACATGAAATGTACACAAAGAGGAACAGTTTGGTGCTGCAACATCCCACAGCCCAATCTGCATTTGTGAAGCACGTTGTGGAGGAGCAGGACAACAAAGAAGTTCTAAAGGGAAACGATTAGGCAGTTCTCTTAAAATATAACATCAATTATTCTGTCACCTGGCTTTGGACACATATAAAACTTACTATAAACTCTGCTAAGCAAAATGTTGATGATAGAGATTGCTAATTTAACCAACAAACGCATCCCTGGTGCCATTTGCAGGCACAGGGGTACTGAGCTAATATTTTATGAATCATCGATTTCTATTATTTAATTTTCCTGTTTCTGCCATAAGCATTCAGTTCATCCGAGCTACAGGGTTGAGAGGAGGTGCATTGAAAATCATGGCATACATGTGCCATTAAAATAGGAGCGGAACAATCTAATGAAAACTCTGAAAAAGTTATATTTTGGTTTCAAGTGCCTCCACTCCACTTACAATTGCTCCATCAGCTGTGAAATTGTATTTGGTGCTAACATTTACTCTGATAATGTAATATCATTGCTCTGGATGAATTACAAAATATATCAGGCATGAAATTGGGCTCGGTAGTGCCTGTTGTTAGCAAGCTACAGGTGCCATTCAGGGGCTAAAGTGCTGCCTATCTGCTGCAATTCATACCTGATGCCATATTGGTGAGGGCGTTAAAGTTTGCACTGGAGTACGCGGAGCAGGCAGCTCATTACATCAATCGGCACATATTGTTGATTTACACAAGCGCTGCCATCTTGCAGTTCAAGGCCCCAGCCGATGCTCCCTCTTAACTTTGCATGTTAAGCAGCAGGAAGAAAACCTCATCAGGGCAATAAAAGGGATCATCAACTAATTAAAGATTAATTGCTGGTTAATTTTTTTCTGGCTCTTGCTGATGGTTGTGTAATTGTTTGATGCTTTCTAGTGTTCTTTCAAGTTGAAAAAAGTTTAAGACATTTCCCCCGACTTCAATGGCTTCTGCGAAAATTACTTGCTGTCAGGCATGGTTGCACAGATAGGTCTTTCCCTTTGAACACAGCATGACAGGGAGAATGAGCAGAGGCCAGGCAGAACAAGACAATCTGACAGAAGAGAAAGGAGAAGGGGGAAGAAGAGAGACTGGAGGGAAAGGAAGGGATGCAGCAACCTAGACAGCAATCTTCTAACCAGGCTGCATGTGAGTGAGACACTAGTAAATACAACCCCAGTTCCCATTCACGAACACTCCAGCACCTGCTTTCTCTCCATCACAGACTTATCATATCGTCATCTTAGCCACAATGCAAAAATAAAAGCCAACACAAAATAAACATTCCAGCCCAAATGTATAAATGAAATACACATGAGTATATGAACAAATGAACTAGGAGCAGGAGTAAGCCACTTGGCCCTTCAAGCCTGCTCTACAATTCGATAAGATCATGATTGTAACCTCCCGCCTATCTCTGATAACCTTTCACCCCCTTGTTAATCAAGAATCTATCTAGCTCTGCCTTAAAAATATTCAAAGACCCTGTTTCCACCACCTTTTGAGGAAGAGAGTTCCAAAGAATCATGACCCTCAGAGAAAAAAATTTCTCCTCATTTCTGTCTTAAATGAGCAACCTCTTATTTTTAAACAGTGACCCATAGTTCTAGATTCTCCCACAAAAGGAAACATCCTCTCCATATCTACTCTGTCAAGACCTCTCAGGATCTTAAAAATTTTGATCAAGTGGCCTCTTAATCCTCTAAACTCCAGTGGATACAAGCCAAACCCTGTCCAATCTTTCCTCATAAGACAACCCACCCATTCCTTGTTACTCACCTAGTAAACCTTCTCTGAACTGCTTCCAAAGCATTTACATCTTTCCTTAAATAAGGAGACCAGTACTGCACACAGTACTCCAGATGTGGTCTCAACCAGTGCCCTGTACAAGTGAAGCATAACCTCCCCACTTTTGTGTTCAATTCCCCTCACAATAAACAATAACATTCCATTTGCTTTCCTAATTACCTTGCATACTAACCTTTTGTGATTCATGCACTAGGACACCCAGATCCCCCTGAATCTCTGAGCTCTGCAACCTCTCGCCATTTAGATAATATGCTTCTTTTTTATTCTTCCTGCCAAAGTGGATAACTTCAGATCTGCCCACATAATACTTCATTTGCCAGATCTTTGCCCACTCCCTTAACCTATCGATGTCACTTTGCAGCCTCCTTATATCCTCTTCACAATTTACTTCCCTACCTATCTTATTGCTGTCTGCAAATTTGGCAACCGTACCATCTGTCCCTTCATCCAAGTCATTTATATAAATTGTAAACAGTTGAGGTCCCAGCACTAATCCCTCTGGCACACCACTCATTATATCCCACCAACCAGATAAAGATCCATTTATGGCTACCCTCAGTTTCCTGTTAGCCAGCCAATCTTCTATCCATGCCAATATGTTACCCCCTACACCATGAGCTTTTATTTTCCACAATAACCTTTGATGTGGCACCTTATCAAATGCCTTCTGGAAATCTAAGTACAGTACACCCACTGGTTTCCCTTTATCCACAGCACATGTGACTCCTTCAAAGAACTCCTCATGTCATCCAGCACACAACTGTAAACAAATCACCCTAGTGCATTCCCTCGGTGTCTGCCTTCTGTGTGTCTTTGTCTGTCCAAGTGCTCCAGTGCAGTGCTACCCTAGTGACTGCTGATGGAAGATTGCTGGCTTACAATGGAGGAGATATTGCACGGGTGGCCTTGCAGGACAACTTCAAGCAACTCTGAGCCTAGAGGTCCTGCTTCAGACTGCACCCCTTGGCATGGGCGATAGCAGTCTGTGCTGGCTGACAGGGAATAGCAAGGACACTTGCAGAGTGGCAGGTTAGGAGCACAAATGTCACCCTGAGGGAGGACAGTAGGTCCATCCTCCATGGAGCCGCTGTCACACCCTGGGCTGGTACCTCAGTAATCCTGTTGGAGGAAAGGTTGCTGGACTGCAGTGAGACCCTGCAAGCCCCTTTTGAACATTGGTATCCTCTCTTCCATGACAATCTGTTCCCACTGTCTTTTGAACATGTGTCTGTCAGGCTACCTGACCTCCTGAGGATGCAAGAATATCTCTGCTGCTTCCTACCTTCACCACCAAGACCTCCAGTGTATGAAAACCTTGGATCCCAGTCTCTCTACTAATGTGTCATTCTTCACTGTTTCCTAAATCAGATTCACTTGTTGCACAGCCAGCTCCTGCTCCAACCACAATGCACCTCCCCTTTCTTTAAGAATTACAGGGCCCCCCCTGCCCATTCATGCAGCCAATGAGCAATGCAGTTAGAACTTGCTGCATGCAGCAGCCATTCAAATAAGCCAGCAGTGCAAAGTTGGCATGCTGCCTGCATTTCAATCAGTAGACATGGGTTAATCGGGCACCATATTCCCCACATCCATTCTCAGGGTATCTAATTTAGCTCCCATAGTATGTAATATAGATATACTGTATATAGTCTATAATTCCATTTCATATCCTTCTTTTCTAGAATCCCTGTTAAAATTAGATCCCATTTGCCACAAATGGGCTTTTGACTGAAAGGAGACACTGTAACTTTCTCCTGTGTGCCATTATTGGAATCGACGGATAGGAGGGGATAGTAATCTGTGTTAATGTTGGATTTGTTTCGCAGTAGAATGCATGCTTTAAGTTTGGGAATTAAGCACAGCTGTCCTCATCTGGGGAAGAATTAGGGAATCTTGCAGGAGTGTATAAACCAGTTCACTCTGGTTGGGAGGAACTAGGAGAGTCTGTGACTTTGCTTTCCTGTCTTTGAAATAAACTGGTTTTAAGAAACAGGCTAGCTTCAGACTCATTCTTCCTCAACAGACATTTATTGGAATTAACATGGTAGAAGAGGATGAACATTAAGCTTTGGTGATTGGTTGCTGCATAAGAAGTTTTTAATCTCTCTCCTCTGTGAGAAAAAGAAGCATACTGCTGCTGACAGACTCAGTTACAGAATGACGGAAGGACATTGCAAAATCTCAGGCTTTGACTAGTCACCGTTGCTTTCGGATGTGGAACCATATCAGCAATGGAAAAATGAAGTTGAGATGTGAACACGGGTTACTTCGTTACTCCAAAAGAAGCAAGGAACAGCTTTGACTTTGTCACTAGCAGCACAAGGTAAGATTGGGGGTAAAGTATTTTCAGAATTGGACAGATGACTTGGATACCGATGAGGGATTGATCCATCTATTACAGTTCTTAGATAAGTTTTATAAAAGGATGATTTGTTGAAAGCATTTGAACCATGGTCAACCTTTGATAGAATTAAGAATACAGATGATCAGTCCATGGATAAGGTCATGGAAAAGGTCATGGAGAAATGTGTGGGTACAGGATTGGGAACACCTATGAAATTCCTGGTGGATATTGGAGGGGAATTTGTGAATGAGGAATTTGGGATATTTGTGAAAATTTGAACGTCATAGTTATTGCTGAAAAAATATATTTTGTTGAAGCTTTTTGTCTTGCACTCATTAGAACAATTGCAAGAAAATACCAATGTCAGGGGAAGAAACAACTTTATTCCATATGAGTAGAGAGTGCTGATTGGTTGGCAAGTGGACTCTGATAGGTAGAAATGCTGCCATGGACAATGCACCAGTTAATGGTGACTGACAGTTAACTGCTAAGCATTGTTTAAAATTTTGAACTGGGTGGCTTTACTCTGGTCAAGGCATTGCCCTGAGGAATGAACTAGTGAATGGCTGTCATTTATTTTGTTTCACTGAAACCGGTGCAATGTGTGTATATGTTCTTTCTGTCTGCAAAGAAAAGGGCCCTGTGTATTAATATATGTAGCTTCCAGTACACACACATGTGTCACACTGAGCCCGACTGACAATCTTAAATTGGTTCAGTATAATTTTTAGCACACTGACTATTATTTAGCAAAGCTCTTTCCTTGACATGCTAGTTGAGAAATCAGGCTAGGGATTTGGGATTCTTACAGTTCCACATGTTATAAGATTGGCCTTGTTGGCAACCTTGTTAAAAGGGCCCAAACTGTTTGCTCACCATGCAAGTTGCACCTGAAATAGGGTGTATCAAAGGCTACTCTGCTCAGATCATTTTACACTGTGTATCACACACACTCATGAATGGGACTAAGGCCATCACTTGCAGCCCAGAAAAGTGCCCAGTCTACCTTCAATTACCTCCCTGGGAGGGCAAGGTATCTCATATTTGTGCAACAGGTGAAGCTAGCTGTTCTCACGCTGCTACAGTGCAGTAGCAACATGAGTGGTATTTGCCACTAACAGGATGATACCATCAAGCCAAAAAGACATTCCGCCTACTTCTCAAATGAATAATGTGATACATGAATTTCACGTACTCTCAGCCACAGTATGCATAACTATGATATTAATTAGTCGTTTGGTAGTACAGAACAGGATTATTGCTGAAAAAATCCATTTTGACAAAACTTTTCATCTTGCAGTCATCAGGACACTCCCAAGAGTACCAATGTCAGGGGAAGAAACAAATTTATATTGTTTGGGAAGAGTGCGCGATTGGCACACTGTGGCAGTGTGATGCTAGGTATGTAGGGCACATGTCCCAAAGTCTGGCGGATCATGTCAAACAGCATGTCCCTTCCACTGTTCACAAAGGGCAGGGTACAGACCTTGCCCAACCAGCCCATGCTTGCAAAACTCAAAACAATGTCCAACATTAGATGCGATTCTGCGATTGGACAACATTTGCTAAATAATGCTCAGTGTGCTAAAAATTACGCTGACAACCAATTTAAGATTGTCAGTGGGACTTGCATTTGCATGTACTGGAAGCTACATTCATTATTAATACACAGGACCCTGTTCTTTACAGACAGAAAGAACATGTACACACCTTGCGCCTGTTTCAGCTAAACAAAATAAGTGACAGCCATTCGCTGACTCATTCCTCAGGGCAATGCCTTGGCCAATCAGGGTCAGGCTGCCTGGTTTAAATTTCAAACAATGTTTGGCAGTTAACTTTCAGTCACCATTAACTAGCGCATTCTCCATGGCAAAGCCTCTACCAATCAGAGTCCAGTTGCCAACCAATCGGTGCACTCGTCTCATACAGTATAAAGTTGTTTCTTCCCCTGACATTGGTATTCTTGGGAGTGTCCTGATGAGTGCAAGACGAAAAGATTTGTCAACATGGATTTTTTTCAGCAATAATCCTGTTCTGTACTACCAAACGACTAATTAATATCATAGTTATGCATACTGTGGCTGAGAGTACGTTCAGCAATGGGTTGTGAGTAGAATCGCACAGTGATGGACAACAGATTGCCTAAGATACAGGCTGATCAACCAGATTGCAAGCAGCGTTGGCATAGGCGGTGCATGGAAAGAACAGGGCTATAGCCCTGCACCTACTGGTGTACGGGAGGATTCCGAAGTTCCCGTCAGTGATTTAGGATGCTCCCTTTGCTCTCGAGGGAACTACCATTAGCTCTGTTTCTTCTGCCCACTTAAATGCCTTGCACGCAAGAAGGAAAGCTGACAGAATTAGGAGAGCATTGCAACACCAGGAAGACCATCTGAGGCAGAACTTAGTTCAGAGGGGCAAAGGAAATGGAAAGTTACAGGGCATGAAGGAAAACCTGTTTATTCAACATGGGAATCAAACAATAAAAGCCCATTCCTCACAGGTCATCAGAATGATTTGAGTTTGCGAATACAGACAATGTGGCAGGTAATGATGAAGCATCCTGTGCAACGTGTGGGGCAGAGTAAGAGGGACAAGATATAATAGATCAGGAGCTAGATATCAGATTGTGATAAACGGAGAGGAGCTATTTTGTCCAGAGGGTAGCTGCCCAACGTGGATTCCTGAATATCGCATCATTCAGAAGGATCGGATAACTAGAGAGATGCAATGATAGTGAGATGTGCAGGAAGATCTACTGGAAAATAAAAGGTGGCTGAATATCCAGAATGATGGACAAGCAGGGAAGGCCATGGACTGGGAAAACACAGGATAAGAATGGAAAATAAGGAACCATAGCCCAAGTTACGGTGATGGATCGGGTGATGAATCCCGGGTGAGGGAACATTCATGAACATTGGACAGGGCCCTTGACGGGGTAAGCAGGGGATTTGACAGTAGGAGCCTGGAAGACTTAAACATGTAGGGATTGCAGTCTGACTCTAGGACATAGTCGAGTGGAGAATACTGAATCATTACAACAAAGTAGCAGAAGCAGGAGTCCCCATCACTGAAGCCTTTGTACTGGATGACGAGTTAGGGGAGAAAGCCATACGGAGGCTAAACAGAGGGAATTGGACAGTTGGGGGGAGTTTGGTGTTTATTCGGAAGTCCCAAAGAGGACAGTCAGCGTTATCACAGGTGGGTCCTGTTGGATGGCAGTAGTGAGGCCAAGGCTTGGTTAGTGGCCTGGGGATTTGAATGCTTATCAGAAAGAAATCAGAGTGGACTCGCCCACAGCAGGGAAGGTAATTTTGGAAAAAAAGATTTGGCCCCTTTGGCGACATTTTCAGGGGGAGTATAAGCCCAACGAGATAAAAGATGCATTTCTGCAGGGGAATCACCTCCAGAGGCAAATGTTTCTCAAACCTCCTAAAGAGGCATCAGATCTGGAGGAAAAACATTGCAAATTGAATAAGTGTGTGTTTGGTTTAAACAATGCTTCTAGCGTTTTGCACTTTGCTCGGTATTATTAAAATTGGGTCGTCTCCAACTATAGGCAGGTCCCGCCATGTTTTACTGGTACCATGGCAGGAAACTGGCTGGCATCTTCTCGATACATGTTGCTAACTCCCTGTGGGGTGGTATTCGTGAGCTTCAAAACAGAGTTATTGATGAGATCAGGACAAACTTTCAGGTTGGGAGCGGCCAATGGGGCCTTTAAATATATTGGATTAGAAATAAAACAGTATAGGCCTGAGGTTACTTTGCATCAGCAATCGTATTTGGAAAGTGTTAGACCGATTGCAGACAGCCGGGCTAGGTCTTCCCACAAGATGCTGACACCTCCAGGGACGAGACAGAGCAACTGCGAAGCCTGGGTGGGCAATTAAACTGGCTGGGCACTCGCAAGAGGCCGATGTGAGTTTTGTTGTTCTTGAACTGGGTACTATAATGAAACATCCCACGGTCCAGGATATCACATGGGCGAACAAACCATTTAAAAAGCTGAAGATGGAGAAATGTGCACTCACTCAAGTTTCCATTTTTGTGTGACCCGAGGAATATAAGATTGTGTTCAGTGACACCTCTCGCGCAAACCTTGTTGATGGGTTTTCAAGTGCTGCAGGGTTTACAATATTTCTTGTAGGTAAAAACGGGAAGCTTGGGAAGCCAGGGAAATAAGCTGAGTAATACAAAGCACACTGGCTGCAGAGATTCTCTGAGGTGATGGACAGGACATTCTTTTTATTGAAACATTAGGGGAAAGACAAAATGGGGGAAATGATAAAGGAAACATCCCGGTAGAGTGTTATATTGACAATCGATTCCTTTGGGATAATGTACACGACATAGTGTGAGTGGAAGAAATTATGAATTGATTTTGCAATAATTGCTATTGAAATAAATGGTGGAGAGAGAGGAAATCTCTCGGCTCCAGTGGGGTGATGCAAACAGTCAGCTATCAGACTGTTTCACCAAGCAGTCAGCTATCAGACTGCTTCACCAAAAGGAATGCCTGCGGTGAAAGATTGTTGAAGGCATTAGAAGAAGGAAGACTCAGGATGAGGTTTTTTGAAAAGGGGTGATTTTATTTCTCTCTATCTTCAGGTTTTCTTCCTTCTGAACAGGAAATGCACCGTTGAAGGGAATCTGTTACTGTTGAATTTGTGTTGCAATAGAATGCATGCTTTAAATTTGGTAATTAAGCACTGCTGTTCCCAATCGGGGGAGGATTAGGGAATCATTGTAAGGGTATAAAATCCAGTTCACTGAGCGCTGGGAGGAGCTGGAGTTTGTGACTTTGCTGTCTTGGAAAGAAATCTATTTTTAAATATACAGGCTTGTTTCAATCTCATTCTTCCTCAACATACGGTTATTGGAATTAACAATCTAATATAACAATAGCTTATTTATTTTGTGCCTTTAACATGTCCCAAGATGTTTTACAGAAACATTATAAAACAAAGTATGACACTGAGCCACATAGGTAGGTATTAGGTCAGATGACTAAATGCTAGGTCAGAGGTATGTTTTAAGGATTGCCTTGAAGGAGGAAATTGAGGTGTAGATAGTGGTGGAGTGATTAAAGTCAGGGATTGTCATGAAAATATAATTTTCATAGTATTATTATGATTTATTGTAAAGGTAGGTTAATAGTGGGGTTTGGATTAGTTTCTGTATGTGTGACTTAATTGAATTGAAGACAATTTGAGTTATCAAAAGGGAAGCTAGGTTTGGAAAAATTTGTACAGATTTAAACGTCTCCCCCTCTGGCTCCTGATCTGGAAATAAGTCCTTCCCCACCTCTGGTGTCTCTTTATTTTTAACTGCAGCATTTTAAACTGGAATTCTGTCTCTTTCTCTTTTTCTCTCCCCCTTTTCTAACCTTGCCATTTCTAATTCCCTCTCCTGCCTTTCCCCTTTTGAATGCTCTTTCTCTTTCCTTTCTCTGCCCTTTTTTTTCTGCTGCCTCTAGTTCCATATTTTCATTTGCAACTGAATTTGAACCAATTCTAACGACCCACACCTTCCAATTTCAAATACTATGCTAAGGGAAATTCTAAATATGTAAACATGGTTGAAGTTTTAGAATGTGAGGAACATTTGCATTTTTAGATAAACCAGAGTAGTTTGAATTTCAAAGAGATGGTAAGATGTTACACCTAACCACAAGAGGCTAAGCCAAACAGTTTGTTTATTTTTCCCAAAGACTACTGATGATGAGTACCATGAAAGATTTATATTGAGAAAAATAAAGTTGCAAAGACCTATTGAAACAACGGAATTTACATTAAAAAGATAGAAACATGTATAAAGGAGATGAGATTATGTGTAAGGGGGAAGGCATTCTAAGATTTAACATGTGTGAAAAGCCTCCAGTCTCTATGCACCACCTTCTCAAGGGCAACTAGGGACGGGCAATGAATGCTGGCCCAGCCAGCGAAGCCAACATCCTGTGAATGAATTTTTTAAAAATGTTGCTGTCAACCAGAACTGAAGCTAAAAAAACTCACTTTGAATATCACTGTCCAGGGTATTGTGTGCTTTGCCTGGGTCTATTGAAATCTATTTTTTTTACTGTTGCCTTATGGAGGTGTAACTGGGAGCCAGATTAATTAGGGGAGTTAGGAGATATTATAGTAATTTATAGACCTATGTATGTGCTTAAAATTGTTTCTTGGAGGTTTTTTACAAAACTAAGTGTCAGTGGGCTTATTACTATTGAACTCATGGCATGCATCTCGAAATAAAATATAAATTTCAAAATAGTTGTGTAACTGTTTCAAGCTTCCCTCTGGGATTTGAGCAGCTTGATATTTTACCATCAGCTGTGCTGTAACAAAATTGGGGGCTCTTTGAATGATGTATTTGAAATTCCTTGATTGGTTTGGAGTTGGTGAATCTTAAGGTTATAAGTACGAAAAACACTTTGAATGCAGGAGTTGGTGTGAGGTTTTTTTAAAGTGGTGAGACTGCAATATGGCTTTGGCAGTTGCTTAGTCTTGTCTGTGAGTTGAAATTATAACTTTGGTTGGACTACAAAAGTTAAATAAAGCTAAGATAATGGAATTAGCAGATAAATTACAATTAGGATTAGCTGCAGGGGTAAGGAAATCGGACATAATTGAAGGTATAGCACAGTATTTGAAATTGGAAGGAATACCTGAGAGACTGAGTTCTCAAAGTGATGGGTTGTTGGAATGGGCTCAAACTCAGTTGCAAATGAAAAAATTGGAACTAAAGGCAGCAGAAAAAAGGCAGAGAGAGGACATTCCAAAGGGAACAGGCAGAAAGGCAGGAGAGAGAAAGAAGACAGGAAAGGGAATTTGAAATGGCAAGGTTAGAAAAGGGGGAAAGAGAAAGAGAGAGAGACAGAGAATTCCAGATTAAAATGCTGGCAGTTAAAAAAGAGACACCAGAAGGACTTATTTCCAGATCAGAACCCAGTGGGAGATGTTTAAATTTTTACAAGCTCTTTCAAAGTTTGAGGAAAGAGATGCTGAAGCATTTTTTTAAATTTCATTTGAAAAGAAAGCTAAACAGATGAAATGTCCACAGGAGAACTGGATATTGTTGGTACAATCCAGGTTGGTGGGTAGAGCACATGACATTGCTTCACTGTCAGGAGAAATGTCAGTGTTTAAAAAACAAACTGCTGTTTGAGTGCATATGAGTTGGTTCCTGATGCATCCAGGCATAAATTTAGGAATATGAGGAAACTGCCTGGACAAACGTATACTGAGTTTGAAGGAGTAAAACAAAGTACTTTTGACCAGTGGATATGAGCATTAAAGATAGAAACAACATATGCAGCCCTTAGAGGGGTAATTCTTTTGGAAGAATTTAATGATCCAACTCCTTTGGTAGTGCGAACTCATGTGGAGGAACAGAGGGTTCAAATGGTGAGACAAGGAGCAGAGATAGCTGCTGATTGAGTTCACTCGTAGAGCTAAACATTTTTTTGTCGCCCTTTTTAAATCAGAGAAGGATAGAAAGTGGCAAGGCAAAAGGAAGGTGGGTAGTCAGGGAAGAGAAGGAGTAGGTGGAAATTCCCTGGGGGTTTTTTTTTGCAGAATAAACAGGAAGGTGCTGAGGAATATAAGTGACACGCAAATTGAGGTGTTTTCATTTTAACAAAGTTGGACATACTATGTCAGTGTGTTGGAGATTACAGGGAAAATCTGTTGGGATTATTGGGGTGCAGAAAAGTTCTAGAAGTAAAAGTACTGTGGGTTCTGAGGTTCAGGCACAAAAAAAAACCGTGGTTTGTTTTCAGGTAAAACATGCAGAATCAGTGATAGGTAAAGAATTGGGAATGTGTGCACAGTTCACCCAAGGGAGTTCTGAGGAGCAGTTTCAGAAATGTTTAAAGATTTTGTGCATGAAGGAAAATATTTCTATGTGTACAGGATGGTGTAGGTAAAGATCTTAATATTAAGAGACACTGGGGCTAGTCAAAGCTTAATGTTATGGGATAGTGATAGTTGTTGTTCAGAGGCAGTATTGCAGGAACAGGTGATAATTGGGGTTCATGGAGATGCCAAACCTATTCCATTGTGCAAGGTAAATTTAAAGAGTAAGTGGAAAACAGGTAAGGTCACTGTTGGAGTAGTGAAAAAATTGCCCATTGCAGGGGTTCAATTTATTCTGGGTAATATAGCTGGGTCACAGATATGGGTTATACCTATGGGGTTGAGCAGACTGTAGGAGTGTTTTCGACAGAAGTATTGCAGAGAGCATACTGGATTGTTTCCAGATTGTGTGATAACAAGATCACAGGTTGAAACAGGAAGAACAGGTAGTTAAAAGGCAGGGAGAAGGTGTGGAAGCCCAATTGGCTGACACTGTTTTTGATAAGATTGTTCAGGAAGAAAAAGTGGGGAATGCAGCTGAGGTATTTAGCTCAAGGCAGTTGGTAGAGTTACAGAAAAAGGATATGCAGACAAGACAGTTATATCAGACAGCTTACTCAGAAATAGAAGCAGAATGTATTCCAGAATATTATTACCTAAAGGGTAATGTGTTAATGAGGAATTGGCGAATGTATCGAGTTTCAGCAAATGAAAGCTGGAGGGAAGTGGATCAGATTGTTATTCCATTTGGATATAGAAATGAGATCCTGAGAATAGCTCACAAAATTCCAATGGGGGAACATTTAGGAATTAGAAAGGTACAGGCAAAAATACAAAAACATGTTTATTGGCCTGGATTTCATACAGATGTAGTCAAATTCTGTAGAACATGTCAGGTGATAAGGAAACCACAAGCAGTGATTAAGCTGGCACCTTTAATCTCAATTCCAGCCTTTTACTAGGGTCATTATTTATTGATTGTGTAGGACCCCTCCCTAAGACTGAAAGTGGAAAGCAGTACTTACTGACAATGTTGGATGTGTTTACATGGTTTCCTAAAGCAATACCTTTGAGAAATATTACAACTAAGAAAATTGTGGAAGAGTTGACTAAATTGTTTACAAGATATGGTTTACCAAAAGAAATAAATCAGATCAGGGTTCAAATTCCATGTCACAGTTGTTTAAAGAAGTAATGAACAGTTTGGGGATAAAACGGCTAAAGTCAACAACTTGCCCTGAATCACAAGGATCTTTGCAAATATGGCATCAAACTTTAAAATCTATGATGAGGATGTATAGTCAGGACAATTCACAGGATTGGGATAGAGGAATTCCATTCTTGTTGTTTGCTATTAGGGATGTTCCTAATGTAACGACTGGTTTCAGTCCTCTTGAGTTAATCTATGGTCATGAGGCGAGGGGACCATTGAAATTGATTCATGAGAAATTGGTGGGTGAAAAATTCAAACTAATCACGTGGATTATGTATCAAACTTCAGAGAAAGATTGGATGGAACCCGTGAGTTAGCTAGGGAACACTTAAAGGTATCACAGCAAGTAATGAAAGTGAAGGTAGACAGGAAAGCTGCAGCTGGTAGTTTTGTTGCTGGGGAGAAAGTGCTGGTTTTGTTACCAGTACCGAGTGACTCATTAAAGGCAAAGTTTTTAGTGGGCCTTACAGGATTGAAAAGAAGATAAGTGAAGTAAATTATTTAATAAATACTCCCGATAAAAGAAAGAAGCAGAGGGTGTGTCATATAAATATACTTAAAAAGTACTTTGACAGGAGAGGGGACCAAAAGGAGGTATTAGTGGTGGTAGATAGAGAGATGTAGAAATGGAGGATTCTGAAATTGATTTTCCTCGAATCAAATTGGATAATGAGGGGGTACTTGAAATTTTAAATCTAATATTGAGTTACCTTCCAGACAAGTGTCAGTGATTTAGAGAAACTATTGCAGTCACACAAAGCTATTTGTGGGAATAAGCTGGGGAGGGGGGGGGATGACAAATTTAGCTATACATGATGTGTGTGTAGAAGTTTCATCTTTGCTAAGGCAGCATCCTTATGGATTAAATCCGGCAAAGTTAACAAAATCACAAAGAAATTGACTTCATGCTTCAAAATGATATCATTGAGTCTAGTTGCAGTAACTGGAGTTCACTTATTGTGCTAGTACCAAAACCAGATGGAACACAGTGTGTGTGGACTATCAATAGGTGAATGCAGTGATAAAAGTGGATTCATATCCTATACCATGGTTGGAAGATTGTCCTACTTTCTCAATACAATCAAAATTTACCACAAAGATTGACTTGCTGAGAGGATATTGGCAAGTACCATTGCCAGAGAGAACAAAGGAGATATTGGATTTTATGACACCAGATGGACTATATCAGCTTAAAGTCATGCCATTTGGTCTGAAGAATGCACCAGCACCATTTCAAACAAAGTAATTGCAGGCTATTTATATTGATGACTTGATCGTTTTCAGTTAGATGTGGGAGGAGCATTTACAACATCTGGAAGAATTATTTACTCTATTACAAGAAGCTAATTTGATGGTGAACTTGGCTATAAGTGAATTTGCAAAAGCACAAGTTACATATCTAGGCCGTACCATTGGACATGTTAAGGTGGCCCTGAGAGATGTCAAAGTCAAAGCTATCGTGGATTTCCTTGTGCCTACAACAAAACAAGAAGCTTTGAAATTCCTGGGCATGAATGGGTTCTATCGGAAATTTGTACCAAAGTTGAGCCGTGTGGTTGCTCCACTGACTGAACTATTAAAAAAAGAGCAAGAAGTTTCAATAGACAAGGATGTCAGAAGGCGTTTGACAGTTTGAAAACTGTTGACTACAACACCAGTTTTGGCAGTACCCAATTATCCCCGAGCAATTTATGTTGGCCGTTGATGTAAGTGATTATAGGCATTGAGGTTGTTTTGTTACAAGAAGACGGCACTGGAAATGAGAAACCAAAAGGGTATTTTTCACGGAAGCGGAAATGTACAACAGAAGATACTCAACGATTGAAAAGGAGACACTGGGTCTGGTGTTAGCACTGCAGCATTTTGAGATTTGTGTTGCAAACAACTCATTAGAAACAATTGTTTACACAGATCACAAGTTTCTGGACAAATTTCAAGACAGGAGTGCAAGGCTATTCAGATGGAGTTTAATACTGCAACCGTTTAATCTATGCATTATACGTGTGGCTGGATGAGAAAATCTAATTGCAGATGCATTGTCAAGAGCTAGAAGCTGAAAGAGAAAATTGAGCATTTAAAAACCTGGACACTGGAATGATTTCTGTTGGTGCCAAGGATTTATGTGCATTTATTATGTTAATGTATACATCTGGTAATGTAATAGTGTGAATATATAGATAAGTATTTTCTAGTAAAGAGGGGGTGTCATGAAAATATATTATTGTGATTTATTGTATGTGTGTGTGTCAGTGTGTGTGATTTTTAGGTAAATCAGAGTAGTTTGAATTTCAAAGAGATGGTAAGATGTTACACCTAACCATACGAAGCTAAGCCAAACAGTTTGTTTATTTTTCCTAAAGTCTACTGATGATGAGTACAATGAAAGATTTATATTGAAAAAAGTCAAGTTGTAAAAACCTATTGGAACAATGAAATTTACATTAAAAAGGGAGAAACATGTATAAAGGGGATGAGATTATGTGTAAGGAGGAAGGCATTCTAAGATTTAACACATGTAAAAGCTCCAGTCTATATGCATCAAGTTGCTATCTACAGGAACCAAAGTTAAGAAAACTCACTTTGAACATCTGGAACAAAAACAAAAAATGCTGGAAAATCTCAGCAGGTCCGATAGCATCTGTGGAGAGAGAAAAAAACAAAGTTAATGTTTTGAGTCCGTATGACCCTTCTTCAGAGCTTTGAATATCACTGTCCAGAGTATTGGGTGCTTTGCCTGGACCTGTTGAAATCTATTTTGTTTTTACTGTTGCCTTAACAGAGGTGTAACTGGGAGCCAGGTTAATTAGGGGAGTTAGGAGATATAGTAGTAATTTGTAGACCTATGTATGTGCTTAAAATCATCTTTTTAAAACTAAATTAAACATTTATTAATAAAAAAAAGCCTCTGAGGGTTAAAACATCAGGTAGCAAAATTTTGGATGACTTCCGGTTTACAGAGGGTAGAATGTGGGAAACCAGCCAGGATTGTTGGAATGGTCAAGTTTAGGGGTAACAAAGGCACGAATGAGGGTTTCAGCAACAGATGAGCCAAGACAGGCGGGTGTTCATGATGGCATGAAATGAGGTCCAAAGCTCATCTCAAGATCACATATAATACCAAGTTTGCGAAGAGACTTGCTTACACTCAGACTGTTGCCAGGGAGAAGGATGGAGTCAGGTCCAGACAGCGGGTGATCGAGGGGATCATCCAACCTGACTATCTGCCCCCTTCCACAGCCGGGTGTCCCTGGAGAGGGAGCATTGGTGTTTGCCGGCACCATCGAGGCCTTCAGTGCCCGATGGGCACCGCGGGGACTGGGGTGTTTTATCAACGCCTTTAATCACATTTTGATTTAATGTTGGTAAGTTTCCTTTGCATTTTGTATTTTGTTTTTGCAGTTTCCCTTTTAAGGGGCACCTTTTACTTTGTCCCTTGATTTGTTAATTTAATTTATTTGTTTTTAAGCAAAGAGTTACAGAGCTGTTAGGGAGGGAGTTCCAGGATTTTGACCCAGTGATAGTGAAGGAATGGCAATATATTTCCAAGTCAGGATAGTGTGTGGCTTGGAGGGGAACTTCTAGGTGGTGGTGTTCCCATCTATCTGCTGCCCTCGTCCTTCTAGATGGTAGCAGTTGACTTTAAAGTTACTGCCTAAGGAGCCTTGATGAGTTCCCTCACTGCACCTTGTAGATGGTACACACTGCTGCCATTGAGTCAGTGGTGGAGGGAGTGAATGTTTGTGGATGTGGTGCCAATCAAGTGGGCTGCTTTGTCCTGGATGGTGTCAAGCTTCTTGAGTGTTGTGGGGGCTGCACTTATCCAGGGAAGTGGAGAGTATTCCACCACACTACTGGCTTGTGCCTTGTAGATGGTGGGCAGATTTTGGGAGTCAGAAGGTGCATTAGGGTTAGGGTCAGATAGACTGAAGCCATTGTTTTGCCTCTGACCTACTCTTGTAGCAATAGTATTAATAGAGCCAGTCCAGTTAAGTTTCTTGTCAATTGTAACCCCTGCAATGTTGACAGTGGAGGATTTAGTGATGGTAATGCCATTGAACATCAAGGAGTGATGGTTAGATTCCCTCCTAAAGGAGATGGTCATTGCCTGGCACTTGTGTGGCGCATATGTTACTTGCCACTTGTCAGCCCAAGCCTGGATATTGTCCGGGTCTTGCTGCATTTGGACAAGGACTGCTTCAGTATCTGAGAAGTTTCAAATGGTGCATCATCAGCAAGCATCCCCACTACTGACCTTATGATGGATGGAAAGTCATTGGTGAAGTAGCTTAAGATGGTTGGGTCTAGGGCACTACCCTGAGGAACTCCTGCAGTGATGTCCTGGAACTGAGATGATTGACCTCCAACAACCACAACCATCTTCCTTTGTGCTAGGTATGACTCCGATCAGCAAGCATTTTCTTTATCCCCCGACTCCAATTTTTTGCAAGGGCTCTCCTAATGCCACACTCAGTCAAATGCTGCTTTGATGTTAAGGGCAGTCACTATCACCTCACCTCGCGAGTTCAGCTCTTTTGTCCATGTTTCAACCAAGGCTATAATGAGGTCAGGAGCTAAGTGACCCTGATAGAATCCAAACTGAGCATCAGTGAGCAGGTTATTGCTAAGCAAATGCCACTTGACATCATCTTCACAGTCTGCAAAATACCTTCCATTTAAATGTCCAACTTGCTGTCTAATCATAGGAATCTCATATCAATCAATGCCAAAATATCCTACCAGACAGATTGGGGTCTTATTTTTAGTCTACCTAACATGGAAAAATTGTTTGAAGGAATAGAGAGGCTGCATGGATAACTCTTAATTCTGGCTGATGTCTGATGTCCTCCTGACTGGGAAACTCTGGAAGGCCAGGAGGGGTGATAACATTCTGTTGAATGAGTAACTCTCCTTTCCAAGACAAGTCTATTCTAAGTGTTCAGAATTATTTTTAAAAATATTCCAGTTGTGAATAAACCAGGGCTTTTTTTTTAGCTGGAATCAAACTTTCTCCCCTCTAATTATAAAAGCAAACATTCCATTAGCTTTTTTTTAAAAATAATTTTGTGTACTTTACTATTGCATCTGTGCACCTGGACCCTAAAATCTCTCTGGGCCTCCACTGTTTTAAGCTTTTCAACATTTGAAAAAAATACACAAGTGTATCCTTTATTGGTCCAAAATAGATATTCTCACAATTAACCTGAATTGAAATCCATCTGCTTCAATGTGACCACTCATTTAATCTATCAATGTCCTTTTGTAATTTCTTGCTCCCATCTACACTACTTATCAAGCCATTGACCTTTGGTGTCATCAACAAACTTGGATATATGGCTCTCTCTTGCTTTATTAACTCCATTAGTAAATACAGAGACTAGTTGAGGCCCCAGCGCAGATTCTTATGGGACATGACTAGGCACTTCCTTCCTTGTTGATTTGTGGTTAGTGAGTATGCAATCTGCCTTCTGTCACCTATGCAAGCTCCTAATTTGGTCAATAAATTGCCTTCAACTCCATCAACTTGAATAAGGGACTGGTTTTTAGTGATTTAATTTGAGACAACGGATCCAAGTATAAATGAATTCTGCAATTCTAACCAATCAAAACATCATTAGTAAAAAATCTCAATTTGAGAGAATTTTGATAAAGTTAATCACTAGGAAACAGCAGCCCCAGTCCTGATCATCGGGACCAAATATATCATAACACTGCCAATTACTTGCTTCCCACAAGAGGGAGCTGCATTTCAATTAGATTTTAAAAAACACACACACGTACCTTTTTCTTGGGTTATCAACATATTCGTATTTAATCCAATTTCAGTGTACGTAAATTGAAAATAAGAATCCATTTGAATTTTTTCAATAAAGACAGTAATAGTAAAGCTTATGTACTGGTGAAATATTGGTAGCTTCCTTGAAATTGAGCAGATAAGACAGACGATTGATTATTTCGCAGCAAAGCATTGAAAATGAAGATGTGAAATTCAAGAATAAACCTTTGTAGATAAGAGATATGTTCATAGATTATAAAGGATACTATATTGAACAGGAACATATGCATAACGTGCTATAACATGCAATTATTGAATTGCCGCAATTCAATAAGATGTCAGTGGAATTCAGACTCTTGCTTTCTTTGAAATGATGGTGTCCATGTTGTAACTAGGATTTCAGTAAAGTAAAATAGTGAGACTGGAAAGCCTCACTAGCTACATACTGAGGCGCTGAAACAAAGCTGATCATTATAGTCATATTACTATTTGGATTGGCTGTAATAACTACAATGTTAACTTCATACTGCTAATATATTCTTTCATTGAAATAAAATGCTTTAAAAGCTTAAATATGAGCAATTGAATATCACAAATTAATTCAAGCATTTGAGGCTGAATGTGAGTTCTTGTCTTTATAAGGGGGTCTTGAAGAACTGTGATAACATTTAGAATGTTAAAACGGGCTTTAGAATCAAAACTAACAATAGACAGGAAAAATCAAATGTTCGACATGACTAATGTTATGACAGCAAAGTACAAAATCTAAATCCATCTGCAGAAGTTCAGTCCAATCCCACATTTCAGAAGGTACTTTCAGTCAAACTGGGAAAATTATAGAATATGAAAATCCCAAAAACCCACAGACATAAGGACTGTAAAATAAAAACCAAACCTCAGCACTAATACACAGAGACAGGCTATTTGTAAGAGGTTATTTCTAAATGTTGCAACAAGAACTGACACAATTGATACTGGAAAGGAGAGCATTATCATAACAATGGTACAAGGTTCATCTGTCACTTCTGTTCTGATGATGCCAGTTTCCAAAACAGCTCCTCTGACATGTTTTCCTTCTTCCTTAACCAAGGTTTTCCAAACAAGGTGGTTGACAGGGCCCTCAACCGTGTCCGGCCCATCTCCCGTGCCTCTGCCCTCACACCTTCCTCTCCCTCCCAGAAACATGATAGGGTCCCCCTTGTCCTACTTATCACCCCACCAGCCTCCGCATTCAAAGGATCATCCTCCACCATTTCCGCCAACTCCAGCCTGATGCCACCACCAAACACATCTTCCCTTCACCCCCCCAGCAGCATTCCGCAGGGATCATTCCCTCCGGAACACCCTGGTCCACTCCTCCGACACCCCCTCCCATGGCACCTTCCCATGCAACCGCAGAGGGTGTTACACCTGCCTCTTTACTTCCCCCCTCCTTACCGTCCAAGGGCCTAAACACTCCTTTCAAGTGAAGCAGCATTTCACTTGCACTTCCCTCAATTTAGTCGCTGCTCCCAATGCGGTTTCCTCTACACTGGAGAAACCAAACGCAGACTGGGTGACCGCTTTGCGGAACACCTTCAGTCTGTCCGCAAACATGACCCAGACCTCCCTGTCGCTTGCCATTTCAACACTCCACCCTGCTCTCATGCCCACATGTCCGTCCTTGGCTTGCTGCATTGTTCCAGTGAAGCTCAATGCAAATTGGACAAACAGCACCTCATCTTCCGACTAGGAACTTTACAGCCTTCTGGACTGAATATTGAATTCAACAACTTCAGATCATGAACTCTCTCCTCCATCCCCACCCCCTTTCTGATCCCCCTTTTTCCAATAATTTATATTTTTTAAATATATTTTTCTTTTCCCACCTATTTTTAAATCTATCATTTTATCTCCACCTTTTAGCCCATTTTGATCCTTTCGCCCCACCCCATCCCCACTAGGGCCATCTGCCACTTGTTTGTCCCGCTTTCTACCCTTAATGTCACCGTTAGCACATTCCTTAGCTAATATCACCACCGTCAACACCTCTTTGTCCTTTTGTCTGTGACGTCTTTGGCAATCTCTTCTTTGCCTCCACCTATCACTGGCCCTCTATCCAGCCCCACCTGTCCCACCCCCCTCAACCAGCTTATATTTCACCTCATTTCTATATTTCTTTAGTTCTGATGAAGGGTCATCCGGACTCGAAACGTTAACTGTGTTCCTCTGTGCAGATGCTGTCAGACCGGCTGAGTTTTTCCAGCTATTTTTGTTTTTGTTTATTATAAGGGTGCAAGCTAACTGCTTCTGCCTGATGTAGTTAAAGGACTGAATCATATCCAGTGGTACAGGACAATTGCCATCACATAACCCAATTTAAAAATTGGGAATTCCTTTAGCATAACAGCCCCAGATGACGGCCATTACACAGCACCATTCAACCCTGTCAGGGAAGGAGGAAAAGCATTAACATGCTCATCACCTTTGGAGCCAGGGATCCCTCACCATGGGGTGGGGTCCATTGTTTCCTGTTATGGAAATAACATGAGAACTGGGTAGGTCTACAGCCTTGTCTAGACCTGAACATGAATAAACGAAAGGATTACGAGATTGTGGTGATTCAGCAGGAATGGCAACAGGAGATGCGTCTGTGACATCTGCTATGTGAATTATTATAAAGGAGGACGAAACTGGAGCCAGGGGCTGCATTCAGAAGAAGGATCGGGGCTGGTCACCTTGACTTGGGGCCTACAATCCAAATCAGACAGACCAGTCGTGTTGGGGATTATAAGCGCTTTCAGCCAAATCATAGTGATATTGGTCTGAGGGTTTTGTAAGGTTTCAGGACAAGACGTAGTGCTTTGCCTGTAATTTGTAAGTTTTTAAACCAGGTCGTGGTGATTTCAGGTTGAGTTAGCTGAGAATTAGGGTGTCAGTTTCAGCCAGCCATAGGAGATTTTACACTGAGAGCAGGTTATTTAAATTTGGGGGTTCTCCTGGGTTATTTTAACCAATCATAGAAGCATCTGTATCAGGGATATTAGTAGGTTCAATAAAAGATCAAAATCTTGGTTAAGCCAAGCACTGTCTAATTTTGTTCTTTGTAAATCCTAAAATCCAAGAACCATTTAAAATGGGGCAATGGGAACCCCTAGAGACGAAATAATAAAGAAAAGCTTTCCATTGGAGGAAGTAGGGTAGATAGTTTCTCTCTCTATCAGATCCTTTTAACATTTTTAATATCTCCATTAGGTCACTCTTCAATGTCCTTCACACAAGCCCAAGATGGTGTCCTGTCCTTCCAATTCAACCCTCTAAGCCCCAGTATCATTCTCATGAATCTGTGTGACACCCCCTCTAAGATCCATATGTCCTTCATGAGGTGTGGTGTTCATAACTGTAGGTAGTTGTCCAATGGAGTCTGCCCAAGGCACCATACAGCTGCAACAGAACTTGCTCCACTTTGAATTCCAGCTCCTTAAAGATAAAGGCCAACATTCAACTACACTTGACTGGCAACTGCCACCCCCACTCCCCCACCCACCCACCAACTTTTCACACCAAGGGCTATTTTGGGGATGTTTGAGTTTTTCTCAACAATTCCTCCATTTACATTCCTGAAAGACCTCAATGGAATCAATGTCTGTTGAGGAGCACCAATGTTAACTGAGACCCGGTGAACTCTTTTAGAGGATACATGAAAGTCATAAACTTTTCTTAGAGTAAAGTGACTGATCCCAGCAGAGATTTCCTCTTCTAGTTAGAATAGGTCCAACAGGAACCAAGGTGTTTGAAACCTTTATTCTTTGGCTCCATTTGGGCAATGGGAAGACTCTGCTCCTTCTTTAGAAGGGTAGGTGATCTTGGGGGTGGCCGTTGTCAATGTGCCCTTGCAACCACCAACAGTTTAACCTAGCTATGCGGATAACCCTGTTTCTTTTTAGATGGGGTCTTTATTCTTGAGCAAGAATGGGCAGTAGTTCCTCTCGGACGCACAGGTATCAGCAGAAAAGGGCCCTATGAATTTCCAGTCTTCGGATATCATTCCATGGGCCTCTTGTATCTTGCCCCATCCATGTTACTCTATTGCTGGCAATCATGAAGATACACCCACCCTAAGAGGCCTAAGAAAGGATATTAGGACTCGGGTAAGCTGCTTGTTACTGATATCATGCAGCATTGGCTACATTTCCTTCTGTGTCCCACAGGAAAATAGAGAGGCCTTTGTGCTGGTTCCTGCCTTCATTCTTTCCCATTATGATCCTTCCACCATTAACTCTGAACAATCTGAAGATCTACAAATCACCTCAAATCCCTTGAAGTTTTGTTATGTGGGTTTGTACCCAGTGTTACATCCATCAGAAGGGGAGCACTATGGGGTATCGCCCCAAACATGGGCAGAGTAAAATTTGTTTTTTCTTACATGTATCCATGGCCTCATTATACATATCAAACAGCATAAATCTCCCCCAATGGGAGGTGACCATAAAACGTACACAACTGGCACAAATCCTATTTATACAAAGGACAAGAGAGAAAAATTGTGTCACCACCTTTGTTTGCATCCCCTCTATTTCTAGCGTCTATAATTAGACATTACGCATAATGAGTTTACACCATGATAAAAGTTTCTGGAATGAAAGACAGTTTTAGTTACAGCTAATGATTTGTCATATTCTATAATTGTAATTAACAAGTCTGTGTAATGCTTTTGATGGATGCAGGTTATTTTGATCCCCACGTGTGACCTGCTTTCAGCTAGACCAGGATATGACGTTATTCATCTTGTCACTGTAGATTCCTTTAACTGAAGTAGGTAGTAATCAGATTTTCCCAAAGCTTTTGTTCTTCTCACTCCTCAGTTGAGGATGATTATAGCACTCATTGGCTAAACTTCATTGTTGCTGCCTGTGGCAAAGGTTTTGTTTCTTTTATGCCAGTTCTGAGCTGTATTTAAAGATGGGAGGTCTATTAGCCCTTTAAATACACAAGAATTGCAGTATTCTCCAATCAATGAGATCTCCCCCCCAACCCCCCACCCCCCCGCCGTGTCCCAATTAATGTGATTTATTTGCATGTTTTAAACACTTTATAAACCATTTTAAATTTGGAAATTTGTAACCTGTGCCCTCAATAGACTGGCATGTTACTCTACACAGCATAGCAGTTTCCAGGTGCTGTACATTTTACTGCCTTTATTTCATCCCCACTGTTTTATTACATAGTTTGAGCCTTTGGAACAGAAGTTTTTTCTCCTCTCTCTGCTTTCATTTAGGGGGTTATGCAAAGCGCAGCCTCCACCGAGTCCCTTGTGCAAACCCACAGAACAAAGTTCCTCTTCGTTTCTCAGACTGGCGATCACACTTAGAGTCTATCAAAATGGCTGATGGAGAAATCTGTTCTCATGCACTAGAGGCACTTGGGTTAAGTTTAGGACCCGTGATTGGGGAAAAATATAGGTAACATCATAAAATCAATGTGCATTAGTTTGTACTATTGCTGATCACTATTCATAAGTTTCCACTCTAAGTAGCAAAGTTAAACAGATGGGAAAACACATCAAAAGAAGAAGGAAAAATACATAATAGGATTATTACTAAGTAATGGATGGATGTAACTTTAGAAAATTCTACAGGCTGTTTTCAGTTTGATACAAAAAACCGTATTTGATGAAAGCATTAGATCCAGAGATTAGTCTTAAGCAGCAAAGCTATGGAGATTATATATCCCCATGTCTTGGGATGGCAGCTTTGCAGATATTACTGAAGTCCCTTGTTAATTGTTGCCCAGGAAGTTAACGCAAGTTAATTTTGGATTTGAGCAGTTTTTTTTTCCCCAAAGCAGTAGCAGTGCAAAATAAGTTGAACAACTGAGCTCATTTTGGTTTGTTAATGACTTTCTTACAAAGCATCCATAACTTTTAATTTGTGAGATCTATTTCAGACAGCAATGAAATGATAGATTACTTACCATAGGTCCATTTTCTTATTCTGCAATTGAATTTTGACTTCCACCTATAAGAATACCTTGCTTTCTACAGAAGGAAAATAAAGGGAAATTTCCCTTTAAGAAAAAGAAAATATATTGTATTGAGAATGTCAAGCGACGGTCCAAAATGAAATTTAATGTGGATAATAGTAGTGTAAACCGGTGTAGGAAACAAAACATGTACACAATGGTCAGAGATAACGCTTCGAGTCTGTATGACTCATAAGGACTCAAAGCGTTATCTCTGTCTCTCTCTCTCCACAGGTGCTGTGAGTTTTTCCAGCATTTTTTGTTTTTGTTTCAGATTTCCAGCATCCACAGTATTTTGCCTTTATTTTTATGTACACAATACTGCCCATTAACAAGGTTACAATGGTAGAAGAGGTGTACTCATTGATCGTCCATTAAAAGTATACATGCAATATCAGCAAAGTCAATTAAGGACAGGGCTAAATCCCAATAGCATTTGATAACATCAAACTATCTTCATTTAACCATGTATAAGTCAATTGGAAAAACCCTTTTAATATACTGTTGGCACCGTGCCTTCAAAATGTCATTGAGTGGAATTTTCCAGCTGTCCCCCAATTCACGGTGGTTTAATGGCAGGAGGGAGGGATGGGAAACAATGCGCCAGGAGCAGAAAAAGATCAGTTTCCCATCAGCATGAAATGATAGCGGGAATATGCGCTCCCATCTATCATTGCAGGTCACCATTTCCACCAGAGGCCAGCATGAAGCTGTTTTGCGTCCTGTTAACGGGATGCAAATGAAAGTTCGATGGAACTGTCCTGCTGTCAGATTTTCTGCACCACCAGCAGGAATATCTCGCTGGTCTGGAGCATATCCAGGCCAACGTGACATACACATGTCAGTACTCAACTGCAAGGCGGTCTGGGACAGCATATGGAGATCAGAAGATGGGGGACTTCAGTGACCGTGGACCCTGGAACACCACATGCAGCAATAGGTAAGTGGAGCATCAATCACGTGGATCATTTTGCGCTGCAGGTGCTTCCAGGAGGTGGATTTTCAAGTTGTAGATGGGCGGCTGCTAGAGGTAGTGCTGGGTGGTGACAGTCAGTGTTGGGGGTGGGTGCGGATTGGATGGGGAGGAGAGGAATGAAGAAGTGGGGTGGGTGTGGAGGTTTAGAGGAGGGTGGGGAGTTTGGGTGTGGTAGGAGGAAGCAGGGGTTGTGGAATGGGTGAGCTGGTATGGAGCAGGAGGGTGGGAAGGGTTGTGGTGAAGTGTAGGTGGGGGGTCAGCGTGTGCAGGTGTGGACGGGTATGGTGGGGGGGAGGGGGGGTTTGTGCCTGAACTTTTCTTGCACAAAGAGAGAAGATGAAGATGAGGTTGAGAGCTTTTGGGTTTCAGGTATCTTTCTCATGCTTCCAGTCTTTCAAATAACCCACTGGATTGTGTGCCATGTGATTGATGCACTGCAGATTGTCCACAGGGTTCTGGGGCAGCACCCTGCAGAGCAGCGAGCCCATGCAGGTAGAGGAATGCCATTAGGGGTGCTTGCTGGTGCTCTCAATGCCTAACCCTCTTTTGCCGCCAATCCCTGCACCCCTCCCCCACCCCACTCAATCATCATCCAATCTCGCTGTGTGGAAGGATCAGGGACTCACAATAACCTCTTGACCTGCAGACTACATGGACCGCAGTGGGGCTATGAGGCATCACCTTATAACATTGAGTAACTCTTTTATGCATGGGCCATATGGATGGTGCCCTTGCCACTGAGGCCATGCCCCCTCTATCATTCAGCGAGGTGAGTGGGAGCAGTTGAGGGTTCACTTACCCTGGCAGCACAAATGAGGTCATTCATCCATTTCTGGCACTGCAGCGCATTCCTCCAGAGACCCTGGGCACTGACCACCCTGGAGACTCCTTCCCATGCAATGTTGGTGTGACGGCTCAGCCTTCTCCTTCAATCCTGTGGGGAGAGGACGCCCCTCCTGGCCTCCACTGCATTGAGCAGCATTTCAAGGGATGCATCTTGAATATAGGGGCCAGGGCTCCCTTTGATAAGTGGGGCCATCTCCTCTTTCAATGGTGGGTAAGTTGATGTCCAGGCGCCTTTTGGATATGGCACTTGGATAGGATACGGATCATCCAGTCTGTCACGTGAGACGTCAGGAAACCCCCGGCTGTATAATTGATTAGGCAGGCAATTCAGCATGCATTTCCTCCAGTCTCTGCAGTGGGAAACACTCCCAGTTCCCACCCCACCACGGGACTTAAGCCTGGAATGGAAAATTCCACCTATTACAAGAGGCTCAAATGGTAGCAAAGATTGTTGAGACCTAGGTCTTGTTACTTATGAACAGACTTGTATTACCAACTTTAAGGGAAGAGTGAAAGTGGATTCAATCCCAATGTAAATGTTAACAGGTGTAAATTAGTTATTTAATTTGTAGCATGGTCTCAGAAATAGATTAGTAGAAAATCAATCAAGAGAAACTAAGCAGCATCACATTTTAGTGACAAAAGTGGCTATATGGTTCAGACTCCCAGCAAAAGCAGTAAGACTTGTCTAAATTAACTCATCTGGAAAAACCTAAGAGCCAGATAAATATCTGCTCCAGAACAGATTGAAGATTATGTACCTAAGGGATCAAACTGTACATAAAGTACTATGCTTCCTGCGCCAATGGGACCATACAAATATCATCCATTTCTTAAAATTCATTCATGGGATGTCAGCTTTACTGGCTGGGCCAGCATTTAGTGCCCATCCCTAGTTGCCCTTGAGAATGTGAAGGTGAGCTGCCTTCTTGAGCCGCTGCAGTCCATGTGGTGTAGGTACACCCACAGTGCTGTTAGGGAGGGAGTTCTAGATTTTGACCCAGCAACAGTGAAGGAACAGTGATATATTTCCAAGTCCCGCCTTCACATCAAGGATACTCTCCATCGTGTTGTGTGGTACCACCACCGTGCTAAATGGGATAGATTTCGAACAAATCTAGCAACTCAAGACTGGGCATCCGTGAGGAGCTGTAGGCCATCAACAGCAGCAGAATTGTACTCGAACACAATCTGTAACCTCATGACCTGGCATATCCCCCACTCTACCATTACCATCAAGTCAGGGGATCAACCCTGGTTCAACTAAGAGTGCAGGAGGGCATGCCAGGAGCAGCACCAGGCATACCTAAAAATGAGGTGTCAACCTGGTGAAGCTATAAAACAGGACTACTTATGTGCCAAACAGCTTAAGCAGCAAGTGATAGACAGGGCTAAGCAATCCCACAACCAACGGATCAGATCTAAGATCTGCAGTCCTGCCACATCCAGTTGTGAATGGTGGTGGACAATTAAACAACTCACTAGAGGAGGAGGCTCCACAAATATCTCCACCTCAATGATGGAGGAGCTCAGCACATCAGTGAAAAGATAAGGCTGAAGCATTTGCTAGAATCTTCAGCCAGAAGTGCCAAGTGGATGATCCATCTCAGCCTCCTCTGGAGGTCCCCAGCATCACAGATGCCAGTCTTCAGCCAATTCGATTCACTCCACGTGATATCAAGAAACTGCTGAAGGCACTGAATACTGCAAAGGCTATGGGGCATAACAATATTCCGGCAATAGTACTGAAGACTTGTGCTCCAGAACTTGCTGCGCCCCTAGCCAAGCTGTTCCAGTACAGCTACAACACTGACATACAATACCCGGCTATGTGGAAAATTGCCCAGGCATGTCCTGTACACAAAAAAGCAAGACAAATCCAACCCGGCCAATTACCTTCCCATTTGTCTATTCTCCATCATCAGTAATGTATTGGAAGGGGTCATCAACAGTGCTATCAAATGGCATTTGCATAGCAATAACCAGCTCACTGATGCCCAATTTGGGTTCCACCAGGGCCACTCTGTTCCTGACCTCCTTATAGCCTTGGTTCAAACATGGGCAAAAGAGCTGAACTCCCAAGGTGAGGTGAGAGTGACTGCCCTTGACATCAAGGCAGCATTTGACCGAGTGTGGTATCAAGGAGCCCTAGCAAAACTGGAGGCAATGGGAATCAGGGGGAAAACTCTCCACTGGTTGGAGTCATACCCAGCACAAAGGAAGATGGTTGTGGTTGTTGGAGGTCAGTCATCTCAGCTCCAGGACATCACTGCAGGAGTTCCTCAGGGTAGTGTCCTCAGCCCAACCATCTTCAGCTGCTTCATCAATGACCTTCCTTCCATCATAAGGTCAGAAGTGGGGATGTTTACTGATGATTGCACAATGTTCACCACCAATTGCGACTCCTCAGATACTGAAGCAGTCCATGTCCAAAAGCAGCAAGACCTGGACAATATTGGGCTGACAAGTGGCAAGTAAAATTTGTGCCACACAAGTGTCAGGCAATGACCATCTCCAACAAGAGAGAATCCAACCATCATCCCTTGATGTTTAATGGCATTGCCATCACCAAATCCCCCACTATCAACATCCTGGGGGTTACCATTGACCAGAAACTGAACTGGACCAGCCATATAAATACTGAGGCTACAAGGGCAGGTCAGACGCTAGGAAACATGCGATGAGTAACTCACCTCCTGACTCCTCAAAGTCTGACCACCATCTACAAGGCACAAGTCAGGAGTGTGATGGAATACGCTCCACTTGCCTGAATGAGTGCATCTCCCACAACACTCAAGAAGCTTGACACCGTCCAGGACAAAGCATCCCGCTTGATTGGCACCCCATCCACAAACATTCACTCCCTCCACCACTGACACACAGTAGCAGCAGTGTGTGCCATCTACAAGGTGCAGTGCAGGAATTCACCAAGGCTCCTTAGACAGCACCTTCCAAACCCACAACTTCTACCATCTAAAAGGACAAGGGCAGCAGATAGATGGGAACACCACCACCTGGAAGCTCCCCTCCAAGCCACTCACCATCCTGACTTGGGAATATATCGCCATTCCTTCACTGTCATTGGGTCAAAATCCTAGAACTCCCTCCCTAACAGCACTGTGGGTGTACCTGCACCACATGGACTGCAGCGGTTCAAGAAGGCAACTCACCACCACCTTCTCAATGACAACTAGGGTTGGGCAATAAATGCTGGCCCAGCCGGTGAAGTCCACATCCCATGAATGAATAAAAATGTCAGGGTGGTAAGCAACTTGGAGGGGAACTTCCAGGTGGTGGTGTTCACTGTGTCTACTGCCCTGGTCCTTCTGGATCGTAGTGCTCGGAAGATTTGGATGGTGCTGTCTAAGGATGCTTGGTGAGTTCCTGCGGTGCATTCTCTTTGTCTTCTGGCTGTGTCTCTCTCTCTCTCTTTTTGAGTTCCTGCAGTGCATCTTATAGATGATGTACATTGCTGCTACTGTGAGTTGGTGGCGGAAGGAGTGACTGTGGGCGTTGTGCCAATCAAGCGGGCTGCTACGTCCTAGATGGTGTCAAGCTTCGAGTGTTGTAGGAGCTGCACTCATCCAAGCAAGTGGGAAGTATTCCATCACACTCCTGACTTGTGCCTTGTAGATAGCAGACTGGCTTTGGGGTGTCAGGAGGTGAGTTGCTTGCTGCAGGATTTCTTGCCTCTGACCTGCTATTGTAGCCACAGTTTCTGGTCAATGGTAACCCCCAGGATGTTGATAATGGGGGATTCAGTGATGGTAATGCCATTGAATGTCAAGGGAAGATGGTTAGATTCTCTTTTGTTGATGGTCATTGTGTGGCACAAATGTTACTTGCTACTTGTCAGCCCAAGCCTAGATATTGTCCAGGTCTTTTTGCATTTGGACATGGACAGCTTCATGTCGGAGAAGTCACAAATGATGCCGAACATGGTGCAATCATCAGCGAACATCCCCATTTCTGAGTTTATTTCCTTGATGATGCCATGAGCTTTAGGCATAACTTTGAATTACTTTATTACTTTCTTTAATCCAATATCTATATTGCTCTTATTGCTTTCACCTTCTAATTCATATCTTTACCTGCTGATCCAGTTACTAAATTATTTGCCACCCCCAATGAAACAAAGGACATGAGCCCCTATTGTCTTTGGTTTGTTTATTGTAAATAATATGAAAATCAATATTGGGAGTGCTTCAGAATTTTAAAATCTATTATGGTTTTTTGCTAAAGAAGAAAATAGCTCGCAAACATCCACCAATCAGAATTAAGGGTGGGTATAAGGTAGACAATCACGATCAGCCATCCATTTTCCTTTGTATTAAAATCAGGCTGAGTGCAGAAGCAGCAGAAGCAGCAGAAGCAGCTAACCCTGCAATGCAATCTTTAAATTAATGTTAATTCAGTGTCACTTTGGAGACTCTCAGGTCTGGACCCTTCCTGTTTGTTGTCCTGATGAGGCCAATTAAGAGAAATATCTCGGAGCAGCTTTGCTTCAAGTTGCTGGGAGGGATCGTCCCAGATTTGTACTAAGTGAGGTAGCGGGCGGGTAAAACTGTTTACCCATCGGCAGCAATGGTGGCTTCTCACGCCATTCCAAACCCGCCACATTAATTATGCATTCCCGGGAAACACCATTTCCATGGCGGTTTCATGGTTTACGCTTTCATTACGTTATGGTTTCATTTGCCTGCCACACTGCTTCATCACACCAGGCGCCACATTCAAAGTGCAGCCACATGTACACCTCTCAGTGCTTCCAGCCCAGGACTGCCGCACAGAAGACAAGATGATCCCCAAAAAGCAAAAAGACTGCAGCCACCCCCCCACCCCCCCCCCCCCCCCCCCCCCGCCCCCCCGCTTCAGCGGCACGTCCCTCGAGTACCTTTTCAATGCCGTGGAAGCCGGCAATAGGTGTCCTCTACCTCTTCTCTGGCCGCAGGATGGGCAGCTGCATCACCAATCCAGCCAGGGAGGGAGTGGCAGCGATGGTCAGCGCCAATGCCCTGCCAAAGAGGACAGCCACCCAGTGCTGCTAAAGGATGGATTATCTCATCCATTCCGCCAGAGTAACTCACTCTTCCCATCACTCTCAAACCCGTCACACACCCACAGGGATCTCACACCTCAAGGGACAACACCGCTAACTCTCACACACACCCTCATATCTCCATCAGGCTCATATCCTCTGGACCTCATGTCTTCATCCTGTCCTTGGCTTCACTCACCACACAAACATTCCCCTCAGTGCCACGTGTCCTGCTCACACTCTCTCCATCTGTTTCCATACAGGAGAAGCCGGCTCACATCAGCAGGAAGAAGTCCCTGACCGGGGGTAGGGTGGCCCACATTAGGCCCCTCACTCACTTTGAGGAGCCATCGTACTGACTGGTGAGGGTGTGGACCCTCCCTGTGGTGACAGTGAGGTCGGCGGCGAACACCCTCATGAGGATCCTGCACCACATCCTCCCTCCCTCAATGCAACTGTGAGTTCTCTCTCTCTCCTGCTTTTGACTCTGCTGCCAGGCATTATTATCTCTACTTTAGTTCACAGGGAGCTCTGCCAAGCAACTGATACCCTCAACCAGACAGTCCCTCAGCTCCATCCAGGTCCTCACTGCCAGCCAAGAGGACACCTCCTCCATTGAAGTGCTGGAAATAAGCAACTGGAAGACCCGTCACAGCCCCACACCCTCCACCAGCGCAGAGACACACACCTCGCTGGGACCTAGATCTAGAGGAGGCTCAGGTTCACAATCTGGTGGTCGCTGCATGGACACATGTCCGCAGGAGGGGGCAGAATCAGCCAAGCTCCCTCAGAGCAAAATGGGGCACCTCAACGTTCCTCCAGGTGCTCTTTCCCCTTAAGGAGTAAGGCTGGGGCCCCTGGGCACATGAAGGGAGGAGGAGCGGCAGCTGGACACCCTTGGGTCATCTCCCTCCGAGACCCCTTTGCGTGTGGGCTCCTCAAACTCGTCCTCTGTCACTGCAAAGGGAGCAGCTGGCCCATGCATGATTCTGGAGGGAGACGTGTGTGTGTGTGTGTATGTGTATGCATGTGTATGTATGTGCGTGTATGTGTATGTGTGTGTGTGTGTGTGGCAAGGCCTCAGAGCCTCATGCAAGCATTCTCCCACATGCATGGATCCTTCATGTATCACACTCACCTCAATATTCTGAGCATTTTCACTGCTACCTGTTGGGGTTCTCTTTCAGGTGTCGATCTGAGCTGACCTGCACCTCTACCATCCCACTGACCACACTCCCATGCAGCACCTGATCTCCCACCACGACTCTCATTTCACTTTCGATTTGAACAGCCTGGTCGGGATTCGGTTTTTCACACGCACACACACCACCGCCAACCACCCTGCACCCAAGACCCCCGCCCCGGCAGCACCTTCCACCTCCCCTCTGTGACCTACCAGCCACAACCCTTTTTTCTTTTGGGGATGTCCAGGTGAATGTGCGTGTTCCCTTCTATCCCAAAAGATCCCTCAGCTACATTAACCTGCCTTGACCTCCTCCTTCCCACCTCCCAGGGTCCATGTCTGCCTCCGAGTCCCCACCAACCACCCTCACTGTCCCTGCTACCACTACTGTTGAACCCTCACCCTCCCAACCTACTGACTCACTCCACCCTCCATTATTCTCATCATTCCCTCATACCACACCCACCCTCAGTTCGCTCCCCAGGACGCGGTCATGGACTCAGAGAAATACCGCCCCCCCTGCCCCCCTCCCAGCACTCCACCCTGCTTAGTCCTCCCTTTCCCCACCCCCATCTATTTCTCCAGGCTTACTTCTTTATCCAGCATTACTCCTTCCCAACCCCCTCCTCCAACTCCCTCCTCCACCCTATCATCTTCCATCACCCTTACTTCCTCCCCTTTCCACACATTCCTTCCACCCTCTGAACTTCTTCCCTTACACCTTCCATCACCCCTTGCACCTACCTCCCTAGTTGCCATCTTCTCCCGTTACCCCCCCTCACCCATACTCCTTCCCCCCGCCACCTTCATTCCCCCTCTCCCAACCTCACCCCATCCTGATACCCACTTCCTCTCCCAGCCAATCCTAGACCTTCCTCTTCACCCCTTGGTACATCTTCCTCTCCCAAATACAGCTGGACCTTCCTCTCCACCACCTTGACCATCATCTGTTGTGAGCAGACCCTCAACGGTGACTTTCCACCTTCCACGAGCTGCTTTGCAGGAGGGCCATGTCCATGAGAATCCACCCAGCATGCCATGGACATTCCTCCAGTGTGCCTTTGCTGTTGGGCTCCAGTATCTTCTGCTCCTCAGAAGTTTGTGATGTGAGAAATGAGGTTCCCGAAGTCCAATGGTGGGGAACATGGCCCACCATCGACAGGCTGAGCGGACAATCGCAAACTGGTTTCGCGACGTTGTGAAACCAATTCCCGGCCTTCTCATCATATTGCCCGCTCATGCCGCCAAACACACCCGATGCCAGCGGGCATCAAAAACTCCGCCCACTCTGTCTGTGTCTTTGAGCTGGCCTGATAATCCTACTGGAGATAGTTGATTCCTTAAGACCATGGGGTGGAATTGTCCCAGGTTTGCAATAAGTGCAGTAGCTAGCGGGGAAAAGGGACGTTTTACCCACTGGCTGCAATGGTGGCTTTTCACACTGTATTGTCCCAATTCCACCCCTTTAATCATGCATTGCTGGGAAATACTCTGAGTCGGTGGTGGGGCTTCCCCTCATTCACCCACCTCAGCATCACCTCAGGCCTTCAGTAAACCGGGCACCATGTTTAAAGGCCTCCCCTGCACAGAGCTAGCACGCTAAGGTTTTGGAAGCTGCTGCGAACTGATGGCTGCCAAAGAGAGGAAACATGCTGCCCCCCCCCCAGATTTAGTGACACCTTTCTTAAATGTCTACTGGATGCATTGGAGGTCCACCACAATGTCCTCTACTCCCCCCCCCTTCCCCTCCTCTGGGTGAAGGCCAGCAAGCAAGGTCACCAATCCAGCTTGGGAGGCAGTGGCAGTGGTGGTCAGTGCCAATGCCTGCAAAAGAGGACAGACACCCAGTGCTGAAAGAGGATGAATGATCTCCTCCGTTCCCCCAGGGTAAGTCACTCTTCTCATCACTCTCAACTCTCAAACCCATCACACATTCATAGGGATCTCACTCACTGCCAGTTCAAGGGACATCACCATTCATTCAAAGACATTCATTGTCCTTGTCCGTCCATGGGACCACTCACCACCCACACAGGCCAGGCATACTTGTCATCTGCTCTAGCAGGCGTCCTGCTTATACTCTCTCCATCTGTATTCATACAGGACAAGCTGGCACACAACAAGAGGGAGAGGTCACAGACGGGTGGAGGAATGCCTGAAATCAAGGTCCTCACAGACTTTGAAAACAGAGCCATCCAGCTGGCCGGCGATGACCGGGATCGGTCCTGCGCTGACAGTGAGGTCAGTGCTGCTCTACCAAGTGAGGGTCCAGCAGTGCAACATCCATCAGACAACCATGCTGTGAGTGATGTGTCCTGTTTCACAGGCCACTGCCAGGCACTAATTATCTCCCCTTGCTTTCACAGACACATCTGGGAAGCAGCCGACAGAGTCCATGACCCAGGGCCTCCAATCAAGCCCCAAAGACACCTCAGAAGTGGAATCTGATGAAACAATCACTGAAGACCCCTTCACAGCGCTCACCCGAACCCTCTACCAGCGCAGAGAGACACACCTCGGTGGGATCAGGCTTTAGATTAGCCGTGGGGTCACAATCTGGTGAGCACATCACACCATCTGATCCACAGCAGGTGGAGGCAGAAACTTCCCAGGTTCCCAGCATTCAGAGGACTACTGGGAGGCCAGAAATTTCCTGAGTCCGAGTCAGATGACGAGCCTCTGGACTCGGTCATGTCACAGTTGCTGGAGCTGCAAAGACAAGCTCGGGAACATCAGGAAGGAATGTTTGCAGCACTCCTCAGATTGCAAGGCACAATGGAGGATTCCATCCACCTTGAGGCTGAGGTGATAGTGCCGGCATGCCTACGCATCGAGATTAACACTGGTAGGATGACGGCCGCCATGGAGACTTTGGTCCAGGACATCGCTCCTGCCCTGCTGCGCAGGCTCAACGCTATCGCTGCTATAGTTGGCCTCCAAAAGTGTCCATGCAAGAGGGGTGCAAGGCAGATCAATCTCACTCCAGCTTCCTCTTCTCCTCAAAGGGTCAGAGGCCCTCAGCACCCATAGGGAGGAGGATCAGCAGGTGCACACACCAGGGCCATTCACCCTGGTGACTCCGGGAGTGTCTGGCCCATCCAAATCCTCTTCCAGTGACCTAATTAAACTCAGCTCTACAGGCGGAGGAGGATGCCACTGTCACCCAGCAGGACTCCGAGCTCCAGGTCTCAGCCATCCAGAAGACACCCTCAAGGTCATTACAGACAGGGCGCAGCAGTCAGCAGGCTGCCTCAGACACTGCTGTGGACGTCGGGGGAGCACCAAGTTGTAGCAGCAGGTAGGAAGGTTAAGAAGATGTAAATCTTTTGAGTCAACCAAATAAACTAAATTAACAAAATCAGGGACAAAGCGAAAAGCAGCCCCTTAAAGGGAAACTGCAAAAACAAAGATAACATTTAAAGGAAACTTATCAAAATGTGAGCAAAAGGGTCTATAAAGCACCCCAGTCCCCGCAGTGCCCACCGAGCACGGAGGCCTTGACAGTGCCGGCAGACACCGCATGCTCCCTCTCCAGGAGCACCCGGCCGCGACCATAGCCCCGGAAGAGGGGCAGGCAGTCGGGTCATTTGATTCCCTCGATCGCCTGCTGTCTGTACCTGTACATGGCCAACTTGGCCAGGCCCAGGAGCAGGTTCACGAGGAGGTCCACCTCCTTCCCAACCTCCTCCATATCTTGTGCCCCGTAGATGAGGAGCGTGGGGCTGAAGTGCAAACAGAACAACAGGAAAAGGTTTTTTAAATAACTGAAAAGGGAGTGCAGCCTACAACACCCTATATAGACATGGTCCACAGACTCCACAAGGCTGCAAAAGATTCAGGCACCTTGGGAGTCCGTGAACTGACACATCCTACGGTTGTAGGGGACTGCTGCGTGCAACAGCCTCCACCCCAGGTCCCTGATGGAAAGTGGGAGGATACCTTTGTAGAGGGCCCCTCCTCTGGGGACCTCCGCCGGACGGCAACAAGACACATCAGGGCGTGTCCAGGCAGGGGGGCGAGGGTAAGGAAGTGAAGGGTGTGCAGCGGCAGTCCGTACAGGAAACCCCTCCACGCCGTGCTGAAGGGCACGGAGGGCATTACCCCGAGGCGGCTCAGGTTGCAGGACACTGGCTCCCGAGGGAGGGCTCAGGGCTTGAGGCCCATGTGGAATTCTGTCCAGACAGGGGTATGCTCGGACGGAAAACCACTGCACACCTGCATCACCTCGAGACCCAGTATAACGTCAAGGCTGAGCATGACTGTCCTAAGGTCTTGAATGGTCTTGGCCATGAGCTGGATGTCCATGGATATGCGACGCACCAACTCCTGTGGAATCATCCAGCCCACTCCTCCGCCGTCCAGCATGTCCCCGATCCTGGTCACCCCGGCAGCCACAGCCCTCCTCTCCGCCCGCCACTGAAAAGGACGGAGGGGAGGATTCCTGAGCAGCGGCTCTGACGATAGCTGCTCCTCCTGACGGGGGAGAGCTGCGTCGCGAGGCGACCATGTTCCAGACTTTGATCAGGTCGTGGTTAAAGACAGGCAACGCCTGCAAGGAGCCATCAAGGCCCCTCTGCTCTATAAACAGGAGCTGCACGTCATAATTCAGGCCGTGCACCTGACGGAAGAAATACGTTGCCAGGGCAACTATCTCGGAGGGGACTGGACGTAAAGGTATCGCTGCAGGGCCTGAAGGTGGAAAGTTGCCACCTGGGTGCGTAGGCACAGCAGCACCTGACCACCCTCCCTAAGTGGGAGACTCAGAACCTCAGCAGCCACCCAGTGCAGCCTCTTGTACCAGAAGAAGTCGATGAGCATTCCCTGGATTTTCATGACAAAGTCTGGGGGATGGGTCAAAGTGACCAGCCGGTAACACAACATTGCTGCAATGAGCACTCGACCCCGGTAAGACAGCACTCGGAGCAGTCCTGTCCAGCGCCTCAGGCGAGTGGTGACTTTGGTCTCCAGCTCCTGCCAGTTCGTCGGCCAGGATTCCTCAGCAGGACAGAGATGGACCCCCAGGTAGAGGAGGCTGGTCCTGCTCCAGATGAAAGGCCTGTGCTCCTCGGGTCGGGGATCCATCTGTCACTGACCAACCAGGAGTCCAGAACACTTGCCCCAGTTGGTCCTGGCAGAGGACGCGGCAGAGTAGACCTCCTGGCACTCACACATCCTCACCAGGTCAGCTGGGTCAGTGAACATAAGGAGCACGTCATTGGCATAAGCCGAGGACCACCCCGATGCCCGGCCCGCACAGAACCAACCCGGACAACCTCTCCCGAAAGAGGCGCTGGAAAGGCTCCACGCAAATAGAATACAACTGGTCAGACAAGGGGCAGCCCTGACCTACCTTCTCCCAAAGCGAAGGGACGCCGTCGGGGACCCGTTAACCTTCACTAGTCACTCCGCGGCAGTGTACAGAAGTTGGATCCGGGCGACAAAATGCGTCCCGAACCCGAACGCTCGCAGAGTTCTGAGTAAATATTTGTGATCCACCCTGTTGAACGCCTTCTCCTGGTCAAGGGACAGGAAGGTGCTTGACAGAGCAGCCCTCTGGGAAAAGTGGATGGTGTCCCAGACCAGATGGATGTTATCAAAGATTGTGCGGCCTGGGACAATGTAGGGCTGGTCAGGGTGGATCATGTGGTCCAGCACGGTGCCAAGGCAAGAAGACACGGCCCTGGCAAAGATCTTGTAATCAGTGCTGAGGGAGGCCGGACACCAGTTCTTAAGGTGGCGGAGATCCCTCTTCTTTGGCAGCAAGGCAATCACAGCCCTGTGCTACGAGAGGGGCATCTCCCCGGTCGCGATACTCTCTCCCAGGACCGCCGGAGAGAATGGAGCAGTGTAATAGTCTCAGACAATGGCCCTGGTGCCCTCCGGATCTGAGACAAGGGATCCATTCTCGGCCAGCAGCATAAGGAGCTGCTGATGGACCCTGTGCCTTTTTTCCAGCAAGTAGAAGAGGGAGCCGTGGTCCAGGACCCCAAGGAACTGGATCCGCGACGCGGGACCTGACGAGTTGCAGGTCCCGCAGAGCGTCCTTCTTCTCATCGTACACTGACCGCAGGGCCCGTTCTGCCTTGGGCTGACGGAGACGGGTCTCCAGATCCCACAGCGCGCCCTTCCTCACATCGTACACTGACCGCAGGGCCGGGTCCACATCGGGCTGACGGAGACGTGTCTCCAGGTCGAGCACGTCCTTCTCCAACTCCTCGACCCTGGATTTCCACCTCTTTGTCGACCCCCTCATGTACTCCTGACAGAAAACTCTGACGTGAGCCTTGTCCACTTCTCACCATAGCCTCAAGGAGGAGAAGTCTTCCCGCTTCCTTCTCAATGGAGCGAGTCCAGGGACCACTTGGCCTCCAGCAGCGGGTTGTTAAAGGGCCAGTACACGGACCCCGTCCAGATGCAGAACAGAGCGAGCTCCGCCCACACCAGATGGTGGTCCGAGCATGGCCTCTGCCACACAGAAGCCGATGGAACGCAGGACACGAACGCCTTGGAAATATAGAGGCAGTTGAGTCTGGATGCTCCGACTCCAGGTGACACAAAAGTGAAAACACTGGAGTCAGGATGGAGATGTCGAGAGATGTCCACCAAGTTGAAGGACCCAACCAGGTCCCGCAACTTACTCACACCTATCGAGCGATGCTGGGCACCGAGAGGGTCCCTGTCCTCGAGGGTACACTTGAAATCCCCCCCCCCCAAGGATGATGCACTCAGCCCCGGTCGATGGAGTCCAGATGAGTGGACACTTTCTCAAAGACTCTCAGTTGCTGCTGCGCACCCAGGGGAGCATACACACTCACAAAGTGAAGTGCCGCACCCCCCCAGGCGCACAGTCAGGAGCAGCAACCGGCCTGGCACCGGCTCCTTGACCCCCAAGATCTCCGGCTGAAAATGTGGGGCCAAGATAGCCACCCGTTCAAGGAATTGAAACGTCAACTGTATTCTTCTCCGCAGATGCTGTCAGACCTGCTGAATTTTTCCAGGTATTTTTGTTTTTGTTCAAGATAGCCACCCCGCCTGAATTGGAGGCTAGGTAACTCATGTAGATACCCTCTCACCACACCAGGTGCTACGTAGCTTTGTCTCCCGGTACAAAATGAACTTCCTGCAGGAAGCACACTGTCCCTGAGGACTGAGAAGTTCTGGGACCTGCACTGTGCGTCCCTGCTGCCTTTGTGGTTGAAGCTTGCTGTGGTAGTCTTCATTGTTAGAAGTATGTGCTACCATCACCATGCCTAGCGTAAGAAACAGAGCACCATTTTAATCCTTCCTCTCCTTCAGGAGCCCAGCGAGAAACATGTGGACCTTCCTCTTAGTGTTCCGGTCCAGCCCAGGGGTCTTGAGGGCCTTGCGGGCAGACCAGAATGCAAGAGAAAAAGAATGCCACCAGTCCATGGCCGACTGGACCCAGTCTCATCGACTGCGATTACTCGCTAAAAAATCCTGGAGCTCCTGTAAAGTTATGAGGGGAGAATCGGTGGAGGGCACCAGGCGATTCTCCATCTCACCCGACAACGACTTTAAGTCGTCCTCCTCCAGGTCATCACCTCCAGCTTCTAACATCTCCCCCGTATTGAGTACGGGGGCTAGTTCGGAACTACCAGTCAGCTCCACCTCCAGGATCAAGGGCTGTGCGGTTCTCTCTGGTATTCTCGGGGGGATATGGGCACAGGTCTATAGGGTGTGTTTGTGGTGATCACACACCAGCTGAACATTCAATGAGTGGAAGCCCTTGCAGTCGACAGCTTGTTGCCACTGAAATCTGAGCGTCAAGCGAGTACAGTCGAAGTCACCCTGCACATCTGGGAAACCTGAGAACTGGGCAAATCCCAGCGCTCTTACTTCCTGGCTTTCCTGATCCTGGGTAAAATCCTCAAAGTTGGGTGCCTTTGCGATTATGGCATCTGTGACCTCATGGATTCCTTTTTTGCGTGGAGTCTTGCGATATCCCAAAGAGGTCACCTGTGGAGTCCTGAAAGGTCCCATCAGCATAAACATTGAGCACCATAGTCATATTTATGGCCACTGGCAGTGGATGACCCCCCCCCCACCTCATGGCACCAAATCCTGCAGCAGGTGAGATGTGACCAACCAGCTCCCTGAACATGTGCAGCCTTCAGCGACACTGGTTCTTGGTCATCTGCAGGGACAAGCGCTGTGTATAGACCCTGGGTCTAGCTATGTGCTGGCCAGTGACGGCTCACTGTGGCTCTTCAGTGGTGTGTGCAGAAGCCCCAGCTGCCCCTTCTTGACGGTACTGCTCCTCCCTCTGTCCAACTAGGTGCCTCCATTGTGCTCTTCTCCTTCGTCTCAGCTCTTTCTAAGCCATGAGGCATACAGCTAGGTTGCCAGGCTCCATGCTCCTGATGTGCTCTTGATGCAGGGTGAAAGAGAGAGACACGTGGGTTACCATGGGTTAAATCTGAAGGACCCTTAACCCATCCCATGGAGTGTTGGCCACCACTTGGATGTCCAAAGTTTAGTGCGTTGCATGGCTGTCTGAAACCCCACCCACCTCCACCCAACCGATTGGCAGCAGCTTTGCCCATTGGGACTGCACGCTGTGCTCTCAGCTCAGGCACAGGCATTCTCCTAACCACACTGCAAGGCTGTATTGCTCACTTGAACCATGGGGGAAACTGGTCCAAACCTGAATAATGACATTGCAAGGGGCCTGTGAGCACCTCCACCAGTGACTGCTCCATGGCCAGCTTTAGCAAGGAGATTGTACAACTTGCCCAGTCACCCAACTGTTCTGCAGTCTACTAAATGCTCATTAGTTTGCAGCCTGTGCCCAAGGGGTGAAAAGTTCTGGAGCATTTGGTGGCATTTCCACCATTTTTTCCACGCTTCTGTGTTGCTTGAGTGGGCAGATAAGCTAGAAGCCTGACTCCAAGCATGTCAATGTGGGTGTGCCTGAACTGTCTTAGCTGCGGAGGAATGGTCACTTTGTAGGTTTGCCTAATGCGTGGCCGCTTCCCCCCCCTCCCACCCCGCCCACTTACCCCGCACCCTACATGCAGCCTGCCCCGGCTCCACACTGTCAGCCAGGCAGGAGAAAGCGACTTGCCTGTGCCCTCGCCTCAACTTGAAGTCCAACAGGCAACCCTTGCGAGTGCTGCGCATGTTAATGTGCACTCACCTCAGAGTTCCTCTCGAAGTGCTGCTCGCCAGGTGCACACCTTTAAATGCTATTGTGAAACATGTCGCAGGATCCAGTGTGGGGGGAAATGATTGTAGAGAGCAGGGCTTATAATGATCTGCAGATGTATGAAAATTAAGTTCCCAACGTCTGGCGGTGGGAAAGGTGGCCTGCTATTGATGGGCGGAGCGGATTAGCGCAAGCTGGTTTCATGATGTCTTGAAACCAATTTTTGGCCTTCCCGCCATATTGTCTGTTCATGCCCGCCATTACACCTGACTCCAACAGGCACGGAAAACTCCGCCCCGGAGGCTATGGAAGAGATTTTCAGCCTTCAGCAGGGTTTTCCAGCATCAGGAGGCTTCAGTCTGGTTCCCAGCCAGGCCTGAAGTTTTACTCTTAACCCCTTCTGACCAGAATTATTCCTAATGAATCTGTCTAGCACGCTATCCTATAACTGATATCCCCAAGCAACCTAAATTAGAGCAAGGCACCATTTGAGTGTTCCTGCGAGAATCGTTATTGGCTAAAACATTTGTTCTTTTCTTAGCCAAACGATTACTTTCCTGAATTAATCATTTATTAATTCCCAATAACACTCAAATGCATTAACAGAATTTAAAAATGTTTCACTTCCAAGCTCCAATGTAAAAATCATCTGAAACATTCTGAAAACTGCCTGCATACATGCACAAAAATATTACATACGGGTATTTTTAATGATACAAAATTGCACAAACTCAAAATGACAAACAGTACACAGTTTTGTTGTTATTAGTTGTATTTATTCACAGAGTTGCAAATAAATAAAAGTCCTCAAAATGGGAGAAAATAATGATGCCGACCTTTGGTCATATTATGGTGAGTCCATAGATTATTATAGAAATGTAGAAAATATTGTGATCATTTTTTTTTAGTCTTTTTCACTGGAAGGAGAAGCTAGCACTAGGGAGGCCTCCACACCACTGACTGACAAACTTCAGAACATCTTGACACTCTGGACTGTGGGTTGTCTAGAAATGGAATAAAATATTTAATAATTATAAATTAAAATAGATTGACCATCTTTTTGCTGTACATAAATCAGGATGTTTAAATTTGAATTATGTTGATTTATGAGGAATTCTGCACAAACAATTTTGTCTGCATGCCAGCTTTTTTGTAAGTACTTTAAGCAATACACTCCCCCCTACGGTTGTACAAGTGAAAATATAGGAACTCAAGTAAAACAGTCATGAGCCAAAAGAGGTCAAATATCTACTTCCTGTGAAAACTTGTACTTATTAGCCAAAAAATTGCTCTCTTCTCATGTACACCAGCTTAATTACCAAGACTAGATTACATTTTATTTAATTTTGTGGTAGACTGAGAACAGGAGCTGAATTAATACTAATTGCATTAAGCACGAGTTCAAATCTTCTTGAGGCCCACTACACATTTTATTACTTACTGCTTTTATCCTGAATATTTAGGAACTTTGCAATTACTTACTTTCACTGCCATGAGAAATTTGTTCCAGTCATCTTTGTTCGCTGCTTTTCCAGGTTTTTTGAATTCAATTTTGTTACGAAGTACTGGATAACCTAAGTTATCATGAAATGGTTACTCAGTGTATGAAAATGGTTAGCTTACTTAAGTTCTGAACTGTTTGAGGTAATCTATTTGCAGAGATATCATGACATGTATAGGGACAAAAGGTTCCCTTAGGTTTTTAAACCATAAATATTATTTCCATATAAATCCCAATAACAAAGTGGCTATATGCACCACATGGCATTTAGAGCAAGAAGGTCATGGGTTCAATTCTGATGAGCTGGCTGATCTCGGCCAGGATTTCAACAAACCTTTACAACTAGCCTTTATATATTCCTGGGCTAAGGTGGAGCAAGATCCTTATAAGGTAACATCTGACTTAGTTGTGATATGTCCCAGACCAACTTACATACAAAAAAGTGCACTGGGGCCCACGATTAGATTTATAACAGTAGTGTCACAACCTCCCAGAGAATAGTCAGAGATGCTATAAAGAGATAAAGTTTAGAGGGGATGTGAGGAAGAATGATTTCACCCAGAGGGTGGTGGGAATCTGGAACTCACTGCCTGAAAGGGTGGTGGAGGCAGAAACTCTCACAACATTTAAGAAGTATTTGGATATGCACTTGCGATGCCATGGCATACAAGATTATGGGCCTAGTGCTGGAAAATGGGATTAGAATAGTTAGGTACTTGTTTGACCGGCACAGACTCAATGGGCCAAAGGGCCTTTTTCTGTGCAGTAAGCCTCTGACTCTATGACTCTAATAGGCACAGGCATACAGTATGTCATGAAAATATAATAATTTTTATAAGGTTAATGGGATTTATTGTAAAGTAGTAATAGTGGGGTCTGGATAGTGTGTGTGTGGGACTTAAGTGAATTAAAGACAGCTGCTCTGAAGGCTTTGATGTATCAGAAGAGAAGCTACGTTTGAAATGCTAAATAAGTAAACATGGCTGAAGTTTTAGAATGTGAGGTGTAAAAGGAAAATTTGTATTTTGAGATAAACTAGAGTGGTCATGAATTTCAAAGAGAGGGTGAAATGTTACACTTAACCAGAAGAAGCCAAACAGTGTGTTTATTTTTTCCAAAGCTTACTGATAAAATTGGTACTATGAAAGATTTTTATTATTAGAAACATAAAGTCCAAAGACATATTGAAACAATGGAATTTACATTAAAAAGGGAGGAACATTTATAAAGAAGATGAGGTTATGTGTATGGAAAGAAGAATTCTAAGATCTAACAAGTGTGAAAAGCCTCCAGCCTCTGTGTACCAAGCTACTGCCTGTAGGAAGCGAAGCTGAGAGAATTCACTGTGAGTATCCCTGTCCAGGGCATCGTGTGCTTCGCCTGGGTCTGCTAAAATCTATTTTGTTTTTACTGTTGCCTTAATTGAGATGTAACTGGAAGTTAGATTAATTAGGGGATTTAGAAGTTGTTATAGTAGTAAATTGTAGACCTATGTATGTGCTTAAAATTATTTCTGTTATTAATAAATATTTAATTAAGTTTTATTTAAAAAAAAACTCTCTAAGTTGGTTGAGCCATTACTACTGGATTCAAGGTACGCATCTCAATCAAAATAAAAATTACAAAACAGTTGTGGCAGTTGTTTCAAGTTTCCCTCTGGGATTTGAGCAGTCTAGCATTTAGCATCTGCTGTGCCATAACAAGTATTTTTGGCCAGGACAAGAGAAAGAGGTCATCATTATTGTAGGCACCAAGAAACGAGTACCCAGGCAAGATTATGGTAAATTTAATTAATTCATCTATAATACTATTCACTTTGTACTGACATCCAATTGACATACATGGGTCACTCTATCCCATACATTTTTGGTTGGCAGACACTAGCCATTCCGCCCTCTCGCTTAGTTTTGCATATGTAGACATGATTAACATTAATTAAATCTTAACAAAAGAATACGAGGAATATGAAACATGACAAATCCAATTAGACCCGATTATTCTGTAGGACATTTGGCCCAAATCTTCAGAGCAGAGCTTTGCAGTACCCATGGCTCTGCTCTGCATTTCTGGCCAGATCTTTGGATCCCGGCTTCTTCAGAAATTCACCGAACTACTTCCTCATAGTGCTGGATCACTGGTGGAAGACGAGCCATGCCCCCTTTTAATGACACTTATGCCGTATTCTGTTAGTGCTCACTAACACACTGAAAAGCTTTCGGACATTTAAACAGCTTTTCAGTATGAGTGAATGGGTGAATGTATAGGTGTGTAAATGGTATGGGTAAGGTAAGCGGGTAAGATGGCCAGTAGGTGGGGAGGCCAGTGGGTCAGGGGCACAGGTCAGGAGGGGTAGTCAGGTCAGGGGGTGGGGGGAGTTGGGTCAGGACAGGGGGCTAGTCAGGTTGGGGGTTAGGTGTCAGAGGGTCAGGGGGTAGAGCTGGGTGTTGGGGCTAGTCAGATTAGATTTGGTGGTGTCGATTGTATGGTTACCCAGGAGTTAAGACTAGGATTTTTCTGTGTAACATTTCCTGGGTAACTATCCAGATAAGTCAGAACTTTCCAAAGTCTCTGACTCCAACTCAGGATCAGAGACTTTGAGAGTCCCAGGAAGCAGGGGAATTGCCCATCAGATGTTCAAAATTCCTGGGCATTTCCAACAGAGTCAGTGTACTGGAGCTTCTGCAGGTTCCTGAAATACATCTTGTGGGTACCAACAATTTGGAGACCAGAAGATCTGGGCCATACAATCTACCACAGCAGACTCTGCTCAACTCAATCATTTTCTCATGGAAGATAATCAACTAAATACATATGATCCTTGAATATAAGCATAGAGGGAAAGTAAAAGCATGGGACTGTTGGTCAATGGGAAACTGGGGCTGCATTTACTACTATCGCAGTGGAATGAGTTATTCATGGAGAGCCTGGCACGAAAGGGGCTGGCTATGTTGCTTCATCCTTCTTCCTCCCTCTCCTGCTCCTCAGCTGCTCACCATATAACAAGTAAAGCTTTGAAGTTTTTCCTAACCCCTTCCCTAATAAATCACAATTCCAAAATAATAATCCAATCTGCACCCCAGTTACAAGTCAAACCAGTTGAATTCTGCAGGTGACTCATCCATGATTCCAGCAATACCAGTTCCATAGCAAATCTAAACTCATCCTTATTCTTGTCATCTTTAATTTGCTCCTAAATGCAGCATTGCCCATGCATTTCTCAGCTCACAACTTTGTAAGCAAAATATTTTAAACCTAAATGTGCACCAACAAATTTAACCAGCAATTGCCCCACTCCAGCAATATTTGGCCCATTATTTAGCTCTTTGTTCTCAGTTTTCTCCTTTTTTCTCTCCTGATTTTCTTCCCATCTGTCTTAAAGAATTCAATTTCCTGGATAGCTCTGGAGGAGCCCCTCTGTACTCGACAGAGTGTGTGCAAAGGTTCATTCTGATCTGCTGCAAGCTACACAACTTGCCATTCTGAGGAGACAGATCTTGCAACTGGTTTATTGGTGAGCAGCTGAGGAGCAGGAGAGGGAGGAAGAAGGATGAAGCAACATAGCCAGCCCCTTTCTGGCCAGGCTGTCCACGAATAACTCATTCCACTGCGATAACAGTAAATACAGCCCCAGTTTCCCATTGACCAACAGTCCCACGCTTTTACTTTCCCTCTACGCCTAAGCAGATGTTGTGACACTCAGTGACGATGCAAAAAATAAAAGTCAACAGAAGGAAATTCCATCCAAATCTATAAATCAAACCATGCTATTTTGCTTACTAATCACTCATGCGCATTTTCTAAATACCTGGCTTCCATGTGCCATTGCCTGTCCTAGTTCTCCTACACAGTGCTTGACCTACGGCTGCAGCATGGATTGTAGCAGGCTGCTGAATTTCAAATGGGAGAGAGATGATTGCAATAGTAAGAGCAAATAGCAGGGATAGGAGGATAAATGCTGTCATCATGAGAGAGGACAGCAGATTTGTGGACCACAGAGCCAATACCAATTCTCACTTGACACCTCAGCAATGTCAGTAATCTGTTACAGGATGGATTGCTGGTCTACTGTGACCTGAGTGCCTCCACTGCCTGGGAGTGTCACTCATCTTATGTCTGGATCCTTCCTGATGGACTCAGCAAAGGGTTCTATGCAACACACAAACAGGACAGGGGAGAGAGGGCAGCCCTGCCTGACTCCAGATTTAATTGGAATGCTTTCTGATTCCCACCCATTAATTGAAACTGGACTTCTGATGTTTGTGTAGAGCAATTGGAAATAGTTGCGGATTCCCTCCCCAAACCCCATTTTGGAGAGCACATCCACCATGTAGGTGTGTGATACTCTGTCAAAGGCCTTCTCCTGGTCCAGGCTGATGAGGCAGGTGTCCACAATCCTGTCCCGTACATAGGCAATCATATCCTTGAGTAGCGCAAGGTTGTCAGGGATCTTCCTGCTGGGTACAGCACAGTTCTGGTCAGGGTGGATCACCAACTCCAGAGCAAACCTGACCCGATTGGCGATGACCTTGGACAGAATCTTATAGTCCACATTCAACAGTGAAATGGGTTGCCAATTTCTAACTTCCTCCCTCGCCCCCTTCCACTGTAGATGAGGGTGATGATGCTTTTCCTCATGGATTCTGACATGCTGCTGGCCAGGAGCATACTCCCGTACACTTCTAGCAGGTCTGGGCCGATCCAGTCCCACAGAGCCGAATACAACTCAGCCGGTAAGCCGTCACTTCCAAGAGTTTTACTCTTCTCGAAGGACTCAAGGGCCTCAGTCAGCTCATCAGGAGTTAGCGGTTTGTCCAGACTCTCCCGAGTACTGTTGTCTAAGACCTTCGTGATAGAGGACAGGAAGGACTGGGAGGCCGTGCTGTCTGTGGGCTTCACGTCATACAATCTGGCATAAAAGGATTTGCTGATCCTCAAAATATCAGACTGCAATGACTTTACTGAGCCGTCTTCTTCCTTCAGGTTGCTGATCACAGAGCTCTCTCTGTGTACCTTTTGGAAGTGAGCACATCTCATCCTGCTCCACAGAGCTGACTCTGGAACGGAAGATGATCCTGCAGGCCTCCGAGGCAAAGAGCGAGGCTTGCTGGCTCTTCACCTCTTGGAGTTCCTCCATAACATTGACCCCCATCGACTGCAGCTGGAGCAGGTTCTCCATGTTTTTCTGGAGTCAGAACATGTCCCTCTGTTCCTTTCTAGCCTTCTGATGATGAAAAACATCTTGATGTTCTCTTTGATCGCTTCCCACCAGAGTGTCAGGGACTCAGAGGGATTTCACGGTTCTCCAACCTTTGTAATCCCTCTTGAGTTTGTCAATGTTCTCTGGGGGTCAGCAGTTGCACGTTCAGCTTTCATGTCCCTCTGCCAACCCTCTGGTCTTCCTGTAAGTGGCAGTCAGCCAGTAGGAGGCAGTGGTCAGGGAAGAACACTGCCTTGATGTCAGTGGATCTGACTGTGAATGCATGGGACACAATCAGGAAGTCTATCCTGGAATGGCTGGTCCAGTCTGGCCGCAACCAGGTGTATCTATGTTGCACTCCATCTGCAGAGTTGCTGAAGACATTGTGCAGCTTGGCATCCTTTACCGTTTCCATCAGGAGTCTGGACGTGGACATGGACGATGTCGCCGTCTTCTGCTCGGATCCGCTGTCGGTGTGCAGACTGATCAACATCTGTGACCAGTTTGAACTGGCCTCAGGAGCCAAGGTAAATCATGGCAAGAGTGAGGCCATGTTCTTTGGGAACTGGGCTGACCGATCCTTTGTCCCCTTCACCGTCAGTTGAGATGGCCAGAAGTGCTGAGGATATGGTTCAGAGGGACCAGGACATGCGTTAGAAACTGGAAGGAGTGAGTGGCTATGGTGAAAAGAAAACTGGACATGTGGGAGTGATGCTCCCTCTCCACTGCGGCTAAGAACCTGCTCATCGAATGTGAGGCACTCTCGGTGTTGCAGGTCTGGCCAATTCCAGACTCCTGCGTGGTGGCGCTCACCCGAGCCATCTTTCGCTTTATCTGGAGGCTGAAAATAGATCGTGTTCACAGGGACACGATGTACAAGCCTGTAGATAAAAGCGGAAGAAACGTGCCCAACATCGCCCTCATACTGATGGCCACCTTTGCGTGCGGCTGCATCAAGTGGTGCATAGACCCTCAGTATGCAAACACCAAGTGTCACTACCTGCTGAGATTCTACCTGACCCCGGTGTTGCGAAGGATGGGTCTGGCCACGCTGCCGCGGAACGCTCCAAGTAGTTGGACCGTGCCGTACCACCTGTCTCTCGTGGGAAAATTTATGCAGAGAACCACCTTTGACCACAAATCCATTAGGCAGTGGTCTGCATGTAATGTCCTAGAGGCCCTGAGGGAAAAAGAGATGGCGGATCCTGTCGGATGGTTCCCTGAGCAGACTGTCAAAGTTATTTGGCAGAATGCCTCATCGCCAGAACTTTCCGACAAGCACCTGGACCCTCTGCACGTTACCATCGAGGTGGCTGTGGTGGGGAAGAGACCATTGTTCACCTCCTTGTGGATTGTGTCTTTGCAAAGAAAGTCTGGAGAGAGATGCAGTGGTAGTTGTCGAGGTTTATCCTGAGCAGTTCTGCGACACAGGACTCTGTGGTCTACAGGGCGCACACCGAGACAAACATCAACTGCAGCTGGAGGATCAACTTGGTGAAAGACGCTCTTTAGTCTGACCGAAACTTGTTGGTCTTGTAGTGCAAAGAATTATCCCTGACCAAGTGTTGCAGACTGGCACATTCCAAGGTCCAGGACTACGTGCTGAGGGACGCACTAAAGCTTGGGTCAGCCGCTGCAAAGGCGCAATGGGGAAAGATCACTGTCTAAGACCTTTTTGCCATAGTGCACCGAGGAGCTGGAAATTATATAGAACCCTCGGGCTGTATGACTCACAATGAATGTATGCAGTGAATACTAAATGTATCATAATTGTATTGAAGCACCTCAGAGTGAAACATGATCTACATCGATAAGTTGAATACCAATGCACTTGTCTGTAATGACCATGTTGAAATGTTTGTAATATTCATAGATCATGAACTGCTTCAATACAATCAATGTGGAAAAGTTGAATCTGATTGTACTTTTTGTGATGGCCATTTTGAAATGTTTTGTAATATTCTTTCAGATATTTTATGAATAAAGTATATTTTTCCAAAAAAAAAGGATTTCTGGTCTGCTGTGACACCCTGCAGCTTTTGAACAATGAACACAGAAAATGTTGGAAAAACTCAGCAGGGCTAGCAGCATCTGTGGAGAGAGAAACAGAGTTAACGTTTCGAGTCCATATGACCCTTCTTCAGAGCCTTGCAGTGCTCAAAGCAGGGTCATAAGGACTCGAAACATTAACTCTGTTTCTCTCTCCAAGGAGTTTTTCCAGCATTTTCTGCTTTGGTTTTAGATTTCCAGCATTCGCAGTATTTTGCTTTTATTTTGAACAATGAAGCTGAGCTTGCATTAGAGAAGTCTGAGGTTGCACCACAGCACTCAGGCATAGGGTAGGAGGTATCTAATTTAGTCCCAGCTAGTTCTCACAGATAGCTTACCATTGGACATTGGCAGGCACCTGGCAGCTTTCCCAAGCAGTTGCTTTTAATGTTTGCATCTGTACAATGAGTATCAGCAAGTTATGTGACTAAATAAGAAGACTAAACCTAAATTTCTCACTGTTGCAATACAGGTTAAGGCTACGTTGAAATTAAGACAGTAGATTTTTACCATGCTTTTAAGCCAGATTATAAATGGCCAAGGATTGTTTAATAGATGAAGTGTAAATAAGTGGTCACTTGGTAGTATACAACTTGAGTATAACTGAAAACAGAGACATGTTGCCAAAGCTTTTTGTCTTGTACTCATCAGGACATATATAAGAATGCCAAATTTCAAACAATCACAACAATTTATACTACAGGAGAAAAGGGTGCTGACTGTCTCAGCCAATGAGTCAACTTGCCAACCATTGTTATGGAAGAAGCAATGGAGATGATAAGTCCCCCAAATATGTGTTCCATTTTCCCATCATTGTTATCCCTCAACTAAATGAAATGTAATTAACCCCCAGCTTTACTTAACATAAAATAATAATCACCTGTTATTATACAAGGAAGAGAGCGTATCCCAGTATATACAGCCAATAAAGATGCTTCATAAGTGTCTCGTTCATCTGCTGGTAGGACCTGCTCAACACGCTGATCCATTGACACAGTGAGAACCCAGTCCCTAATTTCCTCTCGCTTATCATCCTGGAAGAAAAAAAGAGTTCAACTACATTTGCTAGGCAAGGAACCGTGATATAAAACATTAATTTGGAGCCAAACTACTGCTAGTAAAATAAGTTCGGAAAGCCTCAGCATTTGTTTCTGATCAGCTGCAGTTAGCTCAGAATATCAGAACACACGTGTAGGATAACATTCTGACCAAGACAACTGACACTTGGGGTAGAATCTTCAGCTCAGTGAGCGGGGACCGCCCTTATTCGCCGAGGCATAAAATGACACAGGGTGACGTTGGGCGTGTGTCTCAATGTCACCGCCCGTCATTCAGATTTTCAGTTCAGCGCTCAGCTGTGCGTCCGCTGAACTGTCAAAGGCCCTATTAAGGCCATTTAACAATCAATTAAATCATTGACCTGAGCTGCCTGTCCAACCTTAAGGTTGGCGGGCAGGCGAAGAGCCCAGGCGGCCTTCACATTTTTCATGGAACCTCATCCACGGGCGGAATGAGGTTTCATGAACGTTATTAAGTGTCGGAAAATTTTTTATTAACATTAATGGACATGTCCCAACTCACGTGACAGTTTCACATGAGGGGACACGTCCTTAAAATTTTTTTCTCCCTTCATTCAATGTTTTATACATGAAACTAATTTCTCTGAGGCACCTCTGTGCCTCAGGGGGATTTGTGCGCTCTTTCACGCGCAGGCCCTGGCTCTCCCTCCTCCTCCCGCCCGCCCGCACAGGGAGTGCACAGCACTTCCGAGCCCATGTCATGCTAGGTGGGCCTTAATTGGCCCACCCACATAAAATAGTGGTGCCCAGCCAATCAGGGGTGCCGATCGGCTGTGCACCCACCCCTGCACAACCCCCCAGACGGGGAGAAAATTCTCCCCTTGAAGTTCTCATGAGGCTTGAAAGAGAAAATATGTTAAAATAAATGGTTAAAACTTTCAAGCTCTAATTTGGGTTAGCCATTGCTCTAAAAGTTACAGGAGTGATCTCAAGCAGACATTACTTGGTATCTCCGTTTAGAACACTTTCTCATTAATGTCTATAAAGGAAGATTAACATATAATTGGGAAATGATTAGTAATCTAGATAAATGATGAAGGTTCAAGGTCTACAGTATACATAAACGGCAGATGAGCCAGGTAACAAACCAGATGTGAAAGATCAAATATGTTTCTGCCCTTGCTGCAGATTTGAAACTGCTCTTATCAAAGACACAAATGACATCCTTTGTGACTGAGATAATGGTCTTTAACATAGCTGACCACATCATCGTCCTCTAACGCTTCTCCACCACATTCAGTAGCACGGGACTGCTTCTCGCTGAGCTCCATTCTTACCAGTCCAATCGTAGCCAGAGACGCATATTTTTTTCATTAATATTCATTCATGGATTTGGGCTTCACTGGTAGGGCCAGCAGTTATTGCTCATGCCCTTGAGAAGGTGGTGATGAGCTGCCTTCTTGAACCCCTGGAGTCCATTTGGTGTACGGACACCCACAGTACTGTTAGGAAGAGAATTCCAGGATTTTGACCCAGCGACAATGAAGAAACAGCGATATAATTCCAAGTCAGGATGGTGAGTGACTTGGAGGGGAACTTCCAGGTGGTGGTGTTCCCTACTATCTGCTGCCCTTGTCCTTCTAGATGGTAGTGGTCGTGGGCTTGGAAGATGCTGTTGGAAGAGCTTTGCTGAGTTCTTATTAAATATGTGACTATACATTGTAATGAGAAAAATGGGCATTAGCAAAAAGAATGAATTTATCTAAAAAGCAGATTCGCTCAAATAACAGCTGGTAACTTGAGAACAGCACAGCAGCTTATCACTATGTGAAAAGAGAAGATAGTTAATTTTTTAGGTGTCAAGGTGACTTGGAGGGGAACTTCCAAATGGGAACAACACCACCTATTTGCTACCCTTGTCCTTCTAGATGGTAGTGGTCATGGGTTTGGAAGGTGCTGCCTGAGGAGCCTCGGTGAGTTCCTGTAGTGCATCTCGTAGATGGTACACACTGCTGCTACTGTTCGGTGGTGGTGGAGGGAGTGAGTGTTTGTGGATGGGGTGCCAATCCAGTGGGCTGCTTTATCCTGAACAGTGTCAAGCTTCTTGAGTGTTGTGGGAGCTGCACTCATCCAGGCAAGTGGGGAGTGTTCCATCATACTCCTAATTTGTACCTTGCAGATAGTGGACAGACTTTGGGGAGTCAGGAGGTGAGTTATTCATTGCATGATTCCAAGCCTCTGAACTGCTCTTGTAGCCACAGTATTTATATGGCCAGTCCAGTTCAGTTTCTGGTCAATGGTAATCCCAGGATGTTGGTAGTGGGGGAATTCAGTGGTGGTAATACCACTGAATGTCATGGGGCGGTGGTTAGATTCACTCTTGTTGGGGATGGTCATTGCCTGGCACTTGTGTGGCGCATGTGTTACTTGTCACTTGTCAGCCCAAGCCTGGATATTCATCCAGGTCTTGCTGCATTTGGACATGGACTGCTTCAGTGTCTGAGGAGTCGTGAATGGTGCTGAACATTGTGCAATCATGAGCGAACAAACCCACTTCTAACCTTATGATGGAAGGAAGGTCATTGATGAAGCAGCTGAAGATGGTTGGGCTGAGGGCACTACGGCGAGGAACTCCTGGAGCTGAGATGAGTGACCTCCAACAACCACAACAATCTTCCTTTGTGCGAGGTATGACTCCAACCAGCGGAGAGTTTTCTCCCTGATTCCCATTGACTCCAGTTTTGCTAGTGCTCCTTGATGCCACACTCTGTCAAATACTGCCTTGATGTCAAGGGCAGTCACTCTCACCTCACCTTGGGAGTTCAGCTCTTTTGTCCATGTTTGAACCAAGGCTATAATGAGGTCAAGAAGTGAGTGGCCTTGGCAGAACCCAAACTGGGTATCAGTGAGCAGGTTATTGCTCAGCAAGTACCGCTTGGTAGCACTGTTGATGACGCCATCCATTTCTTTACTGATGATCGAGAGTAGACTGATGGGGTGGTGAATGGCCCAGTTGGATTTGTCCTGCTTTTTGTGTACAGGACATACCTGGGCAGTTTTCCACACAACCGGATAGATGTCAGTGTTGTACCTGTACAGGAAACTTGGCTATGGGTGCAGCAAGTTCTGGAGCACGTCTTCAGTGCTATGGCTGGAATATTGTCAGGGCCCATTAGCCTTTGCAGTAGCCAGTGCCTTCAATCATTTCTTGATATCACATGGAGTGAATCAAATTGGCTGAAGACTGGCATCTGTGATGCAAGGGACTTCCAGAGGAGGCCAGGATGGATCATCCACTTGACACTTCTGGCTGAAGATTGTAGCAAATGCTTTATCTTTTGCATTGATATGCTGGGCCCCCTCCAACATTGAGAATGGGGATAGTGCGGAGCCTTCTCCTCCAGTGAATTGTCTAATTGTCCACCATCATTTACGACTGGATGTGGCAGCACTGCACAGCTTAGATCTGCTCCGCTGGTTGTGGGATCGCTTGGCTCTGTCTATCACTTGCTGCTTAAGCTGTTTGGCATGCAAGTAGTCCTGTATTATAGCTTCACCAGGTTGACACCTCATTTTTAGGTATGCCTGGTGCTGCTCCTGGCATGCTCTTTTGCACTCTTCATTGAACCAGGGTTGATCCTCTGGTTTGATGGCAGTGTGGGGGATATGCTGGGCCATGAGGTTACAGGTTGTGTTCAAGACAATTCTGCTGCTGCTGATGGCCCACAGCGCCTCATGGATGTCCAGTCTTGAGTTGCTAGATCTTTTCGAAATCTATCCCATTTAGCATGGCAGTGCCACACAACATAATGCAGGGTATCCTCAATGTGAAGGCGGCACTTCGTCTCCAGAACAACTGTGCAGTGGTCACCCCTACTGATACTGTCATGGACAGATGCATCTGCAGCAGGCAGTTTGGTGAGAGTGAGGTCAAGTATGTTTTTCCCTCTTGTTGGTTCCCATACCATCTCCTTTAGGACTTGGCCAGCTCAGTCAGTAGTGTTGCTACTGAGCCATTCTTAGTAATGGACATTGCAGGGTCGACAGTTACTGAGTTTGCCGTTGTCGTTTCCTGTGCACAGGTCAATGCCGGGTGGTCCGTCCGGTTTCATTCCTGATACAGGCCATTGACTGATACAGACCATTACAGAGGACTTTTAAGAGTTAACCACACTGAGTCACATGTAGGCCAGATTTCCTTCCCTAAAGGGTTTCCTTCCTTAGATAGGTTTTACAACAATCAACAATAGACTTTGAATCCAATGAAAATCTGGAATTAAAATTCCACTACACAATCCACCGTTGCGGGATTAAAACCTGGTCCCCCAGAGCATTACTCTGGGTCTCTGGATTGCCAGTCTAGTGGCAATACCACAACATCATCACCTCCCCTCATAGAATGGCTTCACTTCCTACTACTTCACTGTTACCTCTGGTCTCCTCCAATACCTTTCCTATTTTCATCTCCATGCTGCCCTTAAGTGGAATCATCTGCAACAATAGTCTCAGTTTCCATATGCATGCTGACGACACTCAACTCAACTTCACCACTACCTCTCTTGACTCCTCACTGTCTCTAAATGCTCACACTTGTCCACTAATTGCTGAATGAGAACAAATTTCCTCCAACTAGGAAGATCCAAACTGGTGTCTTCATCCCCCACCATGACCTCTGTTTCATATCAAGCGACTCCATCTCACTCCATGGCCACCATCTGAGGCAGGATTTGCAACCTGGGGGCTGGATTTTCCAATCAGGAACTAGGCGTGGCAGCTGGCTGCGGGACCCAACCTCATGCAGTGCGCTTTAGGTATGCCCACAGGGAGTTTCAAATCTTCAGCCAATTCAAGACCAAAGAGCAGGATCAGTGTCCACTCAGGGAAGGTGAGTAGGCTCCCAACTCTGGAGGGCCATTGGGAGGCCCTCTAGCACACAAAGATCAGCAACAGAGCTGAACTCCCAAGGTGAGGAGAGAATGACTGCCCTTGACATCAAGGCTGCTTTGGACCAAGTGTGACATTAAGGAGCACTTGTAAAACTGGAGTCAATGGGAATCAGGGGGAAAACTCTCCACTGGTTGGAGTCATACCTAGCTCAAAGGAAGATGGTTGTGCTTGCTGGAGGTCACGCATCTCAGTTCCAGGACATCACTGCAGGAGTTCCTCAGGATAGTGTCCTAGACCCAACCATCTTCAGTTGCTTTAGCAATGACCTTCCTTCCATCATAAGGTCAGAAGTGGGGATGTTCGCTGATGATTGCACAACGTTCAGCACCATTCGCGACTCCTCAGATACTGAAGCTGACCGTATCCAAATGCAGCAAGAGCTAGACAATATCCAGGCTTGGGCTGACAAGTGGCAAGTAACATTCACGCCACACAAATGCCAGGCAATGACCATCTCCAACAAGAGAGAACCCAACCACAGCCTCATGACATTCAATGGCATTACCATCACTGCGATGAATAACTCACCTCCTGACATCCCAAAGCCTATCCACCATCTACAAGGCACAAGTCAGGAGTGTGATGGGATATTCCCCATTTGCCTGGATGAGTGCAGCTCCCACAACACTCAAGAAGTTTGACACCATCCAGGATAAAGCTGCCCCACTGGATTGGCATCATATCCACAAACACTCACTCCCTCCACTATTGATGCACAGTAGCAGCAGTGTGTACCACCTACAAGATGCACTGCAGGAATTCACCAAGGCTCCTCAGGCAGCACCTTCCAAACCCACGACCACTACCATCTAGAAGGGCAAGGGCAGCAGATAGATGGGAACACCACCACCTGGAAGTTCCCCTCCAAGTCACCTTGACACCTAAAAAATTAACCTCTTTTCACATAGTGATAAAACTGCTGTGCTGTTCTCATGTTACCAGTTGTTATTTGAGCGAATCTGCTTTTTAGATAAATTCATTTTTTTTATTAGTGCCCATTTTTCTCATTACAATATATAGTCATATATTTAATAAGAACTCAACAAAGCTACTCCAACAGCACCTTCCAAACCCACGACTGCTACCATTTGGAAGGACAAGGGCAGCAGATAGATGGGAGCACCACCAACTGGAAGTTCTCCTCTAAGCCACTCTTCATCCTGACTTGGAAATATATCCCCATCCCTTCCCTGTCACTGGGTCAAAATCCTGGAACTCCCTTTCTAACAGCACTGTGGGTGCACCTATACCACATGGACTGCAGCAATTCTAGAAAGCAGCTCACCAACACTTTCTCAAGGGCAACTAGGGATGGGCAATAAATGCTGGCCCAGCCAGCGAAGCCCACATCCTGCAAATGAATAAAAAGTCACCTATTCCAAATACTCTTCAACTTAGGGGCTTTTGAACAGGGCAGCTGTGACTCAAAAACAAACTAAGGCTGCAGTAGAAAAGAAACACCTCATTAAAAAATTCCAATCCAGGATTCAGATCTAGGATATAGATTTGGATTCACATGATATTATTGCCAATAGACATGACACATATTACACAGACCCATGACATTTCTTTTTGAACTTACCAAAACGTGCTGTTTTACAGGAACAGGTATTTCAAATGGAATATCTGTATCTTGAAAATCAGAATGATCAAGTGCATCAAGATTCCCCTCCTCAATCGCCTGTAAACATAAGATGTGCAAGAACATTATGATAATCTTTAGTCAGCACTTTGAAGACTATTTTGTTCTCAGGGCCTATTGACTCTAGTGTTTTAACTTCAAGGAGAGAACACGGTTAACAACAGGAACAGTAATTTGCATTTATATAGCACCTAGAGCATACTAAAACTACCCAAGGCACTTCATAGGAGCGGTATCAAACAAAATTCGGCATTAAACTACATGAGGAGACATCAAGGCAGATGATCAAAAGCTTGGTCAAAAAGGTAGGTCTTAAGAAGCATTTTAAAGGAGAAAAGGGGGATAGTGAGATGGTGAGTTGAGGAAGGAAATTCCAGAGAGTTTCTCCCTCTCTCAGGCAGTCCCTCGGGGTTGAGGATGACTTGCTTCTACACTAATGTTGATGACAGAGTGAATTAGGTAATGGACCATCCAGCAGTTGTTGGCTCCTGTCATGACATAGGTGATACGCACGCCCTCATTTGGACAATGACAGAGAGGAGCCGGCGTCAGTGCTTGGAGTAAGGGTGTTGCTATGAAGCCTTGTACTTGTCCCTCTGATGGAACAAGGTGTTGGTAATGACAAGGCCATGTTCTAGGCATTTTGTCAGGAGCAGGGTGCCATCGGTGACGGATTTCCCTACCTCCTCTCTACCGATTACATCTCCTCAGAGGTCTGTGTCCCTCCCAACTCTGGCGTTGAAGTCACCAAGGAGGATCAACTGATCATCCATTGGGGCTCTGTCCAGGGATTGTTCAAGGCTGGAGTAAAATTCCTCTTTGGACTCGTCTGTAACATCCAGTATTAGGGCGTATGCACTGAGGACTGTAGCGCATTGGTTCTGGTCTAGGGTGAGCCGAAGCGTCATAAGGCACTCGTTTATCCTGCAAGGGGTGCCTATGAGATGGCCAACTACTTCATTTCTAATGGCAAAGCCAACCATGTGGAGTTCTTCTACTGTTTTACCTTTCCAGAAGAAAGTGTAACCACCACCTCGTTCCTTGAGCTGGCCTTACCCTGCCTGCCAGGTCTTACTTAGGGCAGCGATGTCAATGTCCAAATGTCTGAGCTCCCAGGCAACAATGGGAGTATGCTGTTCCAGTCTGTCACTGTTGGGTTTGTCCATGTGCGTCCTTGCATTTCAGGTCCTAAACTTCATTTTAACGGGGTGGAAGATGCCTGCTGTGAGATCTTTTAATGTGGGATGACTGTGCACATCAGCTGCCACACAGGCTTCATGCAACAAAGCACTGGTCCAGTGGCAAGGAGGTCCGAGATGACTGGAGGCCAGGCTCCACTGTGTGGGCCTAGAATATAAAGACACACATTTTCCCACTCCCTCCTTTCTCCTTCCCACAGGACCTCTCTCCCTGGGATTTATAAAGAGCAGTGGCGGCCTCGTGATCTCACTGTTGGCCCATGCTGCACCACTCCGGGCAGTAACCACCAGGTGGTGATTCCAGCTCTTCTGGATGCTGATCGCTGTCTCTGGGCCCTCTGTTTGCCTGTTTTTCTAGGCGATGGTTACTGCTTCTGGGCGCTCATCTGCTCTGGCTCTCCACTGCCAATTGCCTCTCCGCTGAAGGCACAGTTGCCAATGATGGAGTGATTAAAACCAGCGATGGTCGTGGCCAGAATTGGAGGACAGCACATATCTTAGAGCACTGTAGGGTTGGAAGAGATTAAGATAGGAGGAGACAAGGTCATGGAGGAATTTGAAAAAAAGGATGAGAATCTTAAAATCAAGGCATTGCTTAACCAGGTGCCAGTCTAGGTCAGCAAGAACAAGTGTGATGTGTGAATAGAGCAGCATGGTTTTGGTTGACCTCAAATTTCTGCAGTTTAGAATGTGGAGGCCCTTGTGTTACAATAGTCAAGTCTAGAGGTAACAAAGGCATGAGTGCGGATTTCACCATTAGGTGAGTCACAATGGGGCATAAGTTCAAGGTGAGGGGCAGGAGGTTTAGGGGGGTGTGAGGAAAAAACTTTTTTACCCAGAGGGTGGTGACGGTCTGGAATGCGCTGCCTGGGAGGGTGGTGGAGGCGGGTTGCCTCACATCCTTTAAAAAGTACCTGGATGAGCGCTTGGCACATTCAAGGCTATGGGCCAAGTGCTGGTAAATGGGATTAGGTAGGTAGGTCAGGTGTTTCTCACATGTCAGTGCAGGCTCGATGGGCTGAAGGGCCTCTTCTGTACTGTGATTCTGTGAGAGTTAAGGCGGGGTGGAATCAGGCAATCTTATGGTGTTGGAAATGGGCTGTCTTAGTGATGACGCAGATATGTGGTCGGAGGCTCATCCCAGAGTCAAATATGACACCAAGGCTGCGAACACCGTGGTTTAACCTCAGTGGCTAGAATTTTTTTTAAAAAATTCTTTCATGGGATATGGGCGTCAAATGCAAGGCCAGCAGTTCTTGGCCATCCCTAATTGCCCTTGAACTGACCTTGCTAGGTCATTACAGACGGCAGTTAAGAGTCAACCACTTTGCTGTGGGTCTAGAGTCACATGTGGGCCAGACCAGGTAAGGATGGCAGATTTCCTTCCGTAAATTTTTTTTAATTCATTCTCGGGATGTGGGCGTCGCTGGCTGGGCCAGCATTTATTGCCCATCCCTGGTTGCCCTTGAGAAGGTGGTGGTGAGCTACCTTCTTGAACCGCTGCAGTCCATGTGGTGTAGGTACACCCACAGTGCTGTTAGGAAGGGAGTTCCAGGATTTTGACCCAGTGACAGTGAAGGAACGGCGATCTATTTCCAAGTCAGGATGGTGAGTTACTTGGAGGGGAACTTCCAGGTGGTGGTGTTCCCATCTATCTGCTGCCCTTAGTCCTTCTAGATGGTAGAGGTCGTGGGTTTGGAAGGTGCAGTCTACGGAGCCTTGGTGAATTCCTGCAGTGCATCTTGTAGATGGTACACAATGCTGCTATTGTGCGTCGGTGGTGGAGGGAGTGAATGTTTGTGGATGTGGTGCCAATCCAGTGGGCTGCTTTGTTCTGGTTCTTGAGTGTTGTGGGGGTTGCACTCATCCAGGCAAGTGGGGAGTATTCCATCACATTCCTGACTTGTGCCTTGTAGATGATGGACAGGCTTTGGGGATTCAGGAGGTGAGTTACCTGTCGCAGGATTCCTAGCCTCTGACCTGCTCTTGTAGCCACAGTATTTATTTGGCTAGTCCAGTTCAGTTTCTGGTGAACTCCAGGATGTTGATTGTAAGGGTTTCAGTGATGGTAATGCCATTGAACATCAAGGGGAAATTGAAGAGTCCTATGGACTCAAAACGTTAACTGTGTTCCTCTCCGCAGATGCTGTCAGACCTGCTGAGTTTTTCCAGGTATTTTTATTTTTGTTTTTAATCAAGGGGCAATTGTTGGATTCTCGCTTGTTGGAGATGGTCATTGCCTGTCACTTGTGTGGCATGAATGTTACTTGCCACTTGTCAGCCCAAGCTTGGATATTGTCCAGGTCTTGCTGCATTTGGATATGGACAGCTTCAGTATCTGAGGAGTTGTGAATGATGTTGAACATTGTGCAATCATCAGCAAACATCCCGCTTCTGACCTTATGATAGAAGGAAGGTCATTGATGAAGCAGCTGAAGATGGGCTGAGGACACTATCCTGAGGAACTCCTGCAGTGATATCCTGGAGCTGAGCTGAGTGACCATCAACAACCACGATCATCTTCCTTGGTGCTAGGTATGACTCCAACCAGTGGAGAGTTTTCCCTCCGATTCCCACTGACTCCAGTTTTGCTCGGGCTCTTTGATGCTACACTCGGTCAAATGCGACCTTGATGTCAAGGGCAGTCACTCTCACCTCACCTTGGGTGTTCAGCTCTTTTATCCATGTTTAAACCAAGACTGTAACGAGGTCAGGAGCTGAGTGGCCCTGACAGAACCCAAACTGGGCGTCAGTGAGCAGGTTATTGCTAAGCAAATGCCGCTTCATAGCACTGTTGATGAGCCCTTCCATTACTCTCCCAATGATCGAGAGTAGACTGACGGGGCGGTAATTGGTCAGTTTGGATTTGTCCTGCTTTTTGTGTACAGGACATACCTGGGCAATTTTCCACATGGCTGGGAAGATGCCAGTGTTGTAGCTGTACTGGAACAGCTTGGCCAGGGGTGCAGCAAGCTCTGGAGCACAAGTCTTCAGTACTATTGCTGGAATGTTGGAATTTGTTGTGGGAAACAAAAGCAATGTCTTAAGTATTCCCAATATTTAGTCAGGGGAAATTCTTGCTTATCCTGTACTGGATGTTAAACAAGCAGTCTGACAATTTGGTGACGGTGAAGGGGTTGAGAGAGGTGGCAGTAATGTAGAGCTGGTTATCATTAGTATATATTTCGAAACCAACACTGTTTTCCGAACATGTTACCAAGGGGCAGCATTTAGATGAGCAATAGGACAGGACCAAGGATAGTTTCTATAGATCCTTTAGGGTTTTGAGGCAACGTTGAGGAAGTGGGAGGTTGCACATTATCTCTGGCTACAACTCAATAGATATGAATGGAAGTAGGCCCACCCATTTAGATGATAGAAGGATTGGAGGAGGATGGTGTGGTAAACTGTGTTGAAGGCTGCAGATAAGACAAGAAGGATGAGGATAGATGGGTTATCACAGTCACAGCCACAAAGAATGTCATTTGTAACTTCGATAATGAACATTTCAGTACTGAGGCAAGGCAGAAAACTGACAGGGAGGATTCAAATAACGAATTGCTGGAAAAATGGGCATGAATTTGGGATGTGACAACATGTCCAAGGACTTTGGAGAAAAATGGAAGGGTGGAAATAGGGCAGTAGTTTGCCATGACAAAGGGATCAGGGTGGGTTTTTTGAGGAGAGGTGCGGTGACAACAGATTTAGGGCTGCGGGGGGTGGTGGGGGAAACAGTACCTGAAGAGAGGGAACCGTCAACAATATCAGCTAATACCAGGCCCAAAAAGGGAACAAAAACAAAAATACCTGGAAAAACTCAGCAGGTCTGACAGCATCTGCGGAGAGGAATACAGTTAACGTTTCGAGTTGAACTTGAAACGGTAACTGTATCCCTTCCACAGATGCTGTCAGACCTGCTGAGTTTTTCCAGGTATTTTTGTTTTTGTTTTGGATTTCCAGCAACTGCAGTTTTTTGCTTTTATCTTAGTGCCCAAAAAGGCAAGTTAGGAGGTCAATTCTAAATAAAAGGGGTTAATATGGGAACCCATGTGGTCCTAGCTATGCACGCATTTTCGTGGATTTTGTAGAATATTCTTTGTTCCATTCCTACTCAAGCTACCTCTTTCACCTCCTTTTCCAGTACATTGATGTTGGTGCCATTTCCTGTTCTTGCCCTTGTTAGGGAACGTTAACATTTAAAGAAGAAATCTGAACACCAACCAATTAACTGACGGAACTACACCACAAGGTTTCACGTTTTAAACAAAAACAAACTTTATTGTATATCAAAAAGATTTAAACAAAGTAAGCATTATTAACTTAACACTATAAACTACGTACATTATAAACTCAATTTTACTTTTTACTTCCCCCCCCCCCCCAAGAATTCCCTATACTTTACAACAATCTCCTCTCTAGAGACCAACCCAAAAGTTTCAACAGCATCTTCCAAACCCACGCCCTCTACCACCTAGAAGGACAAGGGGCAGCAGATGCAAGGCAGCTCAACACCACCTTCTCAAGTACAATTAAGGATGGGCAATAAATACTGGCCTAGCCAGCAACACCCACAACCCATGAACAAATTTTAAAAAGTGTGCCACAGCCTCCAGAATTTATTTTAATTCTCCTCAGTGTTCCAGCTGTCTTCTATGGGGGTCCTTTCTTTAGCTTTTCGGCTATGCGACCCTCCATCTTTTCCTTTACCGACTGCATGACTATGGATGCCTCAGCTCCTTGTTCAGGTTGCTGGCAGACATCCAATTGCCTTCCCACAGCTTTCCAAAGCTCTGCTGACTGCTTTCTGCCACAAGGCTTTGTGAGGAGCATTGTAGATTACTTCCACTAGCTGCAAGCTAGAGCAAATCTTCCAGCTGCTTTTCCACTTGAAATCCAAACTGAGATAGAGCCCCACCCACATTCCATGTGGTGAATGATGAAGTGAGTATTTTCTCTGCTTGATGTGCAGGCCTAACTGACTATCATTTCATGATGGTTCCCTGAATCCGGGTGAATGCATCCTATACCAAAGCAACGATACAACTGTCTCTGTCTGTTACCAAACTGAACTGCTTGCTTCTGTCAGCCAACACACATTGACAAGTTCTTTTGTTGAGCTTTTGAATCAAGGCTCCACCCTGAATCATTATTTCTATTGCATTGTGGCATGTTTAAGGATGGTTCAAACAAAAATTCAAACAAATTATCTTGCCTTCAAGGCCACTCTGTGTAACTCAAACAAATAATTTATATTGCTAAAGGAGTTTTATGACCCTTTCTCCAGATCTCCTGGGTCAATGAAGTAACCCCATGTTTGTAAAACTGATTTCAGCTTCCTTTTAGCTAGAACTACATACATAGTTCAAATCTTTTACTGAAGCAAGGGCAGGCCTTCTAGCTCTACCAAACTATTGTTTTTTGCTCTTGCAGCTCTACCCATGACATTTCAAGATAAACATTGGCTACCTTTTAAGTGTAATAAACTCAGACTTGTTTGAATTGCAGTTATATCAGAGTTATTACCAGTTTCTCAATCAGATGTCCACTTACCTTACATTTAACACTTTAACCTCCAACATAAATGTTATAAACCTAAAACTAAAAGTTATATTCTAAAACATATAAGTTATGAAACAGATTTTGCAACACCCTGAACTGGAAAATTTCATCAACTTTGCTCCCAAATTCTACCCTTCTCTTGCCTTCACATGTTCCATTTCCTTATCCTTCCTCAACACCTATGGCTCTATTTCCAGGGATAGACTATCAACCATATCTATTAAATTCCTCAGCTACCTTGACTACACTTTTTCCAACCTCATTTCCTGCAAGGGCTCTATTTCTTTCTTCCAGTTTCTCATCTCTGTCGCATTGGTTCTGATGATGTCACCTTACATACCTATGATTTCAAAATGTCTACCCTCAACCAAGGATTCCCCTCCACCATGGCCGGTGGGGCCCTTGACCATGTCTGTTCCATTTCCCATACTCTCTTCTCACCCCTTTCCGTCCCTCTGGAACCATGACAGGGTCGCCCTTGTTCTCATCCTCCACCCCAACAGCCTCCACATTCAACAGACCATCTTCCACCATTTTCACCATCTTCGGTGTGATTTCACCACCAAACACAGCTTTTCCTCCCCTCCCCTTTCAGTATTCTGACGAGGACAATTCCCCGCATGACACTCTGGTCCAGTTCTCAAACAAAGATCAATAGATTTCTAGACATTAAAGATATCAAGGGATATGGGGATAGTGCAGGAAAAGGGCATTGAGGTAGAAGATCAGCCAAGATCTAATTGAATGGTGGAGCAGGCTTGATGGGGTGAATACCTAGTTCTGCTCCTACGTTCCCTTCCCTTCTCATGCGAGTATAGGCAAGAACCCTGAACACTCCAAACAGTTAAAAAAAAAGCAGCTCTTTCACTTTAGTACACTGTAGTTTCTGCTCACATGTGGTCTCCTGCTCACTGGGGAAATGCTGGGGCATGTTGGGACTGCTTCTTGATGCATCCTGCCACCGGGGAGGTTACCCAGCAGCAGGAATGGCAGCATCGCAGCTGCCCAACAAATGGAGGCGGGGGACAAATTTAGACAATTAAAGGCTCCATTAAGAGCCATTTTCCTGGGTTGATGTCATTTTGCCAGCGGCTGATCTGTGCCCGCACCCCACCCCCCCCACCCCGGCCCCCACCCGCCCAACCTGCAAACGGGAGGCTTCTCTGCGGCTTCCTGGGGGCATTGGATCCGGAGGCTCTATGACCCAAAGTGGTGACCACCAGCAGCATAGGCCAGCCTCACATTCCCAATGCTGCCGCTGGAGGGGCATCCCCACCAATCACCAGGGCCTTGCCTACTTGGCCCCGGCAAAAATAAACTCTGTGCCACCTCTATGACGCTGCCTCAAAATGGGGCTGCTCTCACGTTTCCCTTGCTGCCTCAGCAGCAGCGCCTGTCTTGGTGGTGTGGACAAGGCTGCAGTGCTGCCAACCCTCTGACTGGGCCGGCAGAGTGGAAGGCTGCTCGCCTTCCTTAATTGGCCACCTCCCCCTGCCTGCCGGTTCCTGATTGACTCCTCCTGGCAATATCACAGGGGAAGCTTCACCTTCCATCCATGCGTGCTGGCCACCTGAAAAGCTCCCCGAAGTAAAGACCTCACCTGTTCTGAGAAGATCCCGCCCACTGGGTGTGATTCAGGCTGCTATGCTCTGGTTACACCCGCTGTGGAACTCTGCTGTTCACACTGCTAAAGCTCACAGGATCAGGGGAGAAACTAGCAGAACCTCTCCCACCAAAGACCCAATAAAGCACCCTTACAATTTTAAGGGGTCGGGGGGGGTGGTGGATGTTATCATATTCCTCTGGTGAAAGTGGTAGTTGGGGTCCCTGTGTCCGTGTCACTTAAATTATTTGATTAAAGCACATCTCCTGCAATTCCCCCACCCAACCCCAACCTGGTCCTCTCCCCTAATGCAGCACACTTTGTACCCTTCAGGTGACCGATATGCTTCATTTCATATGGCATACAGGCCTCATACCATATGCTAGGCATCACTGAGGGGGTTCCCACTCTCAGCCCTATGCCTCTATGTCAGAAACCTGTACGGGGTTTCTATAACCAAACAAGGCCCCTGGAAATTCCAACCTAAGGCCTTGACCTGCTCCACCCAGGTCCTGGTGCAGTGTCTAGGCAGCTACACCAGTAATCCACTGGAATGATCCAACAAATTTCATTGCCAAAAAATGTTAGGAATACAAATATTAGGTTTATGAAGCTAATGCTTGAAATGCCACCTCTTTTTTCTTACTTTTGCTGAACTGCAGAGAAAAGTTTTAAAAAAAAACATTAATAATAGATTGAAGTTAGAAGATTACACTTACATCACAAAGATCCAGGAAACGATTCAGGAATATAAAAGCCATGTTCTCCCAACCAATTGCCTGTTTTATTATGGAAAAAAACATATTTTAGTTCATTTAAGTATAGCTGCCAACTGAACAAAATTGCATGGATGTCAAAACCTGGGGACTGTGAGGAGAAAGTTTTGAATGATGCTTTAATATCCCCATTTGGTTTTGTGACTCACTGCAATTCTCGCTCCAGAGTCTGCCATTAAATTCACTGGGCAGTCTGACTCCCACATCCAATCTGCTGTAGCAATGAATTAGTTATAAAGTCATGAATTGACAGAAATACAAAGAAGCTGAAACTTTCATTAGCAGTTGAACAGAAATAAAATGTACAAAATAAAGTCTTACTAACCAAATTTTAAATAGTAACCCTTGGGTGCTTTGTTACCTCAAATTTCCATTGGAGGTTTTGTGTTCCTGAAAGCTTTATTCTATAAAGGTAGAGTTAAAAACAGATATTTGCTCTTTGGTTTACCAAAAAAGTTGTACTCCAGATCGTCACCAGGGAAGGGTCTTTTGGATAATTGAGGACCAAGAAGAAAGTTAAACCTAGTTTGAATGCATTTAACTATGTTCATTAAATCTTATTTTAGCTCTTTGTTTTTTAAAAAAAATAGTTTTTCCTTCCAACTTACTATGAAAAATCCTTTCTCCCACCTCACATCTGGCTGAAACCTGAATGATTACTGATCCTGAATTCTAAAGTCATTAAAGATAACTGCATCAGAAATAATATCACAGATCTAACAGTTCTGACCCCCAATGGATTTTTTAAATGCAATCAAGTTAGGCATAAACAAATGATACTGCTTATGCTAATTAATATAGTCTCAGGCTAAAGTTCTTGCATACTGAAGAAAAGTTAAAAGTAAAAGGATTTGCATTTATAAAGTGCCTCATTATGCTCTCAGGATGCCTCAAAGTACTTAAAGCCAACAAGGTTGCTTTTGAGGTACAGTCACTGTATGTACAGTAGCCAAAAATGTTCAGCCAAACTTCTTAAAAGTAGTTTGAATATTAACAAATTTCATTTTTTGTTAGAAAAAAACAATAGCAACATACCATTACTTTCCTTTGTTGGAAAATTAACTGAATTGAAAAAAAATTCAGGTGCTGTTTGTGCCAGAAGCATTATTTTTCAACAGTACCCAGTAAGGAATTTTGTAGGCATCTGGTATTTTTCAGTTTCATTTTTAAAATTCATTAACAGCAGGGTTTATTTGTAGCAACCCTACAATATAGTGACTGCCATTAAAAGTAAAATCATAAGTGAAGACAGAATAGATATATACCTTTGCCGCCATTCCAGCCTCATAAAATGCTTTGTCAGCAGGGATAATGTCTGTGTGCCGCAGCAAAGAGATGGATAATTTTGCTGCAACCATGTCCTGAAATCAAGAATCATTTAAAATGTTTAAACATACAATAGATTAACAGATTTTTTAAAATTCCAATTACTGTAAACAAGTCACTTGCCCAACACGAGTAATCAGGCCGCCTGCAAAAAAAGCGATTCTTCCATTTGCATTTCATTGTTGAAAACACTGCAACTTTCAATTTCAGAATACATCAAAAAGAGCACAGAAGCTATCAAACTGCCATTACGAAAAGCCAACATTGAATAGACTGATAATTGGATTCTTTGTTAACTTATAAATACCACTTCTATGATAGATAACGTACTGACAATAGCTAACTTGGTTACAGAGCCATAGAGATCCTGTCCGTTTAGGTATAAAAAAATCACCTTTCTTACTGAAAAATTGCAGAGTTACAAGCCAAATTACTCAACAACCAAAGTAGCATACCCACAGTACAGCAGAATGCAAGACAGCAATGCCCAATAAACCAGCAATTATTCATCATACTTAACTAATGAAAAGTCACTTTTTAATCTATGTAACAAGAAAAACCAGTCCATCTGTGTCAAGGCGTAGTAATTCATTAAACTTTGTTAAGTACTGTATTAGGGTAGTCATACAGAAACAGCAGCTTACCAGCTGGTTGACTCCCAGTGACCCTGCACGAGTGGCATAATAGTGTGAAATCAGCAGCATCTGCTCAAACTCTTCATGGGCAGGAGAATTAGCCTCCGAAGATTTAACAAGATTTTCACACTAGAACATAACAAAAATAAACACTGTTTTTATCTACTATGCAAACCAAGACTGAACAGATCACAGAATTGCAGATAACACATTACGGATGTTATCTACAATAACACGGATACACTTTAAATAGGCCATATTTTAGATTGAATAAAATTCATTTGGGGTCTGGTCAGAGCCAGGGAGCATTTATAGAATAAGTAGATTCAAGTCCTGCTCAGTTTCTGATCTGAGCACAATAAGCTGAGGGATTCAAAGTGCAAATGTGTCCCAGAAGGAAACAAATGGAAATTGGGAGGATAGAGTCCTGAAAGGTAGTCTTTACTGCATCCAGATAGCCAGCTTCAAAATTCACTGCTGATGGACTAGGAGCAGACCTCATATCTTCCCTTTGATTGCAAGTGCTAAGCCAGATAGCTGAAGCAAATAAAAAACTGAAGTTATCCAATTATTAAATTTAAGTTTTAAAAATGAGAACTGTGATTTATAGCCACAGAATGTTTAACTGGTACACGACTGGAATCTGATCATTTTGAAGAAAATCTTTTTCTACAGTTAAATAAATTGGACCCAAGGTAAAAAACAAAATAGAACTCTCCAATTTATAACCATGTAAAGCATTTTGATCTAGTTTAAATTTGAAAATAAAATCTGCAGGTACGATTCCATAACCCCATCACTTTCCCTTCACCCATTCCACCTGTAATCCCCCAATCAATACATCCACTCACTCCCTTAAGTGGTCAGTGGCAAGTGGTCAGCACCAGGTTTCCTCTCACCCCCCCGACCCCCACCATCCTTTCCTATTTGTTTCCATCAAAGAGCCTTTGTTTGCCTTTAAAATTCAAACTGTCTTTTTTTTTTAAAGTCAGGAATGAAGAATGAAATTGTCCTGTCCGCCCTTCTGTCCATGGCCTTCATCTTCCCAGCATCGGGCAGGCTCGGCAGGAGCAGGCAGGGGTGGTCGCAGTGCCAACAGCCGTTCGCAGTCAGCTCTGCGCCGCCATTTTACGCAGACAGGCCAATTAAGGCCCGCCCGGCGTAAGAGGCGAGTGCTACCTGTGCGGGCGGGGGGAGGAGGGAGAGTTGGGGCCAGTGCTCTTTCGTGCATGCATGCGAAAGAGCGCCTCAGTCTCTCTGAGGCACTGAGCTGCCTCAGGGAGACTGAAGAGCTTTTGAAATACATAAATAAATGGATTGAAACTTTAATTAAACATGTCCCCTCGTGTGACCGTGTCACGTGGGATGCGACATGTTTTTATATTTCAGTCATTTTTAAAATTTAATTCATAAAAGCTTTTAGAAACCCCATCCCGCTCATGGATGAGGTTTCCTAAAAAGCGTGAAGGCCGCTTGGCCTTTTCGCCTGCCCGTCAACCTTAAGGTTGGACGGGCAGTGTCAACAATGACATGAATTGAAGAGTTGACGTTTCGAGTCCTCATGACCTGCTGATGCTGCCAGACCTGCTGAGTTTTTCCAGGTAATTCTGTTTTTGTTTTGGATTTCCAGCATCTGCAGTTTTTTGTTTTTATGACATTAATTAATTTGTTAGTGGCCTTAACAGGCCTATCAGTTATCGGCGGGCGCACAGCCTACTCAGGCATGTGCCCGCCAAACGAAACATCGCGAGACAGCGCAATGACGTCGGGATACACGCCGGGGTGTTGGGCCCACCCCCGCTCGCCAACTGAAAAATCCAGGCCCATCTGTGTCTCTCTCCCCTGTTGTCTCACAGATATTAGAAATTAGAATCTCTATCTCAAAGCTATAAGCCATGAGCATTGAACTTTTCCAACTATCAACAAAACACAGGTAAGTTGGCTTCAAGATGCACCATGAAAACACATTATTTCTTCCCTTTGCTGCCTTTTCTCTGACCCAGTCTCTTTCTCTTGCTCCTGTCACTTGAACCCCAGTCTTTCACTTCTGCACTAACTGATGTTTGTGTGAGCAATTGGAATGCTGTCATCTTTTTCCCCTCATATAAACTGAATTATACAAATTTTGAAATTTGTCCTCTTTATATTTTTCCAATATTTTAAAAAGCTTTGGTGCTGAAATTGCTAAAAAACCAAGGGAAAAGATTCCTTACACCAGCTGGTTGAATGGTGCTGGTGCATCCTGACAAATTAGATATACTGAACATGCTCAGATCGCACAATCCAAATTCAGCTCATAGCTCCGGGCAAAATTCTGAACTCCAAGCCTATGCTTTTGGGAGAGGGCGAGACCTTCTAACAAAACATTAATGACTGCATTAAAAGACAAAAGAGAATCACTTTGATGAGTTTAATCATATTATTGAGAAATGTGTATCAAGTTACAAAATTTTAGTCCAGGACAGAAATAGCAGAAAATAATTCAGGAAAGGTTCACATAAAATGTGCAGCAAAACTTTGAAAACAATGTCAGCTCTTCTGTATATATTATATTGTTCCTCGTTCTTTTCTTCTGAACCAACCTATCCCTTTTCCCAGTAAATAATTTGGACAATTAGGGGTGTCAAAGCTACCCTTAGCACTCAGCCTTAGCTACAAAGGTCAAATCTCTAGTGTCAAGGAAAATTATATGTTACTTTACAGGACAATTGTTAGTGACAACATGCAGAGGCTTCATTCCAACGTAACCAGAAAAATAAAATATTCAAAATTATCATTGTAAGTGCAGTATGATCAAAATCATTTAAAACATTTGTAATTTTTTGAATCAATGTTGTGTTTGAAGAACAAATTATCTTTGCGCATTGGTCACAAATACAAGCTGCATCAGGATTGAGGAATTTTTCTGCTCGCCATTAGCGCTGTATGTGAGAACGCTATGATCTGGGCTCAAACAAAGGTCGAGGCAGCTGAGTCATTATGCAGATAAACATTCTGTGCAGAAGCCACAGTATTTTTCTCGATTTGGGGAGATCAAAATGACCCCACATTTATGTATGGAAAAGGAGAAATGTACTTCTTCTTAAAAAGCCTTGGAATGTCCCATCCTTATATCTTAGAGGAACATCCTTTTATGCCAATGTAGCCGGATTGCCTACACAAGCAAGAATGCAGTATTGATTTTATGCCAATTCTCACTGTGGTGTTTTACTCTGGATTCTTGTTCAGATTTTTTCAGAGTACAGATCTGAAACTACCTAAATTTGTTCCACCCAAAATCTTTTCAAAAATAGACATATCAAGAATCTTAATTCCAACTGTCTGGATTTTCTACCTAGGTTCTGGAGGATAAAGAACAATGATACAACACCCTCTGATGTCCAGATCTCGGTATAAATCTCAATTTGTTTCAATATTGTTTTTCTCATGTACATAATTGAATTTGTATTATACTAACCAGATTGAAGAGCACGTCGCGAAGATCAGCCCATGTCCTGTACGCATCTGCACTATTCTTATCTGGCATGTTTACAACATCCATGAAAATCCGTTTGTATATGTTAAAATTCTGCACATAAAAGGAGAAAGGTAAAGCAGATCACAAAACTGAAACATACAATAAGAATGTTCATTTTTGAGAACCTTCCTAGTTTTTCAAAGATTGTCACAGGAATAAACAGGAATGGGAAAGGCTACTGAGACTCAAATTATTAAGCACAGGCTATCAATGAGAAAACCTTAAGGGCAAAATACTTCAGATCTTAACTCCCTGATGCTCTGCCAACAGAATGCACAAGCCTGCAGCCCAGGAGGTTCTGTGAGATGTTCAGTCCATATTAATGACAGGGATGCGCTAAGATAGCTTCATAGCTCCTGACCAGCAAATATCAGGGAGCTTGGAGGCCAGCCCACTGAGACTGATGCACATAATTGGAAAAGCTTTGGAGAACTTTGTGAATACAGAACGGGAGAGAACAGAAGGGTGGTAATGGCTCAAAATTTCTGCGCGAGATGCACAGGGGCACTCCTGCTGCACTAAGAGCGCAAAGCTAATTGTCACAGTAAAGGCCCCCACCAATGGCCTGCTGGGCTTTACAGAGTATAGTGTCCAAGATGGATATTCTGCCCATTATGCTGTTAATAAAGTTCCCAGGTTCTATGCACATTATGGGACGCCCGGTTTATATCTCTTCATGGGGATCCAGCCTGAGTCAAGTGTTAAAATAACCATGGGGCAGTAAAAGAGGCGCAAGTACCCTGCTTGGACTTTAACTGCCTTTCCACCTGGTTTCTGCTATGCATAGGGCGTTAAAATTTGACTCATATTTTCCATTACCCAATTTTACTTCTCCCTACCATTGCTACCATTTACAGGAACTTGTGCATACCACTTCACGCAGTAAATTTTTTTCAACAGTAGTTGGGAATAGTTTGTTAAAGGATACAATTCTATTGTATTCATTCATAGGCCCAAACATTTTAAAGTAAGGTGTTCACATATTGATAGGGGACCTGAAATCCCTTAGTATGTTAAAAGCAAAATACTGTGGATGCTGGAAATCTGAAAGAAAAACACACTGGAAAACTCAGCAGGTCTGACAGCATCTGCAGAGAGAAATACTGACTGGGTGACCACTTTGCGGAACAGCTTCGGTCTGTCCGCAAGCATGATCCAGACCTTCCTGTTGCTTGTCATTTCAACACACCATTCTGCTCTCATGCCCGCATGTCCGTCCTTGGCCTGCTGCATTGTTCCAGTGAAGCCCAACGCAACCTGGAGGAACTACACCTTATCTTCCGATTTGCACTTTACAGCCTTCCGAACAACATTGGTTTCAACAACTTCAGGCCATGAACTCTCTCCTCCATCACCCCTTTTTTATCGCTGTATTCAAAATTTGTTTTTTTTTAAAAAGCACTTATTTTTATTTTTATTCATTGTTTTATCCCCCTTTTTATCCCATTTTTCCCCCACCCCACCCCCACAAGAGCCATTTGTTATTTGTTCATGTTGTTCTTTTCAGAGTGCTTACCCTTGTTCTTCCTATTCACACATTCTGCTTTCTTACCTTTATCCCACAATCAGCACCTTCTTTAGTCCTTACCACCAGTATTAACACTCCCTTTGTCCTTTTGTTCATGACATCTTTGTCAATCACTCCTTTGCCCCCACTATTGCTGGCCTTCTATCCAGTTTCACCTACTACATCTCCCTTAAACAGTATAAATTTCATCACATTTCTACTTCCCTTAATATGTTGGTTTAACCTAAGAGAATATCTAACAGCATTCACTATTCACATTCATTCAGTAACATCTCACAGAAGACACTTAAAAAAAAAATTGCTATGACAAAATTAATCTGTGATTTCACTTACTTGTGTATTAGCAGGAGCACCATGTTGAACATACAGATTTAAGGCCTTTTCTGAATGGCCTTCTTTGATAAGGTGTGTAACATATAGAGCCACATATTTGTGGAGAATTTTGTAATTCTAAAACAGACAAGGCCAGTTAGTGCAAGTTATAATGTGCAGTCACAACTGTTGAAAACGCAACATAAAAAAGCTAAAAACATTTTACTTGCTGATACAAATATATGTTTCCAACACTCCATCTTTAGCTCCCAATTATACTTGGAATTACGCAGAATTTTTAGCACATAAACAAGCCAATCGTCTCAGTTGGTCAATGCAGGTGTTTTTATTCCCACTATGATTATCTATTCCCCCACCCAGCGCACACACACCCCCCCACCCCCCACCCACAGGGGCTAAAATTGAATACAACAATAGTGTGGGTAGGAAGAGTGGTTTCTTGAGGAATAATTTAAAGCTGCTCTAATTATTTAGATATTTGTCACTTACAATTCTTCCAAAATTAGTTTATAATATTACAGGAAGTACACACCTCCACATCACTTCAAATAGAGTCAATAACAAGGGACCCAGGAAAAAGAGACCATTTATTAAGTGCTTGTGGAATTAAAACATTGCTACCACTACAAAGGTTATACTATAATAAAAATTATAATGTTGTTGTTTCAGGAAGTCTTCAAAGAACTAGCCCTATATTACAAAGCTTTAAATGACAGAATGATATGATTGTAGAACCACAATAACCCAAGGAAATCTCTAGTAGTTTGCAGATCACAAATTTTGGTACACATAAGTGTGTAATTTTTGTTTTTATTTTTCTGTATGAGACTACTCAGAGGATACCATGGCCAGCATCCACCAGTCGGCGAACGGGGGTGGGGCCTGCTCGCCGACGCATAAAATAACACAAGGTGATGTTGGGCATGCACCCCGACGTTACCCCGCGTCATTTAGATTGTCAGTTCGGCGGCACACATCCAAATCAGATGCATGCCCGCCAACCTGTCATTGGCCTATTCAGGCCATTCAAAAAGCAATTAAGCTCATTAATGGACCTGCCTGGCTAACCTTAAGGTTGGCGGGCAGGTCGGGAGTATTGGCAGCCACCTGAAAAAGCATGAAACCTCATCCATGGGCGGGATGAGGTTTCATTGCTAAATCAAAAAATTAAGAGACGCTTTTAGTTAACATTATGTCCATGTCCCAACTCATGTGGCATTGTCAGATGAGGGGAACATAGATGGTGAATGAAATTTTCACTGCAGTAACATTTTTACTTTGGGAACCCATCTCCCTGAGGCAGCATTTAGTCTCAGGGAGATTGTCGTGCTGCTTCGTGCGCACGCGCAAAGGAGCACACTTCCGATTTTAGGAATCTCCCCCCACCCTCACAGGAAGCGCATAGGGCTTCCCTGTGGACCTCACGATTGGGGGTGCCGATCAGAGGGCCACCCGCCAACGCCCGCACTTGCCCCCCAATGGGGGGAAAATTTTGCCCCATGTTTACAACCTTAAAACTAATAACCAAGGTGACATAATTTTCCCAAGGGTGCATTACATTTTTCATAAAACATCCAATGTGGATGAAGTACCAGTCAGTACTATTAAAATGCACAAAGGCAATACTTTCCAATTTCTTCAGATTGAAACTCATATACATAAAGAGAATTTATCGTTGTATAAACAAACCAGCACTTATAGCTTGTAAAAATTAATTTCAAAATATTTAAGAAACATTCAAAGGTGCAAATGTAATAGTAATCATACAGATGTAGAATTCCGGTCAGTAATATGAGAAATACTCTCAAAAAAACATTTCTGCACTACCTGCTTATTAGCAGTTTCAATGCATTTTTCCCATTGTCCTCGTTCAACATACATGTCGAGTGCAGCTATCACATCCACTCCAACCAGCTGAAAAAACATTTTAATAAAAAATTTGCATGAATTATATGGAAGGAGTACCAGTACAAACTGGATGAAACAAAGTTAAAATTAATAGATCATTTCACTTCTACCTAGTCCATAATCCCAGCTCCAGCATTTCAGCCATTCACTCATCCACCCACTCACCCATCCACTAACTCATTGAAAACCTTTGAGATCTTTAAACGCTTACTAGAGTACAGCCAGCCGATATAATAAAAATGGGGCATGTCCACTCTGCTGCTCCTCTTTGCCATTCCTCCCTGTGAAGCATCGCTGCTGTAGCCAGGACAGCAAGTCCCGGATGGAAGGACACAAAAAAGGTAAGGGCGCAACCATCTTCACTATCAGCTGCAAACGCCCCAGCATTGCCGCTGACCGGAAGATCTGGGCCAATGATTTCAGCAATTTCTTGATATGTACTCATAAGAGGTGAGGCTCCTTGCTGGGATCACAATTTTGTTAAATTGGCCCCTCCTCCCCGCCGGTGTAAAGAGATTACACAAGGGAAGGCATTCTAATCTTTAAAAAATTACAAAATATATATTTCTTCAAATCTCTTCAATTATATTTTTAAAACTTCTTTCTCAAAAAAGAAAACATCAGACTCAATTCCAACCTCCAAAGCAAACACTGCCCAGGTAGTTAGACATAAAACAAAGGGGTGTATAATAATAAACAATGTCATGCCAGTTTACTGCATAAATCAATTGAAATTCTTACTGAATCCACTTTGCCTTGATTTTTCAAATATTCCTTATAGCGTTGATCAACATAGTCTTCATATCTGGATAAAACAATGAAGAGAGCAAGAAAGAAGCACTCAATTTTAAACAGCACCCTTCAAGTTCTCAGAATGCCCCAAAGCTCTTCACAAAAAAATGATTTACCTTGAAAGCATTGTCACTGGTGCTTTGTATACAAACTCAACCACCAGTATGCACAGAGCACATCCACATCAATTACAAAAATGTACAAAGTCAGTTTTGGTAGTAGCGGTTAAGGGATCAATTGTGGCCAGGACACAAAGAGAACTCCCATGGGATCTTTTACATTCGACTGAACAACCTGAAAATAGCACTGCTAATAATGCAGTGTCTTTCAGTACTGCACCAATTACAGTTCCAGTTCAAAGCAACATTACCCAGACTATGTTGGTTCCCTGGGTACAAACAGTGGGCCACTACCTGCGTGGCCTGCAGCATTGTCTGCTCGTGGGAAATCAATATAGTGAGCACAGCACTGCTAGAAGCAACTCTATGTGAACAAATTTCTCCCCCTATGTGTTCCAGTCTTACAGTGGAACTTGAGTCTGCAAACACCTGGTTGTCTGGCGGAGCCAAAGGCATTTAGCAGTAAAATATATGTAATGTTAATTTATTTTAATTATGTTGCTTGATACAGTTACAAAATTAAACTATCTTCAGGATTAAACTAAGTTGAAATTTTTTTTTTTGGCCAGCCTTTGCTTGTTTTATATGGCTACCATAGGCAATAACAAAGTCAAAACAAAAACAAAATTACCTGGAAAAACTCAGCAGGTCTGGCAGCATCGGCGGAGAAGAAAAGAGTTGACGTTTCGAGTCCTCATGACCCTTCGACAGAGGTTGAAGGGTCATGAGGACTCGAAACGTCAACTCTTTTCTTCTCCGCCGATGCTGCCAGACCTGCTGAGTTTTTCCAGGTAATTCTGTTTTTGTTTTGGATTTCCAGCATCCGCAGTTTTTTGTTTTTAACAACAAAGTCAATCCTTCCATTTTTAGTAGATTTACTATTTGGCTTGAATTTAGTTCTGCATTTCTATGCAGCAACACAGAATTAGAAAAGTAAGAGTCGCAGTAAAAAATTTAAAATTTGGAATATATACAAAATGTATTTTTTTTTTCGCTTAATAGCATATATTTGAAAAGTAAAATTCTGGTAACAATAACAGTTGCAGAAAAAAAACACTCTTTTGTGAGTTCTTGTCCAATTTAAATAAATAACTTCAAATACAAGATATCGCTAAGATTTGTGTGAGTAAGATACAGTTGGAAAACCAAATGACAGACGTACAAGGTCATAGCAAGAAATGGAGAATATGTTTTGAAAATAATGCACCGTTAATATGAATTTTGATCAGACTTATTCATAAAATTTTTAAAATCTCAAAAATTGTTGTCCTTCCATATGGGTACTGCAGATCAACAACTATATGGAGTATAGTAATCTGTGTAGCTCCACAACATTTCCATTCATTGAATAAAGTACAAATTATCAGGTTCCAAATGGTGCAAATCTGGTCATTCAAACTCCATAATATACAAATTAATATAAAAATATTTTAATAACATTTTACTACAATTTACTACTTTCTTATTGGGATGGCTGTGCATAATGGTATTTAGTCAATGTAATCTTATCTCTGAACTCAGATGAGTAACTAATTAAACTTTGATCTCATGGGAAAGACTTATTTATAATCAATGGACAGAAAATCTAGACAATGGTTTATTCATTATAACTGAACCTCTTGATGATGGGCTGAACATAATGCAACTTAGTAAGTTGTTACCTGGGATCAAGCTCCTTTGCCACACGTTTCGCTTTGTTCCATTCTTCCCCTCCTATGAAACAGTCAATGGCTTCTTTAATGAGATCCATATTAAGGTACAATTCAGCTGCCTGGAAAATCACAGCATTATAAGATAATTAAATAATAATAATAGTCAAGACTACTGTCTGAAAATGGTTCATATGTTGTGTTATATTGGTCAACTTAACTGTACAGGAGCCCAAAGAGTTCCCAGTGTGATTTTACATTTAAAAGGAATTGAACTAACTACACAAAATATAATTGATAAAACTACAAATGCAGTTTGATTAGATTTACAAGTTTTTAAAATATATAATTGTAGCTATGTTATTATATTTATTCCAATTTTCAAACTTTAAAAAGTGGTTATAAGTTTTTTTGAAATGAAATAAATGCTGGATTTACTTTAAAAGCATATCTCTATTTATATAGACTGATCACGTAGATGCTTCAGTTTCAAAGTTTTTCCCATGTATAGTGAAACCTGTAAATTAGGGCCACCTAAGGGACTTGCATCATGCGTCCTTTGTTTGCAGGTGTCCTTATCTTTAAAATAGCTATTGTATGTATAGTAAACTGGATGAACCAAATATCCTGGGATTGATCATATCTCCTGCAAAATTTCTCCTTTTTATGATCCTTACCTGGGATGTGCTTAATTCTGGAGCCCTGTTTTAAGTTATAAATGGACTTGGTGCCTTCAAGGCTATCTCTAGTTCATAATTTGCAATCATCTGAAGTTTCAAGGGGCAGTTTGTACTTATTTGAGACTGTCTATTTCTTAAGGAGCATTTGGTTGTACAGGTTTCACTGTAATTAATTCTAAATTGTCTGATTGCAGTTTATATTTCACTGATTTTTAAAATGTCATGTTTAATATTGCACAATTACAGGGGATTAAAGAATTTCCTATGGAAAATAGGATAAACACTTCCCACAAAATTGGTTGAAATGCCATAAGTTCATACACATTTTATGACCTGCTTAGTTGATTTGTGATTTGTCAAAGATTTTAAACATGTCTTAACTTCCATTTAAGATTTTACAGTACATATCACACTGAAGAGTTTGCCTATCAGTTCTTTTGAATATAAAAGCTGTTCCTGTGATCAAGGTGACATTTTAAAGAATAGAGAAAAAGCTTTGGAAGTTGTTCTTGCTCGTATGTAATTCAGTAACCAAGAGGTGTTTTATTGATTTTAAAAGGGAAACATTTTGAAATCTATGGTGAAAGATTTCTTTAGCTACAACTGTGCACACAGGTTGGAACAAAATAAAAATAACATCTATGACCAATCATTTAGTTCTACAAATGGTAATGTTTCCAGATTGTAATGTATATTATTAATATTCTACTTTCATATTTGCAGCTAACAGAGTATAACAGGATAATTCTTCAGAATTGTCATATGAATTATGTTAACTGCACCATCATTTTCAGGGTAAATCCTTTTTTTTCAAGTAGGTGGACTGTCGATGGCACTGGCCATTTTTTGTTAATACCTCATTTTTAGGAAAGCCAAGACACTGAAGGACGATGAAAGTATCAAGTGAAATGCTGCTCACATCTCTCCCCATCATATTCGACCCATTTCCCTTTTAAAATCAGTAGAACATCTCTTAGCCACTGAATTACACACAAGCAAGAACAACTTTCAAAGCTTTTTCCTATTCTTTAAAGTATGACTTTGATCATAATTTTTCAACTCTTGAAGGTGATATTGCTTTGATTTAGTGCTAGTTCTGCTGCATCAGAATTTATAATGCTCCAATTAATAATCTAATTAAGTATTTCCTTAAATTACCCCGGAATCAGATTCAGACAGAACAGTAACTATTACAGTCTGGACTAAATACTATGAATGAAGTTTACAGGTTTATAAGGATGTTAAAATAGGATAAGATGTATAGTCCAGATGTCTCTAATAGGGTGGTGCACATATGCTACTTTGCTACGTACCAAAACTATTAAACAAATTAGAGTTAAAGGAGAAGGGAAGCCCATGAGAAACACTTCCAATACAAAACATTGACCTCCTACTAGCAAAAAGTGAGAGTGCGTTTAGATGCAGTAATTCTCAATCTGTTAGCAGATCCCACATACCATTGATAAGGAAAGGTGTGTAATTTGAAAATCAGAGGGAAATCTGTCTATTTGCCAAATCATGTCATTTCTACTAAGATTTCTTTTACATCATTTTTGGTATGTAAGCATTGCCAGCAAGGCCAGCATTTATCGCCTGTCCCTAAGTTGTCCCTCTTGAGCTGTTTGATACAACTGAGTGGCTTGCTAGGCCAAGAGGGCAGTTAAGAGCTAACCATGCAGGTCTGCCAGCAAACCAATAAGGAGAACAGTTTTCCTTCTCTGAAGTACATTAGTGAACTGGTTGGGTTTTTGTTGCAATCTGACAGTTTCAAGATTAATTTTATTGGTGCCAGCTTTTCCAAACTGAGTTCTTTTAATGCGTTCATAAGATGAGTGTTGCTGGCTAGGACAGCTTTAATTGCCCATCCCTAGTTGCCCTTGAGAAGGTGGTGAGCTGCCTTCTTGAACCACTGCAGTCCATGTGGTATAGGTACACCCACAGTGCTGTTAGGGAGGGATTTCCAGGATTTTGACCCAGAGACAGTGAAGGAACAGCGATATATTTCCAAGTCAGGATGGTGAGTGGCATGGAGGGGAACTTACAGGTGGCAATGTTCCCATGTGTCTGCTGCTCTTGTCCTTCTAGATAGTAATGGTCATGGGTTTGGAAGGTTTGCCCAAGGAGGCGCGGTGAGTTCCTGCAGTACGCCTTGTAGATGGTACACAATGCTGCTGCTCCTGTGCGTCGGTGGTGGGAGGAGTGAATGTTCATGGGTGGGTTGCCCAATCAAGAGGGCGGTTTTGTCCTGGATGGTGTCAAACTTCTTGAGTGTTGTTGGAGCTAAACTCATCCAGGCGAGTGGGGAATATTCCATCACACTTCTGATTTGTGCTTGTAGATGGTGGACAAGCATTGGGGAGCCAAATGGTGAGTAATGCACTGCAAGATTCCTAGCCTCTGACCTGCTCTTGTAGCCACAGTATTTATATGGCTGGTTCAGTTCAATTTCTGGTCAATGGTAACCCCCAGGATGTTAATAGTGGGGGATTCAGTGATGGTAATGCCACTGAATGTCAAGGGGTGATGATTAGATTCTCTCCTGTTGGAGATGGTCATTGCCTGGCACTTGTGTATTGTAAATGTTACTTGCCATTTGTAAGCCCAAGCCTGGATATTGTCCAGGTTTTGCTGCATTTGGACATGACTACTTCAGTATCTGAGGAGTGGTGAACGGTGCTGAACATTGTGCAATCATCAGCGAACACACCCACTTCTGACCTTATGATGGAGGGAAGGCCATTGATGAAGCAGCTGAAGATGGGTGGGCCCTGGAACTGAGATGACTGACCTCCAACAACCACTTTCCTTTCTGCTAGGTATGACTCCAACCAGTGCAGAGTTTTTCCCGATTCCCATTGACTCCAGTTTTACTAGGGCTCCTTGATGCCACACCCGGTCACATGCAATCGAGAGCAGACTGATGGGGCGGTAATTGGCTGGGTTGGATTTGTCCTGCTTTGTGTGTACAGGACATACTTCAGCAATTTCCCACATTGCCAGATAGATGCCAGTGTTGTAGCTGTACTAGTTCAGCTTGGCTAGGGGTGTCACAAGTTCTGGAGCACAAGTCTTCAGTACTATTGCCGGAATATTGTCAGGGCCCATAGCCTTTGCAGTATCCAGTGCAAAGCCATTTCTTGATATCATGTGGGGTGAATCAAATTGGCTGAAGACTGGCATCCGTGATGCTTGGGAGCTCCGGCGGAGGTCAAGATGGATCATCCACTCAACACATCTGGTTGAGAATTGTTGCAAATGCTTCAGCCTTATCTTTTGTACTGATGTGCTTCTAATCCTCCATCTTTGAGGATGGGGATATTTGTGGAACCTCCCCCTCCAGTTAGTTGTTTACTTGTTCACCACCATTCATGACTGGATGTGGCAGAACTGCCGAGCTTAGATTTGATCTGCTTATTGTGGAATTGCTTAGCCCTGTCAATCACTCGCTGGTTATGCTGTTTGTCATGCAAATAATCCTGCGTTTTAGCTTCACCAAGTTGGCACATCATTTTAGGTATACCTGGTGCTGCTCCTGGCATGCCTTCCTGCGCTCTTCATTGAACCAGAGTTGATCTCCTGGCTTGGTGGTAATAGTAGAGCACGGAATATGCTGGGCCATGAGTTAACAGATTGTGCTGGAGTACAATTCTAGTGCTGCTGATGGTCCACAGCACTTCACGGTTGCCCAGTCTCAAGTTGCTAGATCTGTTCAAAGTCAATTCCATTTAGCATGGTGGTAGTGCCTCCATCAATATGATGGAGGATATGAACAATGTGAAGATGAGACTTGTCTCCTCAAGGACTGAGTGTAGTGGTCACTCCTACTGATACTATCATGGACAGATGCATCTGCGACAAGCAGGTTGGTGAGGATGAGGTCAAGTATGTTTTTCCCTCGTTGGTTCCCTCACCACCTGCCACAGACTCAGTCTAGCAGCTATGTCCTTTAGGACTCGGCCAGCTCAGTCAGTAGTGGTATCACTGAGCTGCTCTTGGTGACGGACATTGAAGTCTACCCACCTAGAGTACATTCTGTGCCCTTTCCACCCTCAGTGCTTCCTCCAAGTGGTGTTCAACGTGGAGGAGCACTGATTCATCAGCTGAGGGGTGTCAGTACGTGGTAATCAGAAAGAGGTTTCCTTGCCCATGTTTGACCTGATACCATGAGACTTCATGGGGTCCAGAGTCAATGTTGAGGACTCCCAGGCATATCCCTCCCGACTGTATCATTGTGATGCCACCTCTGCTGGGTCTGTTCTGTTGGTGGGACAGGACATACCCATGGATGGTGATAGTGGTGTCTGGGACATTATCTGTCAGGTACGATTCAAATTAACCAACTGCTATGAAGTGATTAGAACTCTCACTCTCTGGATTATTAGTACAGTATCCTAATCGCTATGCTATCATACCGATGAAGGGTTATTTAAAATGGAAACAAAAAAAAGAAAAAGCTGATAGATAAAGGTCTATCTGCACCTGAAAGAGAAAGTAGATTAACATTTGATGTAGAGATCCTTTGTCAGTACTAATGAACAACTTCCTTCCAAAATACTGATCTAACTTTTTTCTTTCAGGCAGTGACAGATCTGCTGAGTATTTTAAGCATTTTCTGATTTGTTAAAAGTTACTTCCAGTATATTTACTTTGGCAGATATAACAGAACCAAAACAATTTAGATTCATCCAAATCCATACCGCACTGTATTTCTGTATTTCAATCAGCCGAGGACCAAGTGTCTGAATCACCTCGAGCGTTTTATCCTGATTTAAGAACTTGATGGACAATTCAGCAGCCTGGAATGCAAAGAACCCATTAATATTTATGTGAGGCCTTGTGAAAAAAATTGCACTCCAAAAACACAAAAGACTATCAGGCACAGATGGATTTAGGTTTAGTACGTGTGCCAATAAGATAGAGCTTCACAATATTTTGCTACATAGATAATAGCCAGGCAAGAAATTCAAGCAGATGTAAAAGGGATAATCAAAATAGAAATGTTGTAAAGCTGAAAAAAAATAGAAAAAATTGGAAACACAGTGCGACTCAATCAATATCAACGAACAATTAAGTTTAAACTATTCAGTTACTATCTCTATTCCTTTCAGTCCTTTTTCTGGTAAAGTGATCGACCTTGATAGATTCAATAGGTCATGCTCATCAATTGCAGTTGCTTAGCTTTTGTGACAACTGCACTTGACAACAGCATGTGCTGTTACACATCTTCAATCGACCACACACATTTTAACATTTAAAACACAATCACAATATCACTTGTGGGAGGAATGAAAACAATTGCTGGTGGTGCTTCGCATTTTGTTTTTTGGCATGGACTCAATGGGCCGAATGCCTTCTTTCTGTGCTGTAAATGACTCAATGGGCCAAATGCCTTCTTTCTGTGCTGTAAATGACTCAATGGGCCGAATGCCTTCTTTCTGTGTTGTAAATGACTCAATGGGCCAAATGCCTTCTTTCTGTGCTGTAAATGACTCAATGGGCCGAATGCCTTCTTTCTGTGCTGTAAATGACTCAATGGGCCGAATGCCTTCTTTCTGTGCTGTAAATGACTCAATGGGCCAAATGCCTTCTTTCTGTGCTGTAAATGACTCAATGGGCCGAATGCCTTCTTTCTGTGCTGTAAATGACTCAATGGGCCGAATGCCTTCTTTCTGTGCTGTAAATGACTCAATGGGCCAAATGCCTTCTTTCTGTGCTGTAAATGACTCAATGGGCCAAATGCCTTCTTTCTGTGCTGTAAATGACTCAATGGGCCGAATGCCTTCTTTCTGTGCTGTAAATGACTCAATGGGCCGAATGCCTTCTTTCTGTGCTGTAAATGACTCAATGGGCCAAATGCCTTCTTTCTGTGCTGTAAATGACTCAATGGGCCGAATGCCTTCTTTCTGTGCTGTAAATGACTCAATGGGCCGAATGCCTTCTTTCTGTGCTGTAAATGACTCAATGGGCCGAATGCCTTCTTTCTGTGCTGTAAATGACTCAATGGGCCGAATGCCTTCTTTCTGTGCTGTAAATGACTCAATGGGCCGAATGCCTTCTTTCTGTGCTGTAAATGACTCAATGGGCGGAACTTTGTGAGCCCGCTGGTGGCAGGTGTGCCCGGGAAATATGGCGGGACCCACTTCATGCAGGTCGCGATCTTCTACTCAGCCCATCGACAGCGGGCCGTGTTTCCCACCATCGGTCGGCGGGGAGCTAATTGTAATACATTAGCATATAATTAAAAGGCTATCCCACCAGGCTCTCGGAGCCCCTGCTGTATCGTCCGTCCGCACTGACCGGAAAGCACACCGATGTGTTTCACTACAGCACACAGGCGACGTGTGCACTTGGCGGTTTTCACTTTGGGGGAACTGAGGTGAGAGAGCGGCAGCATTTCCCACAGCTCGCCTGTTGTTTACTAGCCTCAGGGTGGCGGGGGAAACTGATGCCTGGCCCCGCAGACGACTGCTAAGGAATTGGGGGGGTGCATCGGGAGGCAAGTGCTAGCCAGTCTCGGAGGCAACTGCTGGTTGAAGGGGTGTCAAGTGCTGCCCTGGCGCTGCATCTCACACACAGGTGGGGGTCAGGGTAAGTGAGGGAAGTGGCCACACATTATGGACACCTGTATAAACTGACCAGGCCTCAGCAACTGATACAGATCAGACGCAGCCACAGGGATATGATTGGGGTCAGGCTCCCAGCCTGCCTGCCCATGCAAGCAACACGGAGGCATCAAAGGGCCACCAAGCGCTCCATACCTTACCCCCCACCCCCGCACCCAGCCCCCACCCCAGCACAGACTTCGAGTCCGCCGCCACTTTATTGGACCGTGGAGCAGCTGGACAGCACATGTTGTACAATCTCCTCGCCCACGCTGGTCATGTATCAGTCGCTGCTGGAGGTGCTCACAGCCCCTTGCAATCTCAGCATTAAGGTTTGGACCAGTGACACAAGTCGCAGGTTGACAGGGCAGCCATGCAGCGCACTCATCTCTGGCCATCCAAGGGGTGACCAGCACTGTCTGGGAAGCATTAAGGGGTGGTCACACAGGGCCAAGATGTGATAAGTACAGCCATGATAACCAAATCTCTCTCTCTTTCATGCTGCAGGAGGACCACATCAGGATCATGGATCCTGGTGACCTAGCCGTGTGCCTGATGGCCAACAGAGAGTGTAGAATACGGAGGAGAAAGTGACTGAGGCTCCTGGCCGCGCGAAGGTAGGAGCAGCAACCTCATGAAGAAGGTGCAGCAGGGGCTCCCACACACTCTGCCCAGGAGTGACAGTGAGCCATGGCTGGTCAATGCCTAGCAACACCCAGGATCTATAGACACCGCCTGCCATTCCTGCAGGTGACTGAGAACCAGTGTCGCCGATGACTGCACATGTCTAGGGAATTGGTCTCTCACATCTGCCACTTACTGGAGGACTTGTCGCCAAGGGGACATGGAGGGCATCCACTGCCAGTGGCTGTGAAAGTGACTGTGGTGCTCAATTTCTACACCAGTGGCTCCTTTCAGGGCTCCACAGGTGACCTCTGTGGGTTTCACAATCTGCCACCCACAAATGCATCCATGAGGTCACAGATACCATCTTCTCCATGGCAACAACTTTGTGCATTTCGCCCAGGACTGGGACAGCCAGGATACAAGGGCCATTGGATTCGCCCTGATCTCAGGATTCCCACAGGTGCAGGGTGCGATCGACTGCACTCATGTGGCACTCAGGTCTCCATCACTACACTCAATGGACTTCATCCACCACAAGGGCTTCCACTCACTGAATGTGCAGCTGGTGTGTGACCACCAGAAATGCATCCTGCAGGTGTGTGCACAGTTTCCAGAGAGTGTGCACGATGCCTACATCCTGAGTCGCTCGCAGATCCCTGCAGTCTTCCAGGGTCCACAGAGGCTGCAGCGTTGGCTCCTCGGGGACAAACACTACCCGCAGAGGCCGTGGCTGATGACACCGTGTGGTGGCCTCAGACTGCAGCAGAGCGACGCTATAATGAGGCTCCTGCAACTGTGACATGACCAAGTCCAGAGGCTCATCATCTGACTTGGACTCAGCAACATTCTGGCCTTCAGCAATCCTACGAGTGCCAGGGACCTGGGAAGTCCCTGCCTCCACCTGCTGTGGATTAGAAAGTGCGATGTGCTCACCAGATTGTGGTCCCAAGGCAACTCTAAAGCTAGGTCCCACCGAGGTGTGTGTCTCTGCACTGGTGGAGGGTGTGGGTGACGCTGTGACGGGACTTCAGGGAGGGTGCCTTCAGATTCTTCTTCAGAGTTTTCTTCGGAGCTTGCTTGGAGGTTCTGGGTTGTGGACTCCATCGGCTGCTTCCCAGATGTGCCTGTGAAAGCAAGGGGAGATAAGGGGAGATCCTCACTTGGTAGAGCAGTGCTGGCCTCACTGTCAGCACAGGACTGGTCCCGATCATCGCCGGCCAGCTGGATAGCTCTGTTTTCAAATTCTGTCAGAACTTTGAATTCTGGCATCCCTCCACCTGTCTGCAACCTTTCCCTCCCTGTTATGAGCCAGTTTGTCCTGCATGGACAGAGATGGGGAGGGCGTATCAGGACACCTGCAGGGCCAGATGATAAGTATGCCTGGCCTGTGTGGGTGGTGAGTGGTCCCATGGACAGGATGAGGACAAGGTGTGTGTGACAAGAGCGAATGGTGATGCCCCTTGCACTGGCAGTGAATGAGGACCCTGTGGGTGTGTGCTGGGTTTGTGACTGAGAGAGTTGGGAGTGATGAAAAGAGTGACTTACCCTGGCGGAACGGAGATCATTCATCCTTTTGCAGCACTGGGTGGTTGTCCTCCTCTGTAGGGCGTTCGCACTGACCACTGCCTCCCAAGCCGGATTGGTGACATTGCTGCCCATCCTGTGGCAAAAGCGAGGGTAGAGCACATCCCGGCGGGCCGCCACGGCATCTAGCAGTCGCTTGAGGGAGCTGTCGTTGAAGCGGGGGTCTTTTTGCCTTTGCTGGCCATGTCTCCCGGGCAGCGGTGGTGAGCTGGTGGCAATGAGCGCTTTGCTGGCGGCTGGCGTGACGCAACAGCGGGGTGATGGTGAGCGGACGAATGAAAGCCCGCCCGCCGTGGAATCAGCATGTTTTGCGGGAGTGAATATATAATGAGGTGGGTGCGGGAAGATACGGCGTGAAAACCCGCCATTTTCTTCAGGGGGTAGGACTCCATTTTATCCACCTGCTACCACATTTAGTGCAATTCTGGGAAAATTCAGCCTAATGTCTATTTCTGGTGGTCAGACAACTACTCATTCATCAAATTGAATAATCTACTAAAAATAATGCAGTCGTTTGATTGCGGGTAAGCTTTCTGCATTTCTGCATGTATATAAAATTTAGAAGTCTCAAAACCAATGATATTGAATTCTTTTATCATGCACATACTGCAGTTCATTCAATGATTAGTAAAGCAGCCATTCACTACTGTGAAGAATTCTCCAAGGGAAGATACTTGTGTTCTGGTATTTGGCATCTGGTAGTCCAGGGAACATTTTGATAGGCAACAGCTATTGGATCTATTTCAACTAAGGGCAGGATTTTTAGGTTGCCGTACAGGTGCAATTGGCCCCTGACTGTGATTTCATGCTGTCTGGCCAATTAACAACCAGCCAGCGTGAAGCAGGCTCTGAAATGCTCAGCGTTGCTGGGGCAGGAGGAGGCTGGACGCTGACGCACGTGCAGCAGGCACGGGTGACGCTGAATGAAAGCTCCCCGAAGACAGAGAGCTGCCTCAGGGAGCTGAAGGCTTTAAAACCAATGAAGTAAGTTTTTAAAATTCTGAAAAAAAACGTCCACACATCACAGTCAGTCACCCGAACATATGCATGATGAAAATACTGTCCATACATTTTTCCTTATTTAATAATGGAAACCTCATCCCGCCCTTGGATGAGGTTCCATGAAAAATGCAAAGTCCGCCTGGCCGATTCGCCCATCTGCCAACTGTAAGATTGGAAACAAAAACAAAATTACCTGGAAAAACTCAGCAGGTCTGGCAGCATCGGCGGAGAAGAAAAGAGTTGACGTTTCGAGTCCTCGTGACCCTTCGACAGAACTGACGAAGGGTCACGAGGACTCGAAGCGTCAACTCTTCTCTTCTCCGCCGATGCTGCCAGACCTGCTGAGTTTTTCCAGGTAATTCTGTTTTTGTTTTTGTTTTGGATTTCCAGCATCCGCAGTTTTTTTGTTTTTATAACTGTAAGATTGGACTGACCACGAAAAATCAGAGACAATTACAACTTTAATTGCACTAACTGGCCTCTTAATTGTCAGCAGGTGCGCTTCCGACTTTTGCGCACACCCACCGACTGAAATATCACGAGCATAAGATGACATCGGGTCACTAGCCTGACGTCATCCCGTGCAATTTCGTGTCCAATCAGATCTGGTGCGCACCCGCATGCTGACCTAAAAATTCTGCCCTAAAGAGTTGCTTTTCTCTTGATGCAAATGCAACATTTGAAGCACACATCTTACCTTCATCCAGCATTTCTCCATTAGAGCCAGATTATTCGTTTCTTTGACCTTGAGGTAACATTCCACGGCCCTGACATATTCTCCTGATTGCTCCCATTCTCTGGCCTGTTCAACTATTCCTTCTACTCCCCTGTGAGATACAATTATGAAATCAAGGGTTAGGTCATCACAATAGAAAATATGTTAATGCTTAAATGAACAGTTCAGTGCTTTGCAGGGAATGATACAAGTTGTTTCTGCTCTGTGATATGATATAGTTATGAATGAGTGCAGAAAATCAATATATTTAAAATTTTGCAAAATACATTAGTTATGACAATCCAATTTCTGCTCATCATAAAAATTGTCTGCAAGCCCAATGGCTGAACTACATATGTGAAAAGGTACATATAATGAAGAACAATCACTGCATGGTTGTCACATTATTTTATGAAATATGTATGATTCCAAAGAAGCATGCAAAATCTACAAAGGTGCAATTTGGACCAGGGACTTCATTTTAGAATTTTTGTCCCAACTGCTATAGACTCTAACTTTATAATTAGTTACTTTTTCTAAATTTCATAACACCTTATTTAGGCTGGATATCCTGTAGGCAATTCAGGAAACCACCTGAATAATTTCCAGGTTGAACCAAAGTATAGTCGCCTGTACATTTAAGAGGCAGAGGATCACTGGCATTGGGCTCCTTCGCCTGTTTGCAATGTTCTGCAACTTGGCATGCACAGGATTCACGTTGAACACAGCTACTGAACTGTGAAAGATTTCTGCAGTTAGTGAGCATCTAAATGAGATTTTATGAATGTTTTATATTTTCAACTGTTTTACCATTTAAGCACTAAAAAATGCCTTTTAAGGTAGAAATGGAAAAATCAAGTGGTGAGTCAAATGAGGGGAGGCAGAGAAAACTATCAGTGGATGGGGTCTCCTATGACTATTCTCACTTGCATCTTGGTTCAGAGTAGCATTAGCAAAGGTCTTCAAACAAGTCATGAGCAATTCTTTCAGCAGGTGGTAAAACTGGAAGGAAAAAGTTACAGCTTTAATTTTCCCTCTCAGGGTGTTTATAACCAACACTTCTATAGCAAAAAATCATAATCCTACTTTATAGGTTCTTCCTCCTAAGACTTGAAGATGATCCTGTTTTTTTTTTTTACAGGTAATAACCTTTATAATTACAAATGGAAGCATTTTCACTTCATACAGGTAATTTGCTCACTTTGTTCCTTTCTTAATTGTTTCCTGTTCATATTCTTCCTGGAGTTGTTCCAGCTTGTTAGGGATATATTCTTTACAAATTCTAATTGCATCACTCCACATTGCGACTTCCTATAACAAACAAATTAAGTAAAAATGGTTTTAACACATTGAAAACACAATTTTTAGTTTTTATTTATTTTTGGTGTCGGCTGTGGTTCAACTGGCAGCATACTTGTCTGAGTCAGAAGGTTGTGGGTTCAAGCCCTACTGAGCACAAAAATCTAAGGTGACACTTCAGTGCAGTACTGAGGGAGTGCTGCACTGTTGGAGGTACCATCTTTCTGATGAGATGTTAAACTGAGACCCTGTCTGTCTTTCAGGTGGACATAAAAGATCCCATGCACTATTTTCAAGAAGAGCAGGGTGAACATTTATTTTTCAATGATGATCCGTAAAAACAAAATAAGAAACGTCCTGCTGTTTGCTGGATAAACGTGGGTAAACCTTTGTACCAATTCTTTGATTTCACACGCTAGAAAGATGTACTGCTTATATTTTTCAGGTTCAAATTACTATCTTAAATTCCTAAATTCATAAGTTAAACAAAGAATGTTTACATATGAAACAATCGTACTTTACCAATGGGACTTACAAGATTACCTCTGTCACGAGCTACTGGCACTCCCAAATAAATTTCAGTATGGTTTTCATTGACAAGTCAATGATGACAAAAAAAAGAATTCTGACCTTGTAATATTTGACAGCCAATTCTGGTCGCTGAGCCCTCAGAAGGAAAGCCTCAGCCTTTTGATATTCTTTCTGGTCAAAAGCAAAGCGTGCCTGGCCAACCAAGACGTCAGCTACGCTGTCTGTATCATGAGCCTCCGCCACCCTCTGGGCTGCATCCCAATCCTGGTTATGTACATACCTTTCAAAAGTAAACTGGATGTTAAATTACGCAAAAGTATCAGTTTATATAATCAGGTATGCAACAAAAGAAAGTCTCAGGTAAAAGCAAAATACTGCGGATGCTGGAAATCTGAAATAAAAACAGAAAATGCTGGAAATGCTCAGAAGGTCTGACAGCATCTGTGGAGAGAGAGAAACAGAGTTAACATTTCGAGTTTGTATAACCCTTCTTCACAGATGCTGTCAGACCTGCTCAGTTTTTCCAGCATTTTCTGTTTTTATATTATATACTATTTATTATAAAAGAAAGACTCACATGAGGACAGCCTCCTTTGACTTTCCTGCTTTAACAAATTCAACTTCTGCCTCTTGAAATTTACCCTACAAACATGAAATATGATAAATTTAGCACTCAAAAATTAGCAGAACTTAACTTTCCTGCAAAATGTTCCTGCATTTGTCATTATTTAATTTCTTCAAATGAAATGTTTCCATTCAGTTATACAAGATTTGCAAGTATTTTTGAAATGGTTGATTGATTAGTGATGCTCTGTAGATAGTCCAAGAAAATATCAGACCCACTCGTTTCCTTCCTATTAAATTTGTTTCATATGCTTTCAATTTATTCCTATAATGATATTTTCTGATGCGATATAACCAAAAGTTCAAGGAAAACACCAATAAACTGCAATAATTCTGGGTACTTAAGTATGGATTTAATCCAGAAATAAAAATAATGCGATGTTATTTTCCTCTCACCAACAGGTAATAAGTTAGAAATGTATTAACCATAGATAATCATAGGCAATCCATGTCCAATTGCAAGCATGCAACATCAAACTTCAAAAAACATGAAAAAGTCAGTAATTAACATAATATTAAATAATTTTGGACTTTTTAATCTCTTAGGTGTATTTTAGACAGAACTGACAATACTTTTTACTTCAGCCATCTGATTTATAGCATTAGATCAAGCTCTTTATGCCATGTTACAAACACAATCAAAAACGGGATCCAGATGTGCAGACCTGAAATTAATTGAATACCCAGAAAGAAAAGTAACCATGTACCTCATCTTCCAGATACATTGCATGCTTCAGATGTATATCTGGGATTTTATTTTTCATTGACAATCGTGACAGTTCAAAAGCGAAGTCGAAAGAGCTGAAACAGAATTTTGCCATGGTGTAAGTGATTATTGCATGTGTACCTACATGGTTTCTTGATTTTCCATAGAAACTATGAATTGCAATAAATGAGCTGAATTTTGGAATCACAGAAATTTACAGCACAGAAGGTAATTATGCCCATCATGTCTGTGCTCACTCTCCAAAACAGCTTTCAACTTAATCCCATTTCCCAAACTTTTTTGTGTTTTTTTTTTAAATATTTATCCACTTGCCTTCTAAAAGCAATTATGGATTCTGCTTTCACCACTTTTTCTAGTAAGGCATTTCCATGCCCTAATAACATATTACATAAAAAAAATTTTAACCTCTCTCTTTGACGATCTTAAATTTATTGCCTCTGTCCACAATTCACCTCATCAAAACCTCAATGCTGAACAGCTTTAATGGATCTCCTCTTCAGCTTCTTTGCCTTAATGAAAATAATCCTGTTTTGATAGTTTCACTTCATAACTGAAGCCTCTTATCCTTAGCATTGGAGTGAATCTCTTCTACACCCTTTCCATCACTCTAACATTTCGCTGAAAAAACTGGACACAATATTATAGCTGTGGTCTAACCAATAATTTGTATAAGTTTTACATTGCGCCTTGCATTTGTATTCAGTGCCTCCATTTATGAAACATAGAATTCCATATTCCTTTTTTCTTATAAAAAGGCATCTTTATCCACTCGCCTTCCCATTCTTAAGTTTACAAATTTGAGCTCTAACTCACTCTGCTCCACTATTCAGTTTTAAAGTTTTACCATTTTGTGTATATTTCTTCGCTGATTCCTCCTCTCAAAATGCAAGACATCAGGTCCTACACATTAAATTTCATCCGACACCTATCCTGTTCTCTCAGCATAGCACTACATTCTACTTCTCTCAAACAAACACCAGCTCAAAGACAGACATTCTAATGTCTGCTGAGTATAAGTCAGAGGGGATCACAAAGGGTGATGCACAGAGCTGTGAGTGATCAGATAGAGTTACAGGGTCAACAGTTCTTGAGCAGAGGGTCAGGAGATATCTTCCCCTAGGGAAGGGTCTTGGGATCTAAATCTTTCTGGTGCTGCTTTTATACATAGGATAGGTTGCCAAAGTGAGCTGTGTGTGATAATGTGTTTACCAGTTATCTACAATGCTTCAGGGTTTTGCTCTGATTAAGTTGGGTGTATCCATCCCAATTAAGTATGTTACCTATTGTCAGCCAGGGCATGACATAGGAAGGAAAGATGGAAATTATAATTTAAAGTGAAATTATTTTAAATTGTCATTTCTGTTGAAGTGCATCTCACCAGTTATCAGCTGCATAGTCAATTGCTGTTTCTAGAAGACCAAACTTATTTAGTAACTTAACGGCAGACTCTCCTCCCAGGCTCTTAGCCCATAAGTAGGCCACTTGTTTATGGGCATTTGCACCCCCATGGGCTTTAGAAACCTGTAAGAAAAAAAAAAGTTTTCTAAAATTCAAGCTTTTCAAACTGTGGCTACATAAAGTTTAACAAAAATAAGAAATTTGACAATTTAAGCAGCATTTGCTTTGGTATACTATTGCAATAAACAAATGTGCTATCAATTTTTTTGTGTAAACAATAACATTTGACCTACTTCTGTATGTCCACTACTACTTCCTCATGAGTCTTTCTTTAAACTGTTTTTGTTAAATGTCCAGAAGAACATATAATGCATCTATTTCACAAGTAGCTCCTTGATCTCATCACCTGTTCAATCAGCTTTTAACCAAAACTTTTGATTATGCCATACCTACTAAAATAAAATGCCTGCTTTGGGCACCCTTAAATTTTGAATGAAAAGGTTTGACCAATTAGAAATATGAATTGTTACTTATATATAGGAAAGTCATTTAGATACGCTAGGTGGAAATTTTCACTTTAGTACATATCAGAAAATTGTGCACCCCAGCCAATGATCTTCTGTCTGTTAATTTCAATGAATGGAAAAGCATGGGTAGTGTGCGCTCAATTCTGATGTACACTTCTAATTGGTGCCAGAACAAAACATCTTCTCTATTCTCTTTAAAAATATCCTATGTCTGGTTACCTTCTTCCACTTTGAATTTTTGTAGGTGGCCTTCTTAAGGGGATAAAGTGGAGAAAAAATGAAAGGAGGATGATCCAGCTGAATAAGGATTACTGTTGAATACATTTTATATTATTTTTTAAATTATTTGATGTATAAATATATATTATATGCAAGAAAAACATAATAGTTTATATAATTATATTTATTGGTCAGAACAATCCAGATAGCAGGAGGCCAGCAAAGGGCAGAACTAGACTGGGGCAGCAACGAGCCAGTGAGGAAGATTGGAGGTAGGAACAGCAGGGCAAAAAGGCCCCATTGATTTTACAACAACTGGCCAGGGCTGAACTTGAATGTGCAGGAGCAGGGTGCAACCAGTCCCATCAGGGGAGGCAGGCTGTCAATTTCAATATGTTAATCATTTGATTACAGCAACATCAACATGACTTTTGCAATTGAACTGTGGGTCCAAAAGTTTTCTGAGCTCCCCAGGAATCACCAGTGAAAGCTAGACAAGAACATAGCATCAACTGAGAGGGTTGAGACAGGGAAATAGTCCAATAAGTATTGAAATTTCAGCTGTTTCTTGCCTGTTCGTGTGAAAGGCTTTGTTCATAGTACTTGTGCTGAGAAGTTAATTTGGCAACTTTGAAAGTATCTTTGACAACTTAGATCGGGTCTATCAGATCAGCATGGATGCTGCTTATGTTGTGTTATTTTGGACCTTAGATTAGGAACATGATGATCAGCAAGAGCAGGAGCAGCATCAGCAGAACATAAGAAATTGGAGCAGGAGTAGGCCATACAGTTCCTCAAGCTTACTTGGCCATTCAATAAGATCAAGGTGAATCTTTGACCACAGCTCAACTTTCCCACTCAATCCTCATCTCTCAATTCCTTTAGAGGCTGGGACATCTTTATCTTCAATATACTCAACAACCGAGCATCCACGCCCTCTGGGACAAATAATTCCAAAGATTCACAACCCTCTGAGTTAAGAAATTCTTTCTTGTCTCAGTCCAAAAGAGCCATCTTCCCTTACCCTGAGACTATGCCACCAGTTCTAGACTCTCCAGCCAGGGGAAATAGCCTCTCAGTCACTATCCTGTCAAGCCCTTTCTGAATCTTATACATTTTAATTAAGTCACATCTCATCTTCTAAACTCAAGGGGGGAGGTGGCGGCGGCGGCGTGGTGGTATTGCCACTGGACTGGTAAACTAGAGACCCATGGGGATGCTCTGGGGACGTGGGTTCAAATCCCACCATGGCAGATGGTGGAATTCAATAAATATCTGGAATTCAAAGTCTAATGATGACCATGAGACCGCTGTCGATTGTTGTAAAAACCCATCTGGTTCATTAATGTCCTCTGGGGAAGGAAATCTGCTGTACTCACCTGGTCTGGCCTACATGTGGCTCCAGACCCCACAAGGGGCCTAGCCAGCGATGCCCACATCCCATGAACAAACGAGTAAGAGTTTTCTCCACGCATAGGACAAACTTCTCCTCTCAATAATTTAGGAATCAACAGCACAGAAGGAGGCCGATTGCCAATCCCCCACCTTCGTCCCATAACTCTGCGCATTCTTCCTTATCAGATAACAGTCTAAATTTCCTTTTGAATGTTTTAATTGAACCTGCCTCCACTATACTCCCAGGCAGTGCATTCCAAACTCTTAACTACTCGCTGCGTTAAAAAGTTTCTCCTCATATCGCTTTTGCTTCTTTTACTAATTACTTTAAATCTGTGCCCTCGAGTTCTCAATCCTTTCACAAGTGGGAACAGTTTCTCCCTATCTACTCAGTCCAGAACGCCCATGATTTTGAATAACTCTATCAAATCTCCTCTCAGCCTTCTTTTCTCCAAAGAAAACAGTCCTAACCTGTCCAATCTATCTTCATAACTGAAATTCCTCATCCCCAGAACCAGTTCCATAAAATTTTTCTGTACCCCTCTCTAATGCTTTCACATCCTTGCTAAAGTGCGGTGCCCAGAACTAGACGCAATGTTATAGCTGAGGCCGAACCAATGACTTATACAAATTCAACATAGCCTCCTTGCTCTTGTACTCTATCCCCTATTAATTAAGCCCTGATTATTGTATGTCTTATTAACTGCTCTCTCAGCCTGTCCTGCCACCTTCAATGATTTATGCACAAGTAAACCTATATCGCTCTGCTTTTGCACCCCCTTTAGAGTTGTATCATTTATTTTATAAAGTCTCTCCACATTTGTAGTAATTATGGTTTTATTTAGTGTGTAATGTACTTTTAAGAAAAATACTTGTTAAGGAAGATCACATGAGCTGTAGTAACCAATAGGAGAGTAGCGCGGCCTATCTCAGGAGTTAGTGTGTGTAGAATTGAGTTGGAGTTGAAAGCATGGTTAGTTGCTGATGAGTATATTGTAAATAAACTTAAGGTTTCCACCTAAGAAGTGTCTGCAGATCAACTCTATCAACAGTAGCAACTCGGCCACCCTTACAACAACTCGGCCCCATGGCGATGAGAATAAAACAGGATTGAATAGAAAAAATCAAGTTAGAAAGAAATTGGCACTGTACCTCACCCAGTAATAGTAAATAGCAAGCTCTGTTAAAAATGAAGAAGTTATGATCTCTCAAAATTTGGGGAAATTGATCCTTTTGAACCAGCTAGATACGATTGGTTTCATTACATAGAATGCCTCACGTTCTTTTTTCAGCGAACAAGATAATGGGGAAGAGAAGAGGCAAGCAATCCTCTTAAGAACATATGAGAGTAAAACCTATGGTTTGATTTGAAGTTTGACAGCACCAGGTTCGAAAAATTTTGATGAATTGGTGGACCTCATGGAGAGTCATTTCCAACCAAAACCCTCAGTCACGATGCAAAGGTTCAGGTTTAATTCGCGAAATAGAGCCCCAGGTGAGACAATTGCATGCTACATGGCAAATTTGAAGCAGATAACGGAGCACTGCGAGTTCGGTACATCTCTAAATGACATGCTCAGAGATCGTTTAGTGTGTGGTTTGAATGAGGAGACTACTCAGAAAAGATTATTGTCCTAAGTGAGTTTGAATTTCAAGAAGGTGCTAGAGATAGCACGGGCCATGGAAAGCTCAGTAAGAGATTCAAAATCAATACAGGGTGTGCAAAATGGCACTGTCCTCCATATCGGGTGGGAAACCCCAGCCAAAAAGGGCACGACAATGCAAGACTCTGCCGGCCCCTGCTAGCTGAAGAATAAAAAAAAACTAAGCAGCGAAATCGAAGAATAGTTTCAATAGAGATGGAAACAAGCAGTCTTTTATCGATTGGCAGTTTCAAAAAACAAAATGGTACTATTGTCACAGAAATGGACATATAATGAGGCAGTGCAAGGAAAGATTCAAGGAAGCTTGTAAACAAAAGAAGCTGCCCACTGAAATCTACAACGAAACAACAAATTCTGACATTTACTCGTTTAATCTGAAAGTTGGAAAGACAGAACCAATATTTGTCACAGTGAAAGTAAATGACAAACCCGTTAGAATGGAAGTGGACATGAGAGTTTCCACTACAGCAATTGCGGAACATACCTTCAGGTATCTGAATAATGGTGACTATCAATTAAGTTTAGAAGAAACAGCTGCCAATCTCAAAACATATATGGGTGAAGACATTCAAGTAAAAGGCATAAGCAAAATAAATGTCCATAAGGAAGCCAATCGGCATAGCTACCAGTGTTAGTATTGAGACGCAGAGGACCAAGCCTTCTAGGGCGAAATTGGCTATGGGAAATCAACGTTGATTGGTCACTGAGATTCCAAAAGGAAGCTGGAAGCATTCCTGTTTTGAAAAAGGAGTGTGTAAGGACTCAATAACCTGAAGAAATATAGGCTGTCTTAAGCCAAAACCTAGAAGAACAGCAGAAGAATCTCAAAGAGACTCTGCTTGATGATAGAGCTCGAGGCAAGGTGAGCAACCTTCACAGGAAAAGACCTTCACACATTACAAGATTCCATCAGGTCAAAGTTTGTACCTCTGGAAAAGTATGAAGAGAAACAAAAAGAATTCAGCACTCTTCTGAATAAACTGCAGAAAAGACACAACAATGGTCAATTTTTCAGGAGGCAGCAAACAAATATGAAAAAGAGATGGAAGAGCTGAAGAATCAGCTAAATGAAGCCAAAGAGGCTTTGGAACTAAAAGTCGCAGAATTTTCAAAACAAGTTGTGCTTGCATCTGAGAGAAGTCTGGCCATAGTGAAGTCAAAAAGAAGGCCAAGATTAAAAGTCTACGCTAGAAAGAAGGTGGCACATACAAAGAAGATACAGAAATACTAATAGGGCTTTAATTCTGGCAGCATATGAATACACTTTCGTACATAAGCCTCGCAATCAAATTGCAAAATCCGATGCCTTTAGTTGTTTTCCTTTACAAGAAAATGTTGAGCACAACCCAGTTCCGCAGGAACTTGTTTTAATGTTAAATTTCTCAGATCCCTCATCGGTATGTGCTCGCCAGATCAGGGACTGGACAAGTCGAGACCCAGTCCTATCTCAAGTACAAGTGCTGCATGGAGCCCGTATCTGATTAAATGAAACCGTACTTCACAGGAGACATGAAATAAAAGCAAAGGTGGCATCCTGTTGTGGAGAGCACGAGTGATAGTTCCTCCAAAGGGAAGGGGGCCACTTTTAATTGCCTATCCAGGAATTTCTCAAATGAAGACCATAGCACGCAGCTATCTATGGAGCTTGGGATGGATGGCAAAATAGATTGTTTAGCGGAGCACTGTGTGCAATGTCAGTAACTGCAAATGTTGCCAGCAACAGCTCCGCTACACCCTTGAGAATGGCCTGGGCGTGGTTACAAATTGATTATGTTGCACCTTTCCTGGTAACAATGCTTCTGCTCATTGTCGATGCCCAAACAAAATGGTTGGACATATATGACGTGAAGTCACTAATGTTGGCTGCGATAATGAGAAACTATGTCAAGTTTTGCCATTCACGGACTACCAGAAATAGTCATTTTTGATAATGGCACAGCATTTACAAGTGCTGTGTTTCAACGGTTTGTCGGCCTCAACTGTATCACTCATGTAAAAACTTCACCGTCCCACCCTTCCTCAAATGGACTGGCTGAAAGGGCAGTTCAAATGTTTAAGGCAGGCATGATAAAGCTAACTGGCAATTCCCTAGCAACCGAGCTAGCAAGCTTTCTTTTTCATTACAGGACTACCCCTCACACAACAACAGGTGTCACACCTGCAGAGTTTGTTGAAACGCCAGGGCAAGACTGAGCTTAGTAATGCCGAATTTAGAGGGGAAGGTGGAAAGGAGTGAGGGAAGCCAGAAAACTAGATATGATTGGCATAGTCGAGAGAGGAAATTTACTGTGGGAGAGATGCTATACATGAAGAAGGAGGACCAAAGTGGTTACTGGGTGAAATAAGTGGTGACTGGACGTCGATCTTACCACATGGAGATGGAAGCCCGGATCATCCGGAAACATGTGGACCATTTAAGGAAGAGAGAACCATTTCACCAAGATTTGGTTCCACTGGTGATCATGACCAGGTCTGCGGTTCCTGTTGAGGATCCTCAACCCAGGACTGACAAGTCTGATGTTCCTGTAAGAGTTGAGGGTACAGAACTGCAAGTGCCCACCGAAGCACCTGATGTTCAGCAACTCCGGCAAGTGAGGTTCCTGACAAAGCATCTGAAGTTGTGAAGCTGCGATGTTCCACACATATCAGGAAACCCCCTCAAAGACTGAACTTGCAAATTCCTTACCCAGTGTAAATATTATGTTGTCTTGAAAAATTTGTACTTGTAAATACAATATATATAGCCGAGTTAAAGGGGGCGTATAAGTTAATTGGCATACAAGATGACCCCATTTTTCTGCACCTACTCGACATATAAGTTAACCATTGTTTTCAGCTATGAAATGCTATACTCACATTAGTAACTAACCTCAATTTTTCATTCCAGAAATGTACAATTTACTTACATTACATTATTTACTTACTGTAAGTCAGCACATGGGATCAAGCAGATACGGGTTGTGTTGCTAAGAAGATGCGCGGCAGTTGAAGACACGCTCACACAGACCATATGACAAGTGACAAACAGGGATGGGTCCTCCAACAAAAAGAATGAAGTACAAAGCTGCTTTCAAACTGAAAGCCTTAACTTTTGCAAACTCACCAAATAGCTCTGCCTGCGACGAGGGTATTTAATGTTAGTAAAAAACTGGAGCAAGAATGAAAGGAGGAGTCCACCCTGAAGATGATGCTCAAGACCAAACTTGCCATGAGAACAAGAACCTGCCATGGGCCTGATCTTGAAAAGCACGTATTGAAATGGGTCCTCGAAAATCATTGGAATAGTTACATTGTCACCAGAAATTCAATGCATATATGTGCTGTTAAGTGAACCAAATCAAACTCTGACTCCGGATCCCATACTACCGAATATGGCAACTAGTGCCGTGGAAAGTGGGCGCGTCCAGTTTGCCCCCGACTCTACTCCGCTCCTGCAGATCAATGCAGTAACGAATAGCCAAGGCTAGGGAATCTCAGTTTTATTTAAGATGACATTTGTATGTCATTGGAAGATCCTGGAAGAAATGCACAGCAGCCTAGGGTCGTGAGAACCTTCTGCATTGCCACTGCTCAGGAGATTTGGGCCCATATTTATATGATTCAAAAATCAAACAGAAATATACTAATGTTACATCATGTAACACATCCATGTGCAATTACAAATCTTTACTTTCTCTTCCAGCACTTCTACGTGGTGCAACCCCTGTGGCTTCAGTAGAGGTAGAGGCAGAGGCAGAGGCAGGCTGCTGGGTCCCTGCCCTGGCAGCTGAATTGTTCTGGGCAGACATCCTCTGTATTTTGAAGCCAGTGTGGGCCTCACTAAAGGCTACTCCACCTGCATCTTTGCAGGTGCAGACTCAACCATCGAGACACAAGACACCATGTGGTGTACTGGCTATGAAGGGGTCAATGGGTGAGAAGTGGAAAGCACTTTGAGCCAAGTGTTCATTTCCATGTCACTTCTCACCATCACCCCTCTCATGGTCTACCCTCACTTCCCTGCCAGAATGAGCTGGGGAACACCGCTGCAGATCAGTGGGGTTAGGAACGGCCAAGGCTAGGGTATCATCGATCCTATTTAAGATGGCATTTGTAAGTAATTGGTAAAGGCCTACATGCGCTTATTAGATTGCAGCATTTGATGCTCCATGCAGGTGGCTACTCTTAAAATGCATGAAGACATCATTGCAAAGGCTTGAGGCATCATGTTACCCATGCTCCAGACAGACTTCTCCAATCTCTCTGCAAGTGTACGCAGCGTGGCTCCTCCAGAATTCTCCCCTTCATCATTGTACATTGTGCAGCATCTATGTCCAGCTGAGCAGAGCTTGAAGCATCCCACATCCTCTCCCTGTCCCTGACCCACCATCTGCACTTGCTCACTTGTAATGCATGAGTTACCAGGTTAAAACTCAAGTGCTGTACCATCAAAGTTTGACTCTCTGGGCTGGTGCCTGCTCTCAATAACATGGAAGCTCCCGGAACACCTCCTGCTAAACAGACCAAGTCCCACCTGAAAGCTACGATGGCGACTTCCAACAGGCAGATTTTCACACAGAGTACAACAGCTCAGAGCAGGTCCTGACACTGACCTTCCACATTGATGCTGGTTTCCAGAAAGGCCTGAAGACAGGAACCTCCTTTATTGACTTATCCTGTGCCCTATGATACAGTGTGACACATGGGCATGCTGCTGAAACTCTGCAAAATCATCTGCTGTGTGAAAATCCTACAACTAGTTAACTCCATGATCAGCAACTGACCTTGGCTTGGCTTCCCAGTCTAAAGAACCCCAGAATATTGAGAAAGCATTCATTGAAGATCTATATTCTCTGGAAGCCTACTTCAGAAAATGGAGACTTCGACCAAACGCTGTCAATAGTGCCATTTCAGCCTTCTATCTAAGGAACTCAAAGAATTTAATGTCCAGTCGGCCGAGTAATGGCCAATCACTCACCCAAGATCCAACACCAAAATACCTGGAGTTCACTCTTGACCATACCTTGACCTATGAGCAACACCTCCAGAACATCACAGCCAGGGTCAAGATGAGAGTGAATCTCATACAGAAACTGGCAAATACCACCTGGAGCAGCAGAGCCAATACACTGTGCACTGCTTCGCTCATCCTGGACTACCCAATAGCAGAGTATTGCTGCTCAACCTGGCTCAGGAGCCGCCTCACAAACATGGTAGATAACTACCTTAGGCAAGTCGAGGATTATTTCAGGAACATTGAGACCAACATAGCTCAAGTGACTCCCTGCGCTATCACATTGAACTTTCTGATATCCACGGGTAAAACATCCTCCTCAAAGAACACCATCAGCTGACAGTTAATGAAGCAGTCCCACTGACACAGGACCTCAAAATAAGCCCATGCACCAGTCTGAAATCCTATAGTCCCTGCTGGAACACACTCCACGCTCTATAATCTAATAACAGCTCCACCTCCTGGGTGATTGCAAACATCACCAATCGCAAACTGGTAACTGACATGAGCAGCGAAGTCCAGGTTTCAACCTTACGTTGAAAATCTGGGCAACCCTCAACTGTTTGAGAATGGGCCAGGGAAGATGTGGCCACTTACTCCACAAGTGGAACATAACCTACAGCTCAAATTGTGACTGTGGTCATCCAAGTCAGGCCATTTCCCACATAGTGAACTCATGCCCTGAGAGGTCCATTCCTGGTGGCATCACAACCATTCACACTGCACCAGCTGAAACTGTTGAATGGATTAACAGTGACATGGAACTATAACTGCTTTCCCAACCATACGAAAAATGTAATTCTATTACCAGCTGGTTGGGAGGCCCCCATCTCAGATAGTCAAGCAAGCAAAACCACCAGTGACGTTCACTGCTTCCTCCTTTGTAGCTGTTAGTTGAGAGATGGTTGGATGACCACCTCTAGTCCACTGCCTCGTGCCCTGTGCTCTTATATCCTACAGGCCAGAAAAGAGTGAAAACAATGGCATATATTGAACAGATGGATGGAGAGCATTCATTCAGAGTGATGATGAGGGAAAGACATTGTATAAAGATGAGAGCAAATGTCACAAGTGGACAGACAGATGTAGGGAAATGTGTAGACAGAGAGGGATGGGTGTACTTGCAATGTAAATTTGTGAGGAGACTGATGTACTGGGATAGGCTTGAGTAGGCAGAGTATGGGGTGATATGCACGTCAGGATCTCTGTGAATGTACCACAGAACTGACCTTTCCTGCCCTGCTTAGGTCATTAAATTGCTTTTAGCATTGAATCCATGAACATGGCACTACACTCCTGTTGCTAACTTCATGGGCAACCTCCAGTCAGGCCTTCTTTATTTCACCAGTATACTTCTTCCTCCTGTAATTAGGGAATAAAGCCTTCTTGTGGGCCCTTGCAGCCCTTGGCATCATGCACAAAGAGGCTACACTAAAGTGAGGCACAGCATTTGAGCATCCGGATTCCGTTCTGTCAATTCCTTCTGTTACACATCCGATTCCAAAAATCCGTCAAATTCAATATTTGGAGTGTCCCGTTCAATACAAGGGTTGAAATCAACTCATGTGGGTTGTCAATAGACCCACTCATGCTAAATTGGAAATAACGCAATAATGCAGCAGTTGGGTTAAAAAGCCACTGACAGACACACTGCGCTTACTTCGGGTTTCCCACGAGCTACCAGACCCCACACCAGACCCCGTCACTCCCAGCTTGTGAGGAACATAAAACTTAGCCGTACTGGTGTATAGAGTAGATCTTCTTACCCTGTATGCTTCATCCCACATGTCATTGACACGGTACATGTTCACGATTGCCTTCCATTCTTTTGCTTCCAAGTAATGGTATTCAGCTTCTCGAAAACGGCCTTCACTTTCCAGTTCCTATAACAACACCATTGTAGATTGTCAGATAAACATTGAAATTGAATTCTGAATCTGTATTTAGTTTTTTTTGGATAACTGCATCTGCAAAGGCTTTAATGTGAGTTTGTTACTTCTAAAAGTATACATCTATGGGTTCAATCCTTATAGTGCTATCTTTCATATATCTGAAGCATTTGTAACACAGTCAACCACTGATTATGAGCGTACTATAGCAAAACCATATTTTTTCTTTTAAAAATAGGAGATAAAATATTTTAAAATAAGTTGTCTTTTTACTGCAATTTTATGTTACAGTTTTCAGATCTATATGAGACACTATACCACCCTACCCATATACTTTTGCAGTGAGCTAGCGCTGCCAGTTGTTGAAAGGTAAATCTAGAATATAGTAAACCTGCATTCATTCATCAACCCCTACCTTTGCAAGATGAAGATGGGTGTCTGTGAGTAGGTCCTTGTGATATTTTGCTACAAGTCGAATCATGTCATCATACATTTTAAGCTTCTTATACATTGTGATTGCTAAATCAGGTTCATCCACTGTAATGTACAACCTGCAGCAAAATCAAATTGTCACTACATCAACAACATAGAAATAAATTGGTTGATTTGTTCATATTAGCATAGAACATCAGATACAAATGCAACAATCTTTGAACTACATTTCAGTAGTGGCTATAACGCCTTTTACGTACTCCTGTGGTTGCAGGTATCTAATCACATGATATCCAACAGTGTATGGAAAAGAGATGGAGAAACTTTCCTCCATGTACTGTGCATGGCAAAATTTTAAATACCTTTGTAAAAAGGGTATTTACAAATTAACTATACATAACTCAGAAGAAACCTTCTAGACTAGGTTTATTTTCAGTTCTTAGCCAGTTCATTCAGTGGTACATCCATCTCATATCTGGTGGAGGAAAGCACTGCACTATGCACGTGCACATTTTGTGACCTTCAAACAGGGAAGCACTGTGAATAGATACTATCTATACATCATTCTGAAGACTAACTACCCACTTCCATAGTTTATAGGAATCCCCTAGGAGTGCAAGAGATAATAAACAGGACCTAAAACAGGTTTAGAAAGCAAGACGTTTAAAGAAAAGACTTTGTAAATCAAAAATAATGTACTAGAAACTATGCAGTAGAAATTGGAATGTTGTTCTATTCTTCATGGGGTATGGGTGTTGCTGGCTAGGCCAGCATTTATTACTCATCCTAAATTGTCTTGTTGAGAGGGCATTTAAGAGTCAACCACATTGCTGTGGGTCTGGAGTCACGTGTAGGCCAGATAAGGACAGCTGATTTCCTTCCCTAAAGGACATTAGTGAACCAGATGGGTTTTTATGACAATCTGCAGTGATTTCATGGTCATTATTAGACTTTTAATTCCAGATTTTTTTATTGAATTCAAATTCCACCATCTGTCGTGACAGGATTCAAACCTCTGGATTACTGGTCCAGTGACAATACCACTGCACCATCGCCTCCGCTTGACCTGCCTGGTCTGTTCTCTGATGTGCTAAAGCAGTGAGATTTGTTGGTTCAGGGTCACAAAACAATAAAATAGTACCTCAAGTGGATAGGACCATAAAAAAAAAACAAATGCAATTGAGTTTTATGGCAAGAGGTAAATAATATAAAAATTTAAAAGTAATAGTGAATCTACATAAAACTTTAGCAAGACCACTGGTGGCATACTATGTGTAGGTTTGGACTCCATAGTATAGGAAAGATGTTGAGGCAATAGAGAGGGTACAATGCAGGTTGACTAGGATGCTGCTTGGTATGAAGAAATACAAATATTAAGGCAATCTTTAAAAATTAAGCCTGTCTTCATTAGGAGAGAGGAGAATACAGGGAATTTTGATACAGGCTCTTAAGAATATAAAGAGCTATGCCAGAAGCGGAGCTGTATAAAAAACAAAACTGGGAGCAGAGTAGTGGTCTCTGCAATTTTTTTCAGAGAGAGAGTGAAACATTGTGGTGGCATCACTGCAGAAGGAGACGAGGTGGGTGGGGCGTGGGTACAGTTTAACTACAAGTTGATCGTCCTATAACATAACCTAAACCACAATTAGTATAAAAATGAAAAGTAAGCCAATTTCATTAAATACATAAACCTTAACTTAGCATGTTGTATATATCATAACATGATAATTATGCAATATACAATCAGGTGTTTGTTTAATCAGATCTGGGGGATGAAGTTAAAATTAAATAAAGAGGGATGGTAACATTACAGGATTCCTAATTTTTAATTAAATTAAAACATGAGATATATAGATATGAGCTAAGTAAAGCATTTAAGTTAACCTCCCTACAAAATAAAGTGATGTCAGTACAAGGAAAGCAGATTGGTGAGTAGCTGGTGAGTATTTGAGTTAAGTTTCATTTCTAGAAAGTTTAGTTAGTAGTCTAATAAACAGAGGCTGGGAGAGCACCTCAGTCCCATGGATTGAACATTCTGTTCCATGTGGAGACTCCAGGACTTCTTGTATTCTGGACAACCATAGCTGGAGGAACCTGAGCTCAAGCTCTGGGTTTCAGGGCTTGAGCAACAGTTGGCATCATTGCATGTATTCATAAGGTCGAGAGCTATGTGGATAGCACACTTCTAGATACGGTCACCCCACAGCTCAAGGGGGTGCAAAGTATAGGGTGAATGGGTGACCAACAGACAGTACAGGAAGATCAGGCATGTAGTGCAGGAGTCTTCCAAGTATACCAAGTTCTGAATGCAGGGAAGAGTGATGGTTCTCTAGGAGAGTGGAGCCAGAGCACCATGGTGCCACAGGTGGCTTAGCTGTACAGGAGAGGGGGAGGTGGGGTGGAGGGGGCAAAGGAGATCCAGAAAACAATAGTACGGAACTGCAGGTGAACCTGCCACTGCATAATATGATGCCTCCCTCGGGCCAGGGTCAAGGATGTCACTGCATGGCTGCAAAACATTGAGGAAGGAAGGTGAACAGCCAGAGGTCATGGTCCATATTGGTACTAATGACATTGGTAGAAAAAGAAATGATGTCATGCAGGCATATTTTAAGGAGACAGGAAGGAGACTAGCAAGCAGGCCTCAAAGGTTGCAATCTCTGGATTACTCCTGGAGAAATGTGCTAGTGAGTACAGTAATATAATAGAGCAGATGAATACTTGGCTGGAGTATGGCGCAGGAGAGAGGGTTTAGATTCCTAGGACTTTGGGACTGGTCCGAGGGGTGGTTAGATGGGTTGCACTTCAACTGAGCTGGGACAAATGTCCTCATGGGATGGCTTGCTATTGCTTTTGGGAGGGTTCAAGCTAACTTGACAGGGGAATCAGCAACAGGATGCAACATTAGAAAGAAGAAATAACTTGCACAAAGGATTGGGAAGGACACTGCACTGGAGTAAGAAATAGAGTAGAAGGATAAAACACTGGAGTAAGAAATAGTAAGCTGGGGTCAGCCAAGAGCAAATGTAACAAGGTCTAAATTAGGTTTACTGAGCACATACATGAATGCAAGAAGCATGGTAAATAAGGTTGGTGAGCTGCCAAGTGCAGATGGCCACATAGGAATATGATGTTGCAGCAATAGTAGATCTGGTCAAAAAAAAAAGGCAGGACTGGGTACGAATTATGCCTGGATTCAAGGTGTTCAAGGAAGGAAAAAAAAAGGGGATGGCAGTATTGATTAAGGAGAATATTACAGAGCAGGAGGGAGAGGATGGCCTGGAAAGATCAAGCGCAGAATTTGTTTGGCTAGAATTAAGAAACAAGGGGTACCATTACACTATACCGGCCGTATTTTATAGGCCACCAAATAAAGGGAATGACACCATGAGCAAATTTACATAGAAGTTACGAGATGTGCAAAAACTATCGACTAGTGACAATGGGGACTTTAATTATCCTGATATAGATTGGGATGGTAATAGTGTAAAGGGCAGAGAGGGGGAAACGTTTCTGAAGTGTATCCAAGCAAGTTTTCTTGACCAATGAAGAAGCTGGATCTGATTCTGGGAAATGAGGTGGGGCAAATGGATCAAATGTCAGTAGGGGAGCATTTAGAGAACAGTGACCATATCAACACTAGATTTAGATTAGCTATGGGAAAGGACAAGGAGCAATCCAGAATACTTAACTGAAGGAGGACTAATTTCACTAAGGTGAGAGCAGATTTGCCCCATGTAAACTGGAATCAAAAAATGAGTCTGAATTGTAATGGAACAATGGGTGGACTTTAAAGAGGAGATCATTTGGGTAAAGCAAGGTACATTCCCACAAGGAGGAAAAGGAAGAGCAAGCAAATTTAAAGCTCCTTCGATGCCAAAAAAGCTAGAGAGTAAAATGAAGCAACTTATATGTAAGCTACTGAACTTGTTAAAGACCCAACTCCATGTAATTTTTCATTGCCCACTCCATTTTTCAGGGGTTGGAGGTGGAAACATTTGCAGTACTTTATGCCAGGTATAAGGAGGTAGCACAAGGGTAAAAGAAAAGGCCTGACAATGGGATCGTGGCTGCATGCGGCAACAGAGTCTGCTGGTGCCGGTGGCAGCATCTCTATGTTTTCTGACTTCATTTATTCACTGTTTTGGGCCTGCTAGAAGAAATAAGGAGATTGTGCAGTCAGGGGGCCTTTAAATTGATGGCCATGACTGACACTCTCCTGCATGATGTCCCAGCCTAGACACCCAATTGGGCACGGAGCCCCCCTTTGCATCGCTAGTTGGTTGTCTTCCCAACAGGGAGTTGCTAATTGGCAATCCCGACACTTGATTCACCAGGCTGGGGAGTGGGGTGCGGGGGAGTGGGGGGGGTGCGCAGGTTAGGAGCAAACGAACCACTAACTTTCCATTCCATCTCCCTCCTCTCGCCAAAAACCTCAAAATCTTATGTCTTTACAAAGTGGAATTGCTGCAAGTTTGATGAGAAGGGAGTTTGGGGAGGAGGGGAGGGAGGTCCTCTTCTCTTTTTCTTTCTCTATCTTTCTCAGCCTGCAGGAGAACACAGGAGTTGAAAAGCTGAATGACAGGGCTGAGGTTTGAAAACCTCCAGGAATGACATCACAGGAAGAACACAAGTTCATCGGTTGGTGAGAAACTGCTGTTAGGGAGGGTCTTCAAGTAGCTGAAAATTAGAAATACAGATGCTTCTTAAAAGGAGCTACTTGGATTTCAGTAAGAAACACAAGCAATAAGGAAGTAAAGTTAAGTCAAGGCCAGGTAAAATAGTGTAAGTAAAGCAAAGTAAATTAAAGTTAACATGAGGGAAGTAAGCTGAAGCAATGGCAGGACAGTTCGGTTGTGTGGAATGTGTGTCCTGTAATACGTGGGAAGTCGTGGACACTACGGTGTCCTAGACGACCACATGTGCAGGAAGAGTCACCAGCTGCAGAACGTTGAGCTCCAGGTTTTGGAGCTTGAGCGGTGGCTGGAATCAGCGGCGCATCCATGAGGCACGTGTTTAGCATGTTCAGAGAAGTGGTCACACTGCAGCTTAGGAGCCTGGAGGCAGAGACGGAGTTGGTGACCACCAAGCAGTCCAAGAGAACTAGGCAGGTAGTGCAGGGGTCCCCGGGGGTCCCACTTGCCAATCAGTTTTCCATTTTGGAAATTGGTGCAGGCGTTGGTCCCTTGGATAAGTGCAGCTAGAGCCGGGTTTGCGGCGCTACAGGCAGCTCTGCTGCACAGAAGGGGAGGAAAAAGCAGGGAAGAGCAGTAGTGTTCGGGAATTTGTTAGTCAGGGGAACGGACAGGCATTTCTGTGGCTACAGACATGACTCCAGGATGGTAGGTTACCTCCCTTGTGCCAGGGTTAAGGGTGTCATGGAGCGGCTGCAGGACATTCTTCTGGGGGTAGGTGATCAGCCAGAGGTTGTGGTCCACGCTGAACCCAGTGACAGGTAGGAAAGGGGATGAGGTCCAGAAAACAGATTTCAGGGAGCAAGGAAGGAGATTGAAAAGCACCTCTAAAGCAGTAATCTCAGGATTACTCCCAGTCCCACGTGCAAGTGAGTATAGAAATAGGAGAACAGAGAGAATAAACACATGACTGGAAAGCTGGTGTAGGGAGGGAAGGCATCAGATTTCTGAGGCATTGGAGCTGCTTCTGGGGAAGGTGAGACCTGCCACAAGCGGGACAGTCTACACCTGAACAGGACTAGAATGAATATTCTCAGGGAAATTTGCTAGTGCTGTTGGGTGGAGGTTTAAACTAAATTGGCAGGGGGCTGGGAACCTGAGGCCAAATTCAGAGCAGGGAACGTGAGATGGAGAATTAGTGACTAGCTCTGGGAGACAGAAGCAGCACAGGTTAAAAAGTGTACAGCACAGGAATTTGGCAGTTAAAAGGTGTCCAAATAAATGTAAGGAGTATAGCCAATAAAGCCGACGAGCTGAGGGCACAGATGGATACATGGTGGCACAATATCATCGCCATTACTGAAGCCTGGCTTAAAGAGGGGCAAAAATGGTAGCTCAACATCCCTAGATACAGAGTTTTCAGGCAGGATAGAGGGGGGATAAAAAACATTGGGGGTGTAGCATTATTGGTCAAAGGAACAAATGCAGCTGTGAGGAGGGATAATATACTAAATGAAGCATCAAATGAGGCCATATGGGTTGCGCTCAGAAATAAAAAAGGGGCAGCCACATTACTAGGAGTGTACTATAGACTCCCAAATAGCGGAAGAGAGTTAGAAGAGCAAACATGTAGGCAAATTTCTGAGTGAAAAAACAACAGGGCAATAACAGCTGGAGACTTCAACTACCCTGATAGCAATTGGGATATGACAGTGTGGAGGGTACAGAGGGACAAAATTCTTGAACTGCATTCAAGAGAACTTTTTCAGCCAGCATGTAACAAAACCAACTAGAGGGGGCGCAATTTTAGATTTAGGCTGGGATTTTCAATGCCCACTGGCATCAGGCGTGTCCGCTGGCATGAGCAGACAATATGGCAAGGAGGCCAACAACTGGTTTCACAACATCATGAAACCAGTTTGCGACTTTCCGCTCCGCCCGGCGATGGTGGGCCACCTTCCCCACCACTGAACATCAGGAACCTCATTGTAATATATCAGCACATCATTATAATGCCAGCGCACTGGGATCGTCTCCCCCCGACCTGGATGGACCATCCACGCTGGTGTGATTGCACGCTGACGTGCTTCACTATAGCATATAGAAGGCATGCACTTGGCGGCCTGCACTTTGAGGGGAGCTTGGATGCGAGTACACGGTAATATTGTACAGTGCTCGCCCGGGTCACCTGTTGAACTTCAAGGTTGAGGTATATGGGGGGGTGGTGCAAGGGCTGCCTTGTGGCTGAAGGTAGCACACAAGCACATACAGGGTTAAGAGGGATGGTGGGTGAGGGAAGCAGCCATGCATTTGGCACACCTTGGATAAAGTGACCATTGCTCTGTAGCTGAGACAATTCAGGCACTGCCAAATTAATATGATTGGAGTCAGGCCTCGAGCTTCTATGCCCACTCAAGCAACACAGAGGCATCAAAGTGCCACCAAATGCTCCAGAGCTTTTCACCCCTCGGGCACAGATTGCACACTAATGAGTGTTTTGATGGACTGCAGAACAGTTAAATGACTGGGCACATTGTACAATCTCCTTGCAAAAGCTGGCAATGTAGCAGTCACCAGTGGAGGTGCTCAGCCCCTTGCAATGTCATCATCCTACTTTGGACCAGTCTCTCCCATGGTTCAAGCTAACAGTGCAGCCTTTCAGTGCAGGTTAGGAGAATGCCTGCGCCTGAGCTGAGAGAACAGCATGCAGTCCAATGGGCAAAGCTGTTGCCAGTCAGGTGGAGTGGGGGGGAGGTGGGTGGGGTTTCGGGCAGCCATGCAGCGCACTAATCTCTGGCCATCCAAGTGGTGTCCAGCTCTCTCCAGGATACATTAAGGGGCCTTCAGACTTAACCAAGAGAGGTTCTTAGTACACCCATGCTAACCCACGCATCCCTTTCCTTCATCCTGCAGGAGTACAACATTAGGAGCATGGAACCTGGTGAACTAGCTGTATGCCTCATGGCTTACAGAGAGCAGAGACAATGAAGAGAGCAACTGAGGTACCTGGCTGTGCAGATGGAGGAGCACCCTCTGGAACAAGGGGCGGCTGAAGCTCCTGCACACATTGCCGAAGAGCCACAGCGAGCCGTCGTTAATCAGCTAGACCCAGGGTCTATAGATGCTGCCTTTCATTCCTGCAGATGATCGTGAACCAGTGTCGCCGAAGACTGCACACGTCTAGGGAACTGGCAGTCACAGCTGCAGGATTTGGTGCCATGGGGACATGGAGGGCATCCACTGTCAGTGCTGTGAAAGTGACAGCTCCACTCAATTGCTAAGCCAGTGGCTCCTTTAACAGCTCCACAGGTGACTTCTGTGGGATATCACAAGCCTCCCCCATAAACGCATCCATGAAGTCACAGATACCATTTTAATGATGGCACACAACTTTGTGCATTTCGCCCAGGATCAGGACAGCCAGGATGCAACAGCAATTGGATTTGCCCAATTCTCAGGTTTCCCACAGGTGTTGGGTGCCGTTGACTGCACTCACGTGACGCTCAGATCTCTGTCGCAATGCGCGGTCAACTATGTTAACCACAAGGGATTCCATTCATTGAATGTGCAGCTGGTGTGCGACCACCACAAACGCACCCAGCAGGTCTGCGCATGGTTCCCACGGAATGCGTGCACTGCTCCTACATTCTCAGTCGGTCACAGGTCCCTGACATCTTCCAGGGTCCACAGAAGCTGCAAGGATGGCCCCTCGGGGACAAGGGCTACCCACAGAGGATGTGGCTGATGACACCCGTGTGCAGCCTCAGACGGCAGCAGAGCGAAGGTGTAACGAGGCTCATGTTGCACCTCGCAACTTGGTGGAACGAACCATCAGGATGCTGAAAATGAGGTTCTGGTGCCTGGACCAGTATGGTGGAGTGCTGCAGTGTAGTCCACAGAGGCTGTCATATCGTCATCGCCTATGCCTTTTATAACCTGGCGCTGCAACAGGGAGAGGAGCTGGATGATGAGGAGATGTAGGAGCTGCACGTCTCCTCTGACGAGGAGGATGTCGACGGGGATGAGGAGGTCCTCAAAGGTGATGATGACGGCGATGAGGCCCTTGCACTGGCCAGACGAGGCAGGCGCACTCAGGAGGCCTTCATGAATGCTAGATTTGTGGAAGATGACGACGACATGCAGTGAGAAGACACGATAGATCCTCACATTGTATCTATGAATGTTTGACTCCAGTCTGGCTTATGGCAACGCACATACCCTCTGTGAGAATGCTCCTGTCATGGAGATGCAGTGGAGGCCCTAATAGTCGCTTGATCGCAGGAGGATGATAACGACATGCAGTGAGGACACTCCATAGATCTTCACATAGCCTCTGAGAAGTTTTTTTTTAATTAATTCACGGGAATTGGGCTTTGCTGCCTGGGCCAACATTTATTGCCTATCCCTAGTTGCCCTAGAGAAGATGGTGGTGAGCTGCCTTCTTGAACTGCTGCAGTCCATGTGGTGTAGGTATTCCCACAGTACTGTTAGGGAGTTCCAGGATTTTGACCAAGCGACAGTGAAGGAACAGTGATATATTTCCATGTTGGATGGTGAGTGACTTGGAGGGGAACTTCCAGGTGGTGGTGTTCCCATCTAACTGCTGCTCTTGTCCTTCTAGATGGTAGCGGTCGTGGGTTTGGAAGGTGCTGTCTAAGGAGCTTTGGTGAATTCCTGCAGTGCATCTTGTAGATGGTACACACTGCTGCTACTGTGCGTCGGTGGTGGAGGGAGTGAATGTTTGTGGATCTGGTGCCAATCAAGCAGAGTGCTTTGTACTGGATGGGTGTCCAGCTTCTTGAGTGTTATAGGAGCTGCACTCTTCCAGGCAAGTGGAAAGTATCCCATCACATTCCTGACTTGTGCCTTGTAGATGGTAGACAGGCTTTGGGGAGTCAGGAGGCGAGTTACTCATCGCACGATTCCTAGCCTCTGATCTGCTCTTGTAGCCACAGTATTTATATAGCTAGTCCAGTTCAGTTTCTGGCCAATGGTAACCCCCCAGGATGTTGATAGTGGGGGATTCAGTGATGCTAATGCCATTGAAGATCCCAGGTTGTTAAAGGAAGCCAGGGAGGAAATAGCTGAAGTTCTGAGGATCATTGTCGAATCCTCACTAGATACAGGTGAGGTATAAAAGGATTGGAGGTCTGTGAATATTGTACCAATATTTAAAAAGGGTGCGAGGAATAGGCCAAGGTATTTTGGCTGGTCAGTCTGACTTCAGTGCCGGGCAAATTATTGAAATCAATTCTGAGAGACAGGATAAACTGTCACTTAGAAAGGCATGGATTAATCAGGGATAGTCAGCACTGTTTTGTTAGAGAAAGGTCATGTCTTATTAACCTAAAATAATTGTTTGAGGAAGTAACGAAGAGGATTGATGAGAGTGATGCAGTAAATGCATTATTTACTAAATGGATTTCAGTAAGACATTTGACAAGATGCCACATGGCAGACTGGTCAGAAAAGTGAGATCCCATGGGCTACAGGGGAAGGTGGCGAGTTGGATCCAAAATTGACTCAGTGACAGGAAACAAAGGGTAATGGTCAATGGATGTTTTTGGGAGTGGAAAGTGGTTCCCAGTGGTGTTCCACAGGGGTTAGTATTGGGGCACTTGCTGTTTGCTGTATATATTAGTGACTTGGACTTGAATGCAGGAGGCATGATTGGGAAATTTGCGGATGACACAAAAATTGGCCACGTAGTTGATAGTAAAGAGGATAGCTGTTATCTCCAGGATGATATCAATGGTTTGGTTGAGGGGGCGGAAAAATGGCAATAGAATTCAATCCAAAGAAGTGTGAGGTTATGCTTTTGGGGACGGCAAAAAAGCAAGGGAATACTCAATAAATGGGAGGGTGCTGAGAGGGGTTGAGGAAGTGAGAGACCTTGGAGTGGACGAGGTATTGAATACAAAAGGAAGGATGTAATGCTGGAACTGTATAAAATGCTGGTTAGGCCACAGCTGGAATTTTGTATACAATTCTGGTCACCACATTACAGGAAGGACATAATTGCTCTGGAGAGCGTACAGAGGAGATTTACAAGAATGTTGCCAGGGTTTGAAAAATGCAGCTCTGAAGAAATGATGGATAGGGTAGGGTTGTTTTCCTTAGAACAGAGGAGGCTGAGGGGTAACCTAATTGAAGCGTACAAAATTATGAGGGGTATACATAGGGTATACAGGAAAGAATGTTTCCCCAAGCTGAGGGGTCAATTATCAAGGGGCATAGATTTAAGATGATTGGTAGAAGGATTAGAGGGAAAAGCTTTTCACCTAGAGGGTGGTGGGTGTCTGGAATTCACTGCCTGAATTGGTGGTTGAGGCTGAAACGCTCAACTCATTTAAAAGATACCTGGATATGCACCTGAAGTGCTATAATCTGCAAGGCTAGTGGTGATGAAAGTGGCATTAAAAGATGAGCAGCCAGCTTATTTTTTCTCTTTTTATGGCCAGCGCAGACAGGATGGGCTGAATAGCCTCTTTCTGTGCAATAACTTTTCTCTGGTTCTATGATTCTAAGAATAGGTTAGTGAGGTGGTTGAAGGAATGGGCGATAAATGGATATTAAAGATGTAGGCGGTAGAAAACAGGTAGGGTGTTGTGTGTGGGTACATAGAATTGCGATTACTGTTTTTGTGGAAGGTGACCACTAATATGGACTTCTTATGCCAAACAAAAATTACAAGTAAACAAGCTTGGTAATTCTATATTACTAACAGCACAATGTTCAATATGTCACCTTTCAGCATCCTTGTATTTTCCTTTCTTTTCTAGTTCTTGCGCTTGATTAATATACAGAACAGCCACATCTTCATGCTTCATGCACTTCATAGCCAACTACAACAGTTCAAAAAGAAAAGTTTCACTTTAGAATTATAACTATGTCTTTATGAATTATAAATTAAGATGGCACTGTACACTGTTCTACACTGTACACTGCTGTGTATAATGGATTTCCTAGAATTTTGGGGTTTATCTTGTGTAATGGACTTTTGTATACAGACACAAATGTGTCAGAGTTTATAACCGTGGTGGAACAGACAATCTAAAGGTGAATACCACTGAAAATTTGCTGTGTTAATCAAACATGAGATGGAACATCAAAACATACTCTCAGCCAGGGTATTTTCAAATTTAATTTTTCATAGAACTTTAATGTCACTCAGTAGTGTCATCTTGGCACTTAAGTCACAGATTATGGGAATTGGGAATTGCCAAGCACATGGGTGCTGGAAAGTGGCATATCCTAACGCATGTGCTGGGATGTGTCCCCTCAGATCTCCGTCTTTGACCCCACCAAATTTTGTAGGTTCCAATAATTAGCATGCCAATGACAAGTACCTGTGTCACATGGGGTAAAACTAGGAAGTCAATCTTGATACATGTGCTATATTACACCTTGCAGCACAAGTTGCCGGTTCCAGGGAGCAAGCGGGTGCTGAGCGCTGGAATTTTTCCCCTCACATTCCATGAAAGAAATATTCTACCTGGCTAGGTGGCGCTTGAGTTGTGAATTAAGGTAAATTGAATTGTACAGTGTGTACTAACTGTGGAAAAATACTTCTTAAATATTTCCATTCTTAATCGGAAGTCAACACTCAACCTTGTGGGCCTGCTCCCAGTGTCCCACTTGTTTGTACATGTCGATGGCATCCTTGATTCGGTCAGCTTTAACATACATCCGTTCTGCAGCCTGAAGATAAAAAGAACAATAGGTTGATTTAAGTTACTCAGCCATAAGAAACATAAAACTCTTCAATAATTCAGTGTGCTTACATAAAATCTAAATACGTTAATGAGATTTTTTACACAATTCTAATTTGTTAATTTGTTTAATTTGTTGGCATTGCGTTTTAAAAGGTCATTTGATTTCTTTTTATTCACTGGATGCAGGAGTCACTGCCCTCAGCCAGCATTTACTGCCCATCCCACATTGCTATGGGTCTGGAGTCACATGTAGGCCACATCAGGTTTCCTTCCCTAAAGGACATTAGTGAACCAGATAGGTTTTTACGACAATCAGCAACAGTTTTATGGTTATCATCAGACTTTTAATTCCAGATTTTTATTGGATTCAAATTTCACTATCTGCCCTGGGGCATTACCCTGGGTCTCTGGAATACTAGCCCAGTGACAATACCTCAATGCCACCAGCTCCCCCTGAGTCTGCATCAGTTATCATGAAAGTGTCCTTTCAAGTTATAAAATTACACTGTATGGTAGTTTAAAGTATTTATAAATAGGTATATAACATATAAACTCAAAAAAAAATTAAATATTTAATTATTTCCTCGGTTCAATGAAACATGGTCAGAAAAGCTCCCCGTTGTCAAATACGATCATATAATTTCCACCCTGCAAACACATTAATACACTCTTCTTCAATGAAAAATGCAATACAAAAAAATAGCCAGTGTCTGTTGGTGTATCGCTAAACACCAAGAACAATGAGCCACAATAAAATGGCCCTCCCTGTTGTGCTTCCCCCACAACACACGTGGACAAACCCAATCATTATAGGATGTATAAAAATCATGCACAAAGCATGCTTCACCTCTGCCTAGAACAAATTAAGTGACACCAACACATGAAATGTCACCATCTGCATTATGCCAGCCTATTTCATCTACATTCACCACTAACTCATGTCTTTTATCACCCTTGGTGCATTGCCAGAGTCAGTGCAGAGGATGAGGGATGAGCCCATGGAGTCCTCAGAGGAGGACTGGCACTAAGGACGCACACCCACACCTAAGTATAGGTACACTCACCTTGATGGATCCAGCATCTCAGTTAGATAGGCTGGCTAATGGTGAGGAGCTCATTTCATATGAGCAGGACCAGATGTTGGAGGCAGAGGCAGCAGAAGAGAATCCCCGTCTAAGAATGCAGGACACAGGTGCTGAGCCTCGAGGATGGCTCCAAATGGGTACTTGTGGAGCAGCAATGGGAAATGTGAGTGCATCTGTCAGAATTTCCTGAGGCAGCGTGCACCGTTGCACAGAAAATGATGTCCACTTCTAGCATGAGTGTGCTAATCCTGGATGCTCCAGCATGAGCAAGTTAATAGCTTGTTCTAGTGGGGCCATGATGGCAACATGGCTCCAGTTGTACCTCTCCAATACCTCTGCGTGGGGTTCCTCACCGTGGTCATCAACCAGGTCTTGAGGGACAAGGCATATGCACTCAAGAGCCAACCGCTGAGGCTGTCTTCATGAATCTAAATACAGTTTTTTAAAGTTATGAAAGATTTAGAGGATACAGAGAGAATGTTTCCACTTGTGGGGAAGAGCAAAAGTTGAGGCTGTCAATAGAAGATAGTCACCAAGAAATCCAATAGGGAAGTCAGAAGAAACTTGTTTACCCAAAGAGCGGTAACAATGTGGAATCCACTACCACAGGGAATGGTCGAAGTGAATAGTAAAAGTGCATTTAAGCGGAGGCTAAACAAGCTTGAGGGAGAAGTGAATGGAAGGTTATGCTGATAGATTTAGATTTTGATGAGGAAAGGCTCAAGTAGGAGCATAAATGCTGGCAAGAAATTCATTATTTCATTTTAGATTAGTTTACTAAAGAGGAAAAAATTGACCTCTACAAATTTCAAGGAGAAAGGGAAAGGTTCTCATTGGGATAAATCTAGGAACATGCAGAAACAATTTAAAAGGATGATCAGAAAAGCCTAGCAGGGGGCAAAACGCAAATTAAGAATTTTGTTCTTCTCGTGAATTGTAAAAGGCCAGTCAGGGAATGGGTGAGAATCACAGAAGATGCAAACAGACTTGAAACAGAGAATGAGCACTATTGTAAAAATTCTGAACAATTGTTTCCTTCAAATATTCCCATGGAAGGACATGAGCAATATGCCCTCCCCAATTAGAGATGATGCAGACAAAATTAGGGACTTTGATATAAATTAATTGGAAGTTCTGCATGGCAAAGCAGAGAATTCAAGGTAAATTTTGGGAATGCATAAGTTGCTCAAGGATAATGGGGACTCATTAAAGGAACTATAATATGTTTGTGGGGGGAAGCAATAAGTACAGCATCTCAGGTTTGGTGTTTGGAGCAACTCGGTTTCATCAATGGCTTGGATTCAGGAAGTCATGGCAAATTGGTCAAATTTGCAGATGGCACCAAAACAAAAGGGGCAATAGAACCAGAGCAGGTAGCTCAGAAATTACAAAACAACTTGACCAAAATTATAAGTTGACTGAACAATGGCAAATGATGTTGACAAGTCTAAAATATTGCACATAGGAGAGAAAAATATTCAACACTCATCCTCCATGGATGGTGTTGTAATAGCATAGGATGAAAATTTCTAATAATCTGTAGATTTGACATGCAGCATATCCAATAATGCAATCACCAAAGCAACAGAATATTGAGAACAAAGCTAAAACTGTTGAAAACAAGTAAGAACAACTCATCATTAAATTTTCTATTTCTCTGGTCAAACATCTTGAATTTTAGTCTCTGCGACACAAGGGAGATATTCAAGTGCTGGGCAGAGTGCAGGGAAGAATACAGTAATTTTTGAACCGTTGTATTCATGGGAACCTGGGACTATATTAACTGCCTGCATTCTTAGGAAGGTTGTAGCCCAAGAAGCGTGACAAAATAGCTATGTGTAATCTGAAGGTATATGGAATGATGCGACTTGTACTAATGCACTGTTCCTGAGAGACGATGGTTTGGATGAATCAGAATCAGAATCAAAGAATCACAGAATTTTAAAGGCACAGAAGGAGGCCATTCAGCCTATCATATCTGCACTGGCTCTCCAAATGAGCATTATGAACTAGTGCCATTGCCCTGTCTTTTCTCCGTACCCTACACATTGTTTCTACTCAAGTAATCATCTAATGCCCTCTGGATGCCTTGATTGAACCTGCTTCCACAACACTTCGAGGCAGTGCATTCCAGATCCAAACCACTCGTCGTGTGAAAAAGTATTTTCTCATGCCACATTTGCTTCTTTTGCGAATCAATTTAAATCTGTGCCTTCTCGTTCTTGATCCTTTTATGAGTGGGAACAGCTTCTCCCTATCTACTCTGTCCAGCCCCCTCATGATTTTGAACATCTCTATCAAATCTCCTCTTAGCCTTCTCCTCTCCATGCAGAACAGTCTCAGCATCTCCAATCTATCTTCGTAACTGAAATTTCTCATCCCTGGAACCATTCTTGTAAATCTCTTCTACACTCTCTCCAATGTGATCACATCCTTCCTATAATGTGGCACCCAGGACTGTACACAATACTCCAGCTGAGGTCTAACAAGTGTCTTATATAAATTTACCTGTCCTGCCACCTTCAATGATCTATGCATATATACACCCAGGTCTTTCTGCTCCTGCACCCCCTTCAAAATTTTACCCCTTATTTTTTGTTGTCTGTCTATGTTCTTCCTACCAAAATACATCACCTCACACTTCTCCGCATTGAACTTCATCTGCCACCTATCTGCCCACTCCACCAACTTGTCTATGTCCTTTTGAAGTTCTACACTGTCCTCCTCACAGTTTACAACACTCCCAGGCGTTGTATCATCCGCAACCATGGAAACTGTCCCATGCACACCAAGGTCTAAATCATTAATATATATCAGGAAAAGCAAGGGTCCCAATGGATTACTCCATAATTTAAGGCTACTCACTATCTAATTCATATCTATTTACATACTACTCTATAGATATATGCACAAAGTAGTTATTGCCTCATGATATTGTACATGGTGAGGTGGAGGAAACACTTTTTTCTGTTATCAACAGAATATGACAGGGAAAATGTGATGGAGCAAGTGTCACAGGAAATGTAACATGTATTACCAGCAGATCATGTGTGATATTGTTCATTGTGAGCCAAAGGACTTATGCCATGTAACACACAATGCAGATGTTATTTGGACAATACTTAGCTAGTGAATGTTTTCTTTTGTCTTAAAGCTAGGAGACTGGAACTTGTTATTACTTTATTAAATTAGCAACTAGTTAACTGATCAAGTAGGTGGCGTGCTGTAGCTACAACATGTGGGAATTGTGGAACATCCTGCAGTCCCAGACAACCATATCTGCTGTAAGTGTCTTGTATGCTTGAGTAACTTTGGCTCAGAATTGCTGAGTTGGAATCTGAGCTGCTGACATTGCGGAGCATCAGTGAGGGGGAAGAGTTACCTGAACACTTTATTCATGGAGGCAGTAACACCTGAGGTTAATAGAACTTCAGAACGACAGGGTGTGACTGCGAATCAGGCATATATAGGGGTCCAGCATGTAGTTTGGAGGAGCCTCTTAGCCCTTGACTTTGACCAACATATTCAAGGTACTTGCTGCTTATGTGGATAGGAACAAGAGCCGCCGGGTAGATGAGCAAACAGATCATGACATCATGATACAGGATGCCATTCAAATTGGTGGAGCTGGTGGGTGAGTGAAAAGGAATGTGTTAGTGATAGGGGACAGCACAGATAGGGGAATAGATACTGTTTCTGCAAACATACGAACAAGTTGTGTTGCCTGCCAGGTGCCAGGGTTAAGGACAGGTCCTCGCAGCTGGAAATTAATTTCGAGTGGGAGGGGGAGTTTCCAGTTGTCACAGTACGTGCAGGAAACAAAGACACAGGTTAGGAAAGATTTTCTGCTCAGAGTGTTTGTGGAGTTAGGGCCCAAAGTAAAACGTAGAACATCAATGGTAATGATCTCTTGATTGGCAAGCAGATTAGAACATAAATTGCACAGCTCAAAGACTGGTGTGGGAAGAAGGAGTTTCGATTCATGGGGCAGTGGCATCAGCACTCGGGAAAGAACTATTCCACTGGGATAGGCTCCACTGGGCTGGGATCAGTGTCCTGGAGAATTGTATAACTTTAACTGCGGATAGGGCTTTACACTAAAAAATGGTGGAAAGGATTCAGATGAAGGGAGATTTAGAAATCTAAAGGGTAAAGTAAAAACAATAGAATGGTGTAGCAATTTTGGTAAAGCCAAGCAAAGTGGGGCAGGATGGGACAGTGAGATTAATGGTAATAATACATCAGTAAATAAGGTCCATGAGAATAACAGTAGTAAAAGAATAAAATTAGAGGCTCTTTATCTGAATGTGCAAAGCATTCACCGTAAGATAGATGAACTACTGGCACAAATAGAGATAAATGATTTAGATCTAATCACCACTGCAGTGACATGGCTACAAGGTGACCAAGGTTGAGAAATAAATATTCCAGAGTACACAATATTTTGAAAAGACAGGTAGAATGGAAAAGGAGGAGCAGCCCTGATAGGGTGGCATAAGGGCAATAGTGAGAAAGGATCTTGGTTCAGAAGATCAGGAATTAGAATTAGTGTTGGTGGAGATTAAGAACAACAAGCGTCAGCAAGTGCTTACGGGAATATTTTATAAATTGCCTAACAGATACTCTGTTGTTGAACAGGGCATGAGGCAAGAAATAATTGGAGCTTGTAACAAAGGCAATGAAAAAACCATGGGAAATTTAATTTTCATCAAGACCGGACCAATAAAATTGGCAAAGGTGTTCTGCAAGATGCATTTGTAGAATGCTATTGTGATAGTTTCCTGGAACGATACATTGTGGAACCAACTAGAGAAAACGCTATTTTAGAGTTGGTATTGTACAATAAGGCAGGGTTAATTAGTAATCTCATTGTAAACCATTGGGTCAACTGAACTCCATATTAAGTTTGGAAGTGACATACTCAGTCCCAAACAAGAATCTTAAACTTTAACAAGGCCAATTACGCAGCTGAAGGGAGAGCTGGCTAAGGCTGATTGGATAAATAGACTAAAAGATATGGCAATAAATTAACACTGAGAAACATATTTCAGGAAACAATTCAAAATGTTCAACAAAAGTACATTCTAATCAAAAACTTAGTAAAAAAAAAGATCCATCCGTCACTTACTAAGGAAGTTATGGATAGGATTAGATTAAAAGAAGAGGTTTATAATGTTGCAAAGATTGGTGGTAAGCCTGATGATGGGGCATGTTTTAGAAACCAGCAAATGGACACCAAAAAGTTCATAAGAAGCAGAAGAAAATTGAATGAGGGTAAACTAGCCAGGAATATAAAAACAGATTGCAAAGTGTTTTTCAAGTATATAAAAAAGCAGAGTTGTTAAAATAAACTTTGGTCCCTTACTGGCAAGGACAGGAGAAATTATCATCATTATCATGGAGAATGAGGAAATGTCAAAGACAGTGAACAAATATTTTGTTGCTGTCTTCGCAGTAGAACGCGCAATTAAATACCAGAATTAGCAGGTAGCAAAGGCTAGCTAGAGAAAAAGCATTGGAGAAACTTACAGGACTAAAGTTCAACAAATCCCCAGGACCTGATGGCCTACATTCTAGGGTTCTAAAGGTGGTAGCTGCAGACATTGTGGGCACACTGGTTATAATTTTCAAAATTTCCTAGTTTCTCGAATGATCCTAGCAGATTTGAAGTTAGCAAATGTAACGCTGCTATTCAAGAGAGGGAGAGTGAAAACAGGGAACTACAGCCCCATTAGTCTGACATCAATTGTCTGAAAAGTGCTGGAATCTATTCTCAAGGGACTCTTTTAACAATGCACTTAGAAAACAACAGTATGATCAGACAATGGTTTTAAGAAAGGGAAAATATGTCTGACAAATTGTCATGCCCAGTAAAGGCATGTCATATTCATAACTTTAAACATGGATTGTATTCAATATAAAAGTTTCTGGAGTTGCCTTTTCTTTTAAAAACGCACATTAAAAGGCTGCTAAGATGATGCTCTGATTTCTGCATAGACTCAGAAGTATTTCAATTCTCCAGGAAGTTCCTAATTGAATGCACATGGGTGGAGTGCCTCCCTTAAATGGACATATCAAGACAAAAATCATTTGTGGAATTCACACTTCCCCTAATTGCTTGTGCACTTACCCAAAACTTGAAATCAATGGATGTCAGGCCCACTGTCCCTGAGCTCGATACATAACAAAGACAGCTGCAGAAACTAGTTAAACCATAAGTAGGTGTGAATGACACCCCCCCTCCCCACATTGTGTAACAATGGCTTCAAACTCCACATCATTCTGGGAGGACAACAGAACTATTGATCACGCCATCACCTGACCAAAATGGTCTTCAGATAACCAATAACTCCAAGCACCAGGGAAGAATGTCATGACCCAAGGAAGCAAGGGGTCACTGAAGTGTGCCTTGCTGATGATAATCCTACCCTCATACCCATGAAACTCGAAGGTGAAAGAAGTTGTTGGATAGTATTCCTGACCTACCCGGCATGATGGTGTAGCTTTCCAAGGTTCCTTTTTAACTGGGCAACCAATAACACCCTGGTTTGGAACCCCTGGGAAAACACCCAGCTCTTTAGCATCTCCAAATTATTTGCACAGCTTTCAAGGTTTTGGACCTTTTTAGCCAGCTCACACAGTATCTCCAAGAGCTTCTGTCTCCTCTTCTACCCAACAGAAAAATTGGCCTCTTCCTGATAGTGAGCTTCTTCTCCTCACAAGAATTCTGTGTTCCTCTTTCTGCTTTCTCTTTGTACCTGCATCCCTCTCCAGCTCCTCAGCTTGTAGCTCTCTTTTGTCTGCACCAACCGCATGGCTCCTTTAACTTCCTTCCTGTTGCTACTGCTTCCAGTTCAAGGGTCGCCAGGTCACAAGGACCAATATTTCTTATTATCCAATACTATATCTTTACAATTGATATAAAAAATGTATTTTTCAAACATTCTTAAAACAATTACAGATTCCACAGGCCTTTTAAAGAAATTACAAATTTTCTTTAATGTATTGCTTCCAGGTCAAAGGTAGTCATAGTAGATGCATATAAAAGGTTTGGTATCTATACGATTGTTAAGCACTGAATCTAGATTTTGATTGGATCGTGATGACCATGTGAACAACATCATATAGTTAGTATAAAACAATCACTTCTGAAAAATCAATCCCAGAGAAATATCAAGGATATATGACCCTCAACCCTCTCAAATGATCTCATGGCCCAATGCTGCATTGCCAACTTTGTGGTGACCATTCATTTCTGATTCTCGCCATTTCAAGCCCAGACTGACTACTTTTAAGCCAACTTCCTACTGCACTATAAACCCAACCAATGCTTCCACATCAGTCCCCACCAGAATTGCAATTCTAGTCATGAACAGCAGCATATAAATCTATTAATCCTCATTTAAAATTACCTTGTGGATTAAATTTTAGTGCAGGCACGCATTAACGACAGTTTACAAACTCTACTCCCACTGTATACAACAACCACTTAAATATACTAATTGAAGAAAACTATGTTTATGGTGGATTTCTGACCTCATATTCTTGGACTGAGGCATAGTGCTGAGCTATCTTATGATAGTATTTGTAAGATGTTTTGTCATCTTGAAGTTCAAGAATATGAACTGCTTTTTTCCACTGACGAGCTCCAATACTTGCTTCAATCGCTTTTACAGAACATCTGCAAAACAAATTTACAAGGCATATATGGCATAGGATCTAAGAGTTGTTACTACAGACAACAACTTCCAACCTTTGAAATACCTGGGCTGAGAGGGTAATTTTAACCCACAAAATAGGATGAGAAAATAACATTTAAAAAATCTCAAACCCAAACCAGACCATCTCGAAAAGACCACACCCAGTTTTAATGGAGGCAGGAAGACGGCAGGCAACTCACTTCCAGAAGGCAGGTCACTTATTTATATATTTGAATGAGGCTGCATGCTTCTGATTTTATCTCTGTTCCAGCTTTAAAGCTGGCCTGTCAACTTCCCAGACCTCAGGAAACGTGAAAACTAAAAGCAGGTGAGGGAGCTGCACTGAAAACATAAGTGCTTTTCCAGAACTAACCGCAGGACTGGAGGATCAGGAGTTCTCCACCCACCCCCAACCCAGGACCCAAGCTAATTTGCTTCTATCTTACCATCAGACCTGTCCAGCCCCTCTGTTCCCACTCTCCCACGATTGAATCCACGGCCTGTGATCACCCAGCACCCTCATCTCTGCCCCTGATTTCCCTTTGAGCCTTCTCATGATTGTTATCCCAAAAAGCTGGAAACCTATCTGTTCCTGGGTTACAGCCTATTCTGGAGTGTTCCCTGCCGACAAAGAAACACGCCGATCAATCAGGCTGACTTCCGGGTGGGTGAGCCTGTCAAAAATCACACACACACAGACACACAGACATATTTTGGAGTTTAATGGAACCTGGCTTCTAGATTTCTTACTCAGAATTCCTCCTTTCTCTTGGGAATCCCACCCCAATAAACATTGGGTCCTGATACTAGAGAAAGTATTCTTTTGGATTCATGCAGTTGAACCTACCCGGCCTCAATGTAATGATTAATTGCAGTATCCAGCTGTTTCTGTTGTACCAGATAGTCTCCCCAGGACTCTTCTAACTTCACAACCTCTGATGGGAAAACAGTTCTAGACAACTCCACCGCTGAAATCAGATGAATTAAATTTGATAAAGCCTTTAGGCAAATTAACAGTACAAACTGATCATTTTACTAAAATGACCATAAAATGAACCTTCAAGCTATCTTAAAAAGGTAATTTCTACCATAACATATAGTAATTATTTAGAATAAAAATGGAAATACAAATGCTTACATGACGATTGAGAAGAGAATAGAGGGATATGGGACAGGATGGCATGAGGTCATCAGAACAGCAGGGAGGTCATGTGAAATATAAAGACCTATACAGACCAGTTGGGCCAATTTTTTTTTTCCTTCCCTATAAATTCTGCGCAATTTTATGCAGAGTCATATCAAACCATGCCTTTCCTTGGTTAATATCATCACCATTTATCTAACTAGGTTAGATCAGTGATTCTTAATGCACCATAAAATACTGATCCAAGTATTAGGAGAACTATATACCTTTTCTAAAGGCATTGCCCTTACGGTAGCAATCCAATGCTCTTTGGTAATTTCCAATTTTTTCATAGAGGTCTCCAGCCTAGAGAAAAAATAAATAAATTATGGATGCACTGATCATCTGGTATGCAACTAGTGTTATATCTTGGTAACACATGGTTCATCACTGTAGTACTCAACATAATACCCGCTTAAATAGAACTGGTTGCTTTCATTTCAATACTATATTTATGTCCGTATTCTCCACTTAATTTAGTTCTAGCAAAACTTGGTCCATGTTTTTTCTTTTAAGGCTTATCTCTCCTTCACCTGCAATTTTAAACAAATACATAACTCATGGTTACAAGCCTCCCTGAATGTCATTCCCAGCAGTGATACTAAGTTGTCCCTTTCCTTATTTATTTTCCAATAAGAGGGAAACACAACAAGGCTTACTTCAACACCATGCTGCCAGTTAAAAGTGCCCTATTAAAATAGAACTACAGTCCCTATAGTATGACTATAGTATTCACTTGACAATATGATGATATAGTAAGCTACAAAAAGGATAATTTCCTTCCTTCCATTTTGTATGTTTAAAACATTGCTTTAATTAAAACATCAATTTTTGTTAATAAATGTTCAGTCAATCTGGCACTTTGATAGTCAACCTGACCTGCTGCAAACAACATTAGATTTATCGGCAGGAACAAGGTGATATAATAGCAACACATGGCCTAAAAAGCAATAAGACTCCATTTTCATTTGCCTCCCTCCCCAACCCTCCAATGCTGCCAGATTTCACACCCAATACTCTGTATAATAAAAATTCCAGTGAGCCCAGAACACCTTTCTTTAGGCCAATCTCCACCACACCAAGAACCTGAGATCAAGTGCTTTCAAACCTCTCTAGTCTCAGGACCACTCCTTCACACCCATACTGAGACCTCCTCCCCAATTCTTGTAAATACCAGGATCCATTTGCAGTGATCTCATATCCCACAAACTACCCAAGCGTTCTCAGAACATTCTTCTCCACTGATCCCAGAAATACCACCCTCGTACTCCAAAACTCTGAGTCACCCTTCAACTTACTGCTGAGAGCCTTTTCCAGTACTTCTATATATGACAGAGTTCTCTTTCCAATGCTCCCACATTTCAGAGCTATCCTAGTGCAGATAAGTCAGGGCCCTTGCTAATAACACTTGGCATTTTTTTAATAAACCCTCAAACTTGCCATGAGCAACATTATAGGAAATCTGTTCATACAGAACTATAAAAACTATAAATGAAGTTTCAGTCTCCTGTCTGAAATTCCATAAATTACATGGCTTCTATGCTCACAAAGACAGTCAAACAAGTATTAAATCTTAAATGTAACATACTGGATAGATATTTTTCACTGCATATAACCACAGAACTGTTGAAAATAAGTGTTTAATAGATTTTGGGAGTTAATTCCTAAATTTGGCATGCATTTTATACAACTAACATATAAAAACGACAGGATATTCTTCATACCCACCCTTTCATAAAAATCTCCTTTAATTAGGGCTGCAGCAATTCTATTGATAATATCACCGTTTGTCATAAGTTCATTCCTACTCAATGCTAAACGGGCAGCTTTTGCAGGAAGGCCAGCTTTCAGATAGAGATTAACAGCTCCAGCATATTCTCCATCATTCTCTTTCACTTCTCCTGCCTTTTCATCTTGATTTGTCTCCATCAGCCACTTATAATAACTCCGCCTAAGATTGTCCAATTCAGGGTGACCCTAAAGGAAGAGACAAAACAGCTGTAAAGATCACACAAGGTTGCACTAAGCAAAATCTAAAAATGAACAGATATTACTAGTGCTCCTTAATATGAAAAATATCGATATAAAAATGCTGCCACATTTTTTTACTTTTAGATGTTATTTGCATTTATTGTTACAGCGATAAAAGGAATCAAAGGTTATAAAAGATAAACTTTCAATGCACATTATCAGATGGTAAATTAAATTACTGCAGTTTTCCCTTAAAGCTCTTTCAATTAGTCACAGATATCTCTTGAAGAGATGGGATAATTCAAATCCTCATTCTACTGTTTATTTAAGAACATTTTTTTAAAATCAGGACTCTGCTTTTGGAAGGAAAATTGCACCTTGTAGAAATACTGCTAATTTT